>NW_008824358.1:285186-356443 GCF_000699105.1 Pygoscelis adeliae | reverse complement strand
CAGCAGGCAGCTGGGCACAGGAGAAAGGCCCTGCACGTTCCCTGTTGAAAGAGAAGCTGCAGTGTGAACTCATTCCTCCAGTACCCTGGAGAATCTGCAGTACAAAGGAGATTTGATCTACATCCCAAATAAGAAGGAAGTTTGTGTCAGTGTGTTGCTTTATTTGACTCCAAAGTCAGTCAACATGAGACACACATAGAAACCCAGAATTTATTATTCTCAGAGTTCACAGTGCTCTGTTTACTTCTGCTCTAACTCATTTCTGCATGGTGCATATCTTATCATTGCATTTCTCTGGAATTTATTTAGCCTATAAACTTTCTGAGGTAAAGACTTTATTTTCTGTCCTCTTCTTGTAAAATACTTGGTACACATAGGAGCAGTATCTATTAAGTGTACCTTCGTTCACAGGGGTTTTCATCAAAGTCTTCCCACTTTTTCAAATTTCAGTGATTTGTTATCAGTATTGTGTAAAGCAATTGACCTATCTCCTGTTCTAGTTGCTGCTAGTAAGTCAGGATAGAAAAGCGTATCTTGGTCTCATTTCTCATGGGACATGTCTCCTCTACCAGTCTATCTACAGATGAAACTTGAGTTCAAGTTAAATGTTGTACTTACTGTTTTGCAGTAATTCAATTCTAATTCAGTCATGCATCAGTTCTTCATCTTTAGAGGAGACTGCTCCAAAGGTGAGCAGATTCAGACTCATCATTGTCATCTGGCTGGTGTTTACCCATTTCACAAAGGCTGCATGATTTCAGTTCACTTCCTGTTGATCAAGTATCTCACCTACTCAGCAACGGCATTCTAGCGGGAGCTGTATTTCAGAACATCAGCATAAAGACAGAAATGGAACGGATGCAAACCTCTCACTCTGTGAGAGGTAGTTTCTGTAAGCTTGGGCTGAAGGTTGATGGTTAGGCATTTTAGAGAGCTTTGACTACTTCTTCCTTGAGATTTAGGCGATCGTGATTAGAATATTTTGTTTTTCAGGGCTATACCCGTAGAATAACTTGAATAATGTGGAAAGCCTGTTAAAGAGCTTTTAACCAGATATCCAAGAAAGGCTTCTGCATTAAAAATATAGTCTAAAAGACTGGCAGAGGACAGTTTGAGGGCTCTTTAGTTTTCTTGTTATTTTGCGTGATGTTTTGCTGCAGAAGCAATCAAAATATAATATCTCCACACCCTGACGCTTCTCAGTAAGTAACCACCATGGTTGACTGACAGTAATTTGTTTGCAGACTTCACTGTTTGCTGCTTATTCCTATCTTCCTTTTTCCCAGCCCCATACATCTTCCTGGCTTATGGCTTACATTTCAAGGCTACATTTAGTCACTATTGCACAGTGTGTTGCATTCTTGGCTGTGCTACATGCCAACTTAGCTGTGTGGCCAAAACACCCAGCCATTTTCCACAGGATTCACACAGGGTTTGCAATGCAATATTTCAGCAGAGGTATAAGAGATGGGCATCGATCGTGTGTAAGCAGTCGTATTTGCCAACTATACCTTCTTGGAATAGGAAACAGCTTTACCTATGAAATCATGATGACAATCAGAGTTACCAAGTCTGCTGATAAGTCTTCTGGCACAATTTCTTGAAATTCGTGGTAGAGCCAAGTGAACCAGTATTACTTTCTATGCTATTGGACAAAGAACTTTTTTCTTAACTTGAAAGAACTGCTGCAGTCTTGTTTCTTTATTAGCCTCATTTAGCCGTGGTTAAAACAAGCAGACACACCTGCTTTTTATCTCGTCACATGTTCTGGCAGATCATTGCAAAACTGACCAGGAGTTTGTGATTTTGGGGTTTTTTCTCAGCCCATATTGTTCAACACGTAAGATTTAGCAGAGCTCATAAACAATGCTGTTTTAACAATTGAGTAGGTAAGAACATTGCCAGGACTTTGAAACATTCTGTGTTTTGAAAAGAGAATTAAATTGGGGAAAAAAAAAAAAATCAAAACTGCACACACATGCAAGACATTGGAAGAGAAGGATGTCCCTAAAGCTGCTGGAAATAGGTCCTTAGGTATGGATACTGGTCACTTTTAGAAGAGGAAAATTAATTCTCGAGCTGCATAATATCTAATTTATCTAATAGTGGTTAGTTTCACATATTCAGATTACTCACCAGCTAGATACAAAGCCATGTATGTCATAAGCCAAGCAAGTTACAATTATAAACAAAGAGTTTGGTTTAGGTCCCACTTTCACATCTGTTATGAGAAAAGCATACTTGTGAATAAGACATACCTGCCTGTCACAATTTCTAATTATTAAAGTGGCAATATCAGGGACAAGTAATCATAGTTGAACTTTTGTAACTCCTTCTCACTCTCAAGTCAAGGTCAGCAAAATCTGTATTAGTCTGTATTAGACAAAGAGCTCTCTCACAAGTGACAATCGACCAGTCAGGGTGGAAATGGGGGAGTGAGATAAAGCAGTGGTTGAACTGGAGAGTCTGGCTTGCTTGGCCGTCCCGAGGAGCGAGCTGCCTTCAGCAGTGTGGTAGTGCTCGGGTGGAGTGAGGTGGAGCTGCCCGAGGGAGCAAAATGCACTGTGAGAACTAGGTCAGGGGTGTGCCGAGCTCACTGGGGGTGCCGGCGTAGCTGGAGGCTAGAGAGGGAAAGCCAAGAGGAGGTGAAAGGTGGATGGGTTGAGTCTGTGGCAGGTGATCTCAGCCAGGATGAAGGCAAGGAACCGAGGGGAATGAATGGCGCAAGGAGGGGAAGATGTAGATCTGTAAGCAGCTGCAATCTCAAAGGAAGTCAGTTGAATCTTTTTTTTTTCCTTCCTTTTTTTGCAAATAGCAAAGAAACAGGACTGGCAAGCGGATAGCCACAGAAACATAAATTATTTCACAGCCAGCATCTGTATTGACTAACATGTAATACTCTGAAATGAAATAGTTTAGTGTTGACTGAACGTTTAGTTAAAACAAAAGCAGCAGTGCTTGCCGTGGCTGCTACTGCCAGCTTTTTACCATACTCCCATTAGGAGAATTCCAGCATAACCTTTTTTGTAACTGTTTGAAACACCCTTGTTCTGTTCGTCTGGGCTAGTAAGAGTGTTTTAATCGATTTTGTCATATGTTCTTCAAGGATATACTTAAATTTTACAACTTACTTTCCAAATCCAAAATTGGGCTGTAGTATTTCTCGGGGAGTGTGGTCTCCTCTGCAGTACGTCTCTTAAGATACCAGAAGCAGATTTGAGGGCTGTGTGGGACTGAGATGGATCTTAGAAAATGAGGATAGAATTGCAGGTTTTTGTGTAGGAATGCAAGCCTTCCACATTATTCTACTGAGGTTTGTAACACAGGAAAAAGTTGGTAACACTTAGCTCTCGTTCACTACAGAGACACAGGGACATATATTGAATTTCAAAATAATTCAGCTCTGCTTTGCAAACTAAGCGGTTAGTTTTTTGGAATGGCTCCCACAGAAAATAAAAATCTTTCAAAAATTCTGTGGTCTGTGATCCTTTCTCCTGGCAATGCAGGAATGACCGTGTCAAATATTTTCCGTTCCTGGCATGAATTTACTTCCCCAGAGGTTATGTTCTGTTCTAATGCAAATAATCTACATGGTGTGACGCACCTGAGTGAGGGTACTTTAAAGATTTGACATTCCATTCCAGTCAAGATATAAGCGATAATCTGAACCTTAAGCATAATTATATTTTTATTTTCTACACCTTCCTGTATATCTTCACTTACCACTGCACTGTCTGACAGTTGCATTTTCCGTTCTCTAGGCATGGTGTAGGACCCAACCTTACTACCTGGCTGTCCTCAAGCAATTTTGGCATACGGTGGACAGATCTAGCCAAGCCTACTTTTTTGGGCAATGTGTCTGTGGTAGAATCCCAGTTTGGATACTCTTCCATTGTTCAGGGTTTTTTCTTTCCAAAAAAGCTTCTAATCTGTTTTGTTCATTAACAAATAGCAGAGGATACTGGGTTTTACCCCATGCTTTGGTTTACGGTGATTCTGTGAAAATGAAGCAGCAATGCATTTGGTAAGGCAAACCTGTAAGTAAACTACCTGAACACAAAATTTATGTTTTAGAGTATTTGACATGAAGTGATATAATCTCTCTGCACGCTTTTCTCTGACTCTTCTGAAATGGGCATAACTTTTTGTGGGTACATTTCAAGTTCCCTCAGGGAAGCCAATGCCTTTCACTGTACGTTTCTCTATCGTTTCCACACAACAGCTCCAATGGACATGGTTATACTGAGCAATTAGCTTAGTCTGAACTGCCTTAACCCTCCTTTCATCCAAAAGGAGAAACCTCTCATTTATTTCTCTTTTAACTTGACTTAAAGCTAGAGCTCATAGTACACTTCAGAGATTAGACTCTAGAACTGGATGGGGATATGAATTGCCACCTCTTTCTGTGTGGACATAGGCAAGACACAAGCCAGACCACTGGTTTGATTGAGTCCAATTCCAGAGCCACTACCTCTTGCAGATGGAAGATACTGTCAAGGTATCTTGCTTTCGTAAAACTCAGGATCAGGAAGCAGTTGGCAAGCCTGCCAGTTCCTGTACAAGCTGTGAGCCAGGAGCCCCTGCATGTCACTGAGGCAAGAGCTTGCCTTCAGGCATTGCAGAAATCACCTGCCACACGGACTGACTTACTGCAAAATAAGGAGTGTAGCTTGGCAGCAGACGGCATTATGTGTCATCTCCTGCCAGCCTGGAGTGGAAGCACTGCTGGTTAAAGAGAAGAGTAAGAGACATCGTCAGAAACATCAGGTCCTCCCATAATTCAAGCAATTATTTAAACAGGTAATTCAAGCTAATTGCATAGTTTAGCCTTTGCAGCTGACAGTTCTGTTTTTCTGGAAGCAAGATTCATCTTTTTTAGAAGTTTCTCTAGGGCCTTGTGCTGGTGCCCTTATCTGTGTTTCCTGAGTACTGACTTGTGTTTTCTTTGGAGCTCACAGTGCCTTAGCCATATTCCCCCACTGATAAACTCTGGATTCTGCCTCATGAGTTTGGCAGGTCTACCTGAGTTTTGTTCTAAGATCTTCCACTTTCATCATCCTGAGCAGAATGCAGAAAAAATATTAAGATGTAGGAACTGCAAATAGTGTTTTACTATACTTCTTACCTTCCAGCAGTTGCTATGCTCTAAGAGATTAGCTCTGAACCATGAAAACAAAGAAAAAAGGGGTGCAAAAAAGAGACAACCATATTATCTGGTATGAATTGGATCCCCAAAGGAGGATATTCTTGAATTATGATGGTTATTCTGCATGTCCCTCTTGTCATTCTTGATTTTGTATCAACGGATTTTTTTACACAGGCAAAAGTTATTCCATTAGTCCATAAGGGAACTGTCAGGATGGGCACATAAAATTTCTTAATTCAGTTTAGGATGATTAATTTCCTATATGAGAATGAGGGGAGTGCAGAGCTTCCTTCCCTGTGGAATGGGAAAGAATGTAAAACAAGGAGTTATCAGAATATACTAGTATTTTTTCAGGGTTCACTGTGAAGCATTATGTCTGAAACATCTAAGTATTTTCCTACAGGAGTGTCTCCTTACACAGATATTGTGAGGAGTTTATGTGCATGAGACCTCAGGTAGGTTTGGGATTTTTTTCCCCCGCTCTAACGGAGTTTTATTAATCCTTTATCAACTGATTTGTGCTGTGGGACATGCTAGTGAGATCATATTATTTTGCACATGTAGATTTTCCTCAGAAGTAAATGAGTAAATGATATTTTTCTCTGCTAGGTGGTAGGATGTAAGTATGTAGTTCACCCTCGCAGAGTAGTTACCAGATGAACTAAAGTTGTCAGAACGAATTTGAGACCTCTCTCCACTGCAGTTGAGAGAGACACCTGCACCTTTTGTCATTGCTCGTTATTTGCCTCATTGCACAAATATATTTGTAGCAGCCATTATAGAAGGGCACAACGTTAATCTTATGTTCAGGTTTGTAATTTTTTCTTTTTTTTTTTGCAGATGTGGAAGGGTAGAGGTGAAACATGAGGTCTTCTGAAAAGAAGGCATATCTTCTACGTGAAGTTTTTACTGTGACTTGCTTGTCATGTATAACTATAAACAACAGCTATTTTTTTCAGAAATATGAGACTGTTTTACTAGTACTTTAAAATCTTTGCATTTTAATGGGCTTTAAAACTATGTTCCTTTCTGAGAGAGAGAGCGCCTTCCTTTTGGGGTTTTTTTTGACAGTTGTCATATTTGAGAAATAAGATTGGTGTATAGGCATCTTCTGTCACTCCTGAAATGTGTCAGGTAGCTCAGGAGAGTGTATGGTTGATCAGAGCTTCAGCACATCCATTCTAGATGGTCCTGCCTAGTCTTTGCTTTGCCAACTGCTGTTGGTCTATCTTGGTACTTCCCAAATTTAGGAGCACAAGCACAGATGTGCAAACAGAAGTGTTATCCTAATGGAAAAGTCAGAGAAACATCATCATATCTCTTAGAGGATTGGTATATTAGAATGGTGCTATGTAAAGATGTTAATGAGATAGAGATAACGGGGGGGGTTGTGTGGCCACAAAAGAAAAAAAAAAAAGTCTGTAAAGTTCTCCAAATATGGACAGTTGCCACAAGCCAGAGTCATGTTAATTTTATTTTAATTTTAAACAGAAACTCTATATATCCACTTCCTTCTTCCAGCATCCATGGTTTAGAGGTTCTCTCTGTCTGCATGCATTTCACTCTGTGCAAAATGTGTATCAGCTATTTTTGGAGTGCTCAGTCTTTTCTGTTCCACGTTTCATGTCATGGTGAGGTTTCTGAATGTAAGGTAAATGGGAAAAATAGGTAAAAGAGCTTAAAAGTATTTTGAGGTGTCATCTAGTCCATTTCTATACAACAAAGCAGACTCAGTTTTATACAGGGCTATGATAGAATATCTTGAAGGCTATTCTGGAGCCTCTTAGCCCAGAAGCTGTGCCACTCTGTTTTGAGATTTTGTTAAAAGACTGACAGCACTGCTTTCCGATATCTTTTGCTAGACAATATTAGCTTTGACTATACATAAAACGTTCCTGAGAGATGTCTGTTTATACCCATCTTAAATACCTCCATTGCTCTAGCTTCATCTTTAGCTGCTTTTATCAGTAGAAAGTTCTTTCTAATGTCTGATTTAGATCACCTTGGCTGTGATTTAAGCATGTTGATGCTTTCCAGAGCATAGATTATTATCTTCCTCTTGCAGTTACCTTTTGCATGTTTGAAGACTCTTAGGCTGCCAGTCATTAGGGTTTTCTCTTCTCTTTAGACTAGACAATTCAAATTCTTTCATTCTTTCCTCATAACTTACTTTGACTAGACTTTATGCTTCTCTTCTCAGCTCTCTCCATTTGGTTCACCTCTTCTTTCCCAAAAAGCATTGCCCAAAGCTGGATGGAGTACTTCAGCCGAGACCTGTATACTGCTTAGTAGCACTGGAGCGGTTTATCCTTTTGTTCTTAATGTTATTTTCTTAAGAGATGTCTGGGGTTTTTTCTAACTCCTTTTAGCTTTAATATTTCTTCCTATAAAGTTGCCTGCTATTTCTGAGTTATAGTTGTGCTCTCCTGAAATCTGTTATTCTGCTGTTACATTTCCTGCTTTTCCGAAGTCCCTTGATTTCTGCCATTTTATGATCAGTATAAATGAAAACTTTGAGTTAAGATACCCTAATGTCTACTTATCTACTTCCAAGGTGCAGCAATGTTTTGAGTATTGTTTTTTAATTTGCCCCACAGCAATATGGGAGGAAATAATATTGGAGGTAAGACAAAGGCTTGCGAAATGTCCACAATTGTTTTTTCCATGAGCAATGGGTCTCATGAAGCCTGATTTAATCTTGTTTTGTGTCTATCATCATCTACCACGCCAGAACATCCCAGCTTGCCTACCATGTCCTTGCTTTCCAGATGAGCAAGAGACAGAATGTGCTGAACTTTGTTCAGAGCTACGTAGATGCTGGCTCGTGGGTCATTAACTTGTGCCTGTGTCATTCACTCCAAGAATGGCTAAAGAACCAAGTTATTGCTGTCTTTCCTTCAGCACATGGATTTGGATCTCTTTGCACTATCAAGGTCAGATTTACCTGAAGCTTTCAGGAAAGTTCGTATCCTGAAGACTTCTGTTCTTCCATCAGATTTGATTGAAATTGGTCTATGAGCTCAAAAGCTACTAGAGGGGTACTTGCAGACAAAGGGGTAACATGAGGGCATAAGCCATTGCTTTCTTAGAACACAGGTTAAAATTGTTCAAATCCAAAGGCTAATTCAACTGACTTTTGGCTTCTTGCTATGCATTTGAAAAGGTGTCTTCCGTGGCTGAACCAACAAAACATGCTTCAGTCACCCCTTTCCCTCAGTATTCTTGCACCTGATTTCTGTCTCTTGAATTTCTGGTGTGCTTCTTTTTCCTTGTCTTGTCTTTTCAGCCAAGAATCACAGCCTCTAGGTGTTTGCCTGTAGGTAGATGTGGATCTACTGATGAAAATTAGTCCGTGGTGGGGTGAGGACTTTCCTTTTTGTCTATAGCTAGACTGCTATAAAACCTGAGGAGAGCATTTATTTAAGGGTCATTTCTGCAAACCTGATAGTTACAGAAGGTTCAGATGAGAGAAAGCCAGGCATTCTCATCTTCAGTGTTATGACTTACATAATTACTGAAACAACTTATAAAGAGTATTTTAATGTATGATGTACTAAGAAAAAAAAATCATGTAACAATTTATTTCTAGATTCTTTTTCACTAATCTTCAAGCAATAGAAGTAGAATACAATTATTTTGTTTTGAGCTCTAAGATTGAATTAGCGAATTTAATAATGGTTAATGAATATCATTACAATTAAATAGACATTAAGAAGTCATCAAGGCCGAGATCATCTTTTCCAATTGTACGAGGCAGAAATTGAAATTAGTGGGAAGACACAGGCTCTGGCAGACCTCTGGGATCCTGGAGGAATCCACCTGTGAGTTCCTCATAGGTATAGAGGTAGGCATTACTCAATCATAACAGATGAAACCACCTTTTCTTGATATTTTCCAAACAAAAAATAGCTAGAGAGGATGTTACTGTTTCTGTAGAGTTTTAGGAGGAAAAAGAAATCTGAAGTAGGTAATTGGTTTTCATCTGTTAAAATACATAGCTTTTCTGCATTAGGGCACAAGTTGGTGAATCCGGATTACTCTGTAAACTTTCTGGGGTTCTTGCAAGATAATTTGAGGATAGGTGGGTTGCAGCCCTTGTCACATTGCTAAATTAAATGGTGTACCGATTTGATCACATATGCCAGTTCTGATGCTGGCTTTGGCATAGTCCATCTGACTTTAATTATGCCATGGTCACTGCTGCCAAGTTGCTTAACTGTTGTTTAAATGAATTCTTGTCTTCTTGCTTAAGACAGCTTCTCTTGTGTTTGAAGATTAGCTATTAATTTTCTCAACTTTATTGCTACTGTGATGTGCTGTGAGACTAGGCAGTTTATAGGATGGCTGTCTTCCTCATCTTCCTTGAATTCTTCTGTCCTAAACACCTATGTGCTATACAATAAGTGAGTTTATTCTGAATGTTTTTTTCCCTAGGGATCTTTTTTGACGCTTAAGTCCTATCCTAGCTCAGAGAAGGACCTTGTCTACCCAGATGGTCATCTTCCTACCGAGTTTTTAATACCCCTACCTGTAAAACTGGCAAATCCTGATTGCCTCTTTCCCAGCTGTTCTTGAGAAATTCTGCTTTCTCCATCATTAAAATGGTAATTTTTTGATTATGGTATTCCATACCTCTATCTTTCCTCTCTGTCTGTGGTATGCCAAGAGATATGTATTTAAATATCATTTAAAAGTAGTTAATTACCTTGGAAGAGATAGCATAAGTCCAGCTAAGACTCTGATTGCATTAACAAAATTGGCAATGATTTTCTCTGTCGTCACCTTTCTGAAATATGATATGATACTCCTTGCAATAATAGGAATGTCTTGGAGGGCACACTGTTTCAACTTAACCTGTGCATAACTCTCAGAATAATTAGAATAATGTGCAAATTATTCTAATGATATGCAACTTTCAGGTAGGAAGTGTGAATGCTGTAAATTACATTTGTGATCCTTTAACAAGGGACCTGATGTATTATGCCTTGCAGAAGTCTTCATCAAAACTGGTGCCGTCATCTCGGGAACCAAAGATGGCCTGAGACATTAAGATTGAAGTTTGTGATGTATTTGGCGTGATCCAGGAAAGTCCAGGGACACATCCATTCTGATAGGGGATATGTGTCTCATTATTAAACTGTTTCCATTTGTCACCTGTGCAAAATCCTGGCCCTGTTTGAAGCTATTGTACTATATAATGGGAAAAGCTCTGGGATCCAATGATGATTCAGTTATGCAAGTTAGTGCATAAGATCTATCTGTTCACCTATAGCGTTTTCTTCACAAGGCAATTTTGCAGGGAGAGCAATTTGATGCTAGTTAAAACATTTTCTGGTGTTCTTTGCAAAGTCACTATGTGGGAAATTGAGTTGGTTGATTGCTTCATGTAGATTTTAGCTCAGAATTCACACTGGGCAAAATCACTAATAGTCTGGTTAGATCATCTCAAGTATCTTTCCATTCAGTTACAGTCTTGATCCCAACAAATACTAGTTTCTTATCAAAAACGTATATGAGATCCACAGAATGAATTTCTAAATGCTAAATCACTTCTGGAAGAAATTTCCTGTATTAGTAGATCATTGCCAGTGATGTGCAGAAACTGACAGTCTTTGAAGTGATACCACTTCATCATAATCTTGTTTGTTTGTTTGTTTGTTTATCCATAAAGCTAAAGCCATAGGATTTGAATGATCAGGAGATATTGTGATGTGGCCAGGCAGTGAGAATCTTGTAGCTTACTGTAAGCTTTGGAAATAATAGCAAACACTTGCTCCAACTTGACGCCATGCACTATGTCAGGATTGCTGTAACCTAGGCGTTTCATCCAGTTATTTTGTCTGATTCAATGTGCCTGGCTTTCTACTGTGTAATTGCTGTAAGGTTAGGAAATACCTTCTGGTGTTAGTAAGTATCTCTCTGGGTAGTTAACTTCGTTGTTTTGTCTCTAATAATTTGAAATTCTTAAGCTCCATCTTTGCCCTCATGCCTTCCTAGTTATGTTGAGTTGAGTCCTCTTTTAATTTTCTGGGAGTAATGGCAAACAGAGTAATAGCTGTATCAGGCATACATATTCCTTTTTCATTCTAGTGTTTCTTGCTATTGCTTGCAATGTACAGATGTAAAGCCATTGGGAGAAGATTTTACTATGCAGGGTTTTTTTGTCTCCCATGTACTGTTTGATGTAAGTGCCTTAGTTGATCTTGGATAGTATCTGTTATGGTTTATATTGCAATTTCTGAAACCTACTGTTCAAAGTAGTGTTTTCTTAGATTTTTTTTTTTTGTCCCCATCATCACATTGCGTTTTCGTGGTTTGCTACTGGCATTTGTCCTGAGTCTGTGCTGTAGAGAGAGATGTATGTGGCTTTTCTTTTGACAGACACTACAGTATGACCATTCTGCAATGTGCAGTTCTACTTGCTGGACTAAATTCATACCAGATGAAAACACATGCTGACCTATCGGTTTTGCGAAGATTGCACACAGTAGACAGTTTACTTAATAGTTGCAAATAAACATTCATTGATGCTGGAATGCACATTGGTTGTAGTGTGTGCAGGGCTAGAAATTCATATCCTGAGATACCAGGCTAAGAGACTTCTTGAATGAATACAAATATCTGCATAAAAACGTACAAAACTAAGACAATGAAATGTGCACCTTCCAAGTTCATCTTTGTTCTAGCTTGGACCTCTTGCCACTGCTGTCTCTAGACTTTTACCAACTTCTTTTCTTCGTGAACGTTATTTATGAGTAAGTCTTCTGCATCCTACCAACCTCCTATGTGGCACTCTGATTTTAGCATCAGAGTAAAGCGTTAGTCTGAAAATTATATAGTAAGGGTATTGTTTTCCCAGTTATATAACAATGTTTTCTATTTAACAGTATATTTCTAATGTGTTTGTCATTCACATCTGTATTTTCATAGTATTAGTGTCATAGTCAGCATTGCAGGACTTGACTATTTGCTGCTGAAAGAATTTATTATAAGGTGAAAGTGTTGGAGTTTCACTTGTGCTTGACTGAAAAAATGATGCAAGTCTAGAAGGCAAGGATCCTGTCTTTTCATACCTTTGTCGGTATTTGCTGTCATGAATTTGTAGAGAGACTGCAAGTTTTTAGTCAGTAATTAGGTGACAGTTGATTAACAAATCAAAAGCCATTTCCTGGTGCTTGTGAAAAGTATGGTGAAAGGACCCAATCTTCATACAAACCTCAAGTAGCAGAACAGAACAAGCAGCAGTTAATACTGTTTACAGGGAGCAAACTTTTCAGAGTTCCCAAGTTGTTAAATTCTAAATCCCTGGCAAGTTCAATAGCACGTGGATTCCTAAGTTATTCTGAAGGTGTCTTATATTTCCTAAACCTTCTGGACAGTTCTGGAAATTTTACTCTTAGTCCTTATCGATTGTCTTACTACCAGGTGTATATTTTTTTCTTGAAGCTTCAGCAGAAATCAATAATCAGTCTAAACAAGGATTCTGCAGACACACAGTGATAAGAACTAAAGTTTTTTTGGCTTGGTTGCTATTTATAGTTTGTGTTGTGTGAAGAGTATACTTTCTTGTGTCTTTGTCATTGTCCTGGTTTCGGCAGGGATAGAGTTAATTTCCTTCCTAGTTGCTGGTACAGTGCTGTGTTTTGGACTTAGGATGAGAACAATGTTGATAACACACTCATGTTTTAGTTGTTGCTAGGTAGTGCTTACACTAGTCAAGGACTTTTCAGCTTCCCGTGCTCTACCGACTGAGAAGGCTGGAGGTGCACAAGAAGCCAGGAGGGGGCACGGCCAGGACAGCTGACCCCAACTGACCAAAGGGACATTCCATACCATGTGACATCATGCTCAGTACATGAACTGGGGAAAGCTGGTGGGGGGGGCCGCTGCTCGGGGACTGGCTGGGCATCGGTCGGCAGGTGGTGAGCAATTGCATTGTGCATCACTTGCTTTGTCTATTATTATTACATCATCATCATCATCATTATTATTAATTTCAATTATTAAACTGTTTTGATCTCAATCCACGAGTTTTTCTCACTTCTACTCTTCCAATTCTCTCCCCCAGCCCACCGGGGGGGGGAGGAGTAAGCGAGCGGCTGTGTGGTGCTCAGTTGCTGACTGAGGTTAAACCACAACAGTCATTTTGCAAGAGGCTGTGACCTTCATTTTAACACCTTCTGGACGTATAAGTTTCATAACTATTTTTAATTTAAGTCTTGTCTGTATAGCTCAGTAAGCTATGAATTCCCCAGGTAGCCATTTTTAGCTTACGTTTTAGAAACTTTAGAGCCTGTAAGATCTGAAATGTGTTGTAACAAAAAAACACCACATGCTTAAAGTAAAGGATATCATTGCCAGTAACTCGAGATTTGTGAAGTAATCTCAGTTTGTGTAAATAGTATATTCACTATAGGAAACTTCTGATCTTCATAATTTCAGTTGCCTTTTTTCTTTTCCTGGGGACTGCATACAATCATTAAGAATCCCCTAGTGTCTAATGGATGCCTAGGTATGGTGGTTTTGGGAAAACGAAATAATTATGGCAGTCAGCCTGGTGGGTTTGCATAGAACCTGAGAGTTCTATTCTTTGAGACCCAGCCTTCTGGTGACAATGATCCATAGGGGACAGAATTGCACACCAGCCACTTCAAACTGTGACTATCCAGTGGCGAGCTCTGAGTGGGATTCAGCTGGACCATACCCTTCTCACGGCTAAAAAGGGACCCTGTAGTACCCCATCTTCAGCTTCTGCTCCAGAAGGGTACGGTCCTCTATAGGTCCTGTCATCCCCATGTGGCTGTCTCACACATCCCAGGACATCTAAAATCACCAACATTTAGGGTCTTGTCCCAGATGCTTTTCTTCTAATGTTAGGGAGGAAACATGTGTAGAACCAAACCATCTGCAAGCAATCAGATGTTGCATCAGTGATTATCAGTCTGTTCTCCTGTCAGTTTTTAGCTGTAGCAATGCACTGTCCTAATTTGCTTAAGATTTCAATGTTGTCTTGAAATCTGGCAGATATTGAGCAAACATGGCTATCACTTGGTTCACAGTTTTCAACACCTATCCTTCATATACATATCTGTCTTGGAAGCTTTATGTAGATCAGTCAGCTTGCATTGCTTTTTTAATAGGTTGTATGCAGCAACATGATAAAATCTGATCCAGAAACAGATGAAACTTTCTTCTTAAACTGAGGGAGAGTAAAATAAAGTTTCATCTGCTTCTGGATCAGATTTTATTCCTAGTGGGGAACTTAAATTTAAAGACAAAGACTTTATTATTCTCCCGGTAGTTTTATTTCAAGGTTATAGCTGTCTGCACCTACTGCTGCTGTATTTGAAGTGGCCATAATAGCTCAAAAAATATTTAATTAAGGAGAGATTTCAAAAAGCAGATTGGGATTTCCGGATTTCTTTAGAGTTTATGTTGCCTCTACAGAACAGGCTTGTGTGAAAACATGAGTTCTCAGGTCTCAGTTTCTTTGACACAAGTCCACCCACACAGGTTTACTCCTAACTTACACCAGCATAAGTGGTTACTTCTTTGCTAGTAAATTAATCGGGGCCAGCACACAGGTTTAGTACTGTGACACTATGTCCATGCTGTTCAATTCTTAGCTCTCCCCTTGATACAAATCTGGCTCATGCCAACTAGCACTCTTCCAGAGGCTGCAGGACCTAAATGCAATGAAAATTTCTCTCCTCACTTTAAGGGTAGAATGAACAAATATTTAGGTATTATTCATGCTATCGCATAATTATATTTTATTTTTCTTTCCTAATGCAAATATCATGTTTTATAACTATTCCTTATAAAGGTGTTGCCAGGAGTGTGCTTAATAGACTTTGAGGTTAGTTTATATTATTATTAGAGCAAGCTATTTTGATTCAGACTGTGTGTCCATTATATTCAGTATTTTATACTGATGCCCATTCTAATAACACTGTTAGATTTGTTGTTAGTGATAATTTCTCCATTTTAAAAACTGAAGGCTTTTAGGAGGGGATTCTTCATTAGGGGAGAGTTTCAAAATACTTTGGGTAATTACAGAATATAGGGATCCAAGAGCTATTGCACTTAAGGCTGACTTTACTGCATTGGCATCACTCCTGTTGACTTCCTTGGCATCAAAATCTTGCCCAGGAATTCTCTTGCTGTGAGTGTCTTACTGGAAACCAATTTGCAGCTGTGGTTTAAGGCCGCTGTCAAATCTGTTGACATGGGTTCTCTATAACTATGTGCTACGGAGTTATGAGGCTGAGCTGTGTGTGGCCTTTGGTATCGAGAGTACAAGACAGCATGATCTAATAAGCTAAGCAGAGACCTAACACGCAGAAGTTGCATATCCTGATTGTGCTTTTGGTTTCCGAGAAGTCAGTGAAATCCTAGATTTGTCAAACTCCATGGCAAAACATCCATTCATGTTGAATTTCAGCTATATCTTTTCTGCGTTGGGTGTCTTTACATTGCATTAGTAGATTCCTTGCATTTGTGCCTGCAAAGTATATTTACTCTGTGGCAGACTGCTGAGAAACTATTTTGTTTTGGAATGCCAGCAGAATTTTTAAAACAAGCCAATAAAATGTGGATTAGCGTATCACAAAAGGTATTTACTCAAGATTTTTAAAGGAAGCCAAACATAAAATTGCTGAGTAACTCTGGGCTGCTTCTTAAGTTGGCCTTTTTGCCAGAGAAATGGGGGGTTACAAATAAGATACGATTTTTGAAAAGGTGACCAGTGAAACACAAGGAATGGAGTCCCCCAGGGATCTCTTATTGGACCTGTGCTCTCTCACATTTTCACCAGTGGTCTGGAAAAAGGGGTGAGGAGAAATAGGTGGCAATACGTGTTGACAATACCGAATTCTTCGGGGTAGTGAAAAATTAGCTCTGGACAACAAGCATTGCAGAAAGTTCTCATTGGTAGTGTGTAATGCTGATAAAACAGTAGACAAATTGAAGGTCACTAAATAAAAAACAATGAATGAATTGGAGGGGGAAATGATGCTAAGAATGCACAAATAGCAGTGTGCTCTAAATTAGGTGTTTATTGCAACTATGGAAGGATATATTGTAATCATAAGAGATATTTCTGAAACTGTGAACTGTGGCAAGAAGGCAAATAGAATGTTAACAATCTTTAAAAAAGCAACAGAAAACAAAACAAAGCATCATTTGCAGATGTATAAATCCATACAGTGCCCTCAAGTGTTGTATGCAACTGTAATTTCCTTCCCCTGCATCTCAAACGGGTATTATTGACCTTTTCAGAGTGAAGACAAAGTTGAGCATTAAAATATAGATTATTATTATTATTATTATTATTATTTTATTTTTTAAACCTGTGTAAGGACAAGGACACTAGACTAGACTAGAATTAAATAGATTAAGGTTCTTCAGCTTGGGAAGAGATAAGTGGAGAGGCAGAAGTTATTTAAGTACATAAAATTATGAGTTGTGTAATTGGTTGAGTAGGAAAGCTGAACAGCCAACAATGGTCAAAGTAAATTGTCAAATGAAATTATCAGGTAATTTTATAATTACAAAAGGAAATACTTTTTTTTACAGATTAAATCAATTATCAAAATTCACAATTCATTTCCACAGTATTTGTGGGTTCAAAAATGATCATCAAATTCATAGTTATCCCCTGATGACTATTAAATGTGATAACACAATCTCAGGCTCATGAAAACTCAAAGCCACCAGTTGCTGGAAGTTGGGAGAATATACTGAGGAAAGTATCATTTTCTATTTTTGTTTTTAGAATCTTTGCCTAATTATCTGCTACTTAGGATTGCTACAGTTGAGGTATGGAGCTAGATAATATACTGTCTACTACAGGTGTTATTACAGATAATAATATACTTGTGAGTCTACAGTTCAGCAGAGCACCCAGTGTGTAACTAGTGATCTCTGAATAATTTCAGGCATTTGTAGATCTGCTGTATTTGATTTTGGTGCCAGCAACAGCTAAATTACATCTGTCTTCACTGCCTAGGTGCTTTAAATGCACAGTCTCCAATTCCACCTCTTTCTTCTCAAAAAAAAACTTTATGATATCATGTAAAAAGCCAACAGTAATGTAATGCAAAATGGCAATTAACCATTCATCCACTGACCATTTAGGTTGGCCGAAACTGTCGATCTTCCTCATGATGTTCAGTCAGTCAACCGTACCCCAATGCTTGGATTTGAAGTGCTGCACAAAAGCATCCACATTACTGCTCTCCAGAAGCAGCAAATCTACTTCTTTTAGTTATTCCAACCCTGAGACTCTTTCTCTACTTTTTTGTGGGACTCTAGGGATGGTTGAAATGCTGTTTGTTTTCCTCACTTTAGTTTTTAGACAAGATGTCACTGTAATTTTTTGAATTTGTTCTCCCAGCCTTGTACTAACCTTGGGCTATTTCAAGACTCTTGGTTTTCTTCATTCATAGACTGGAGAATATGGGTCACAGTCTGACCCTGCATTCTTAGTACTTTACTACTATTGGTGTCGTTTACTACTTTTTATAACAGAAACTAGCTGTTTGTATTAAGGATAGTAGGTGACAGTGGTTACGTGTTTAAATACATATGTCATACTGACTGCATAAAACAGCAGCAGCTGAAGTGAGAGTTCCACAACAGAAGAGTTTTATTGTGGAAGAAGAGTTTTGCAATGCAGGAGTCTGACATGAGCTTCCCTATTCCTTTACCAGTAAGATATGTAACAACAAAATGTTTCTTAATAAAACTGACAAACAGAATCATCATGCTAATTCTCTCCTCTGGGCTCAGGTGCATTGTCACATCATCACAGCTTGACAAGCTACAAGGACAATTGAATTGCCAGAGATGACCATAAGTATGCTCTTAGCCCATGGCAAATGAAAGGTAGTATGACTGAGCTTAATCCTTGATGGAATACTGTACCTTGTCACTGTGTGCACACAGCTGTTGTGGCTCACGTGAAATATGACTTGACCAAGTACTTAACTCATCCTCATAAAATGTTTTTCATGGTGAATAGGTTGCCCTGAAAGAGCAATTAGCTTGAGGTTGGAGTGCATGTGTAACATTGCTTCAAAGGTCTACCCTCACATAGTGAGAGCCAGCCCTGCATGCCCTCCTTCTCAGGGCAATAAGTCTTTCCAAAGCCTAAATGTGTTTCTGTTCAGACCTACCAGCAATTTTTTCCTTTTTGGGTTTCCTTCAAAATCTTTATATTCTATCTTGTGCCCAACACCTTTTTTTCTTTTTTGTTTTTTCTCTCTCTCCCAAGAAAACTTTGTGAATCCAGGATTGGACAGCAAGTTACTACTGAAATAAAAATCTTTTGAGGATAAAGGCATTTTAGTGCAGTATAAAGATCAATAATACTCTAGGTCTGACAAGTACTGTGAATTTGCAGTTGTTCTTAATATCACTATTCTATTTCAGCTTGCTGCATTACATAAATAGATAATCAACTTTTTTTAGTTCATCCATCCCACAGGCAGCAATGTATTAATGGTATTTCTTCATATGTTGGTAGTCTTGCTTTATAATATGCCCAAAATTTTCTTGTGTCTTTTTTTTTTACAGAGGGCACTATTTTTTCTTGATTACATTTTGTTATTTTCGAATTGGCAAGTTAGCTGTTACTAGACAGTAACTGTAAATGCCATCATATTTTGCAGAAATAAGGGAGTTACCTCTCTTCCAAAGAATAATCTGCTAAGCCTACTGAATATAAGTTGGTTTGAGAAGATTGCAACTGAAAAACTTAGCTTCTTTAATTTGAAATTGGAAATTTTAGAGTATTTTTAAGACAAAAGATTTTGTCCACACAGGGTTGTAAATTTCTAGACGTTGCTCACAATAGGGTCGCTTATTCCAACAAGCAGGGTGTCTGTGTGTCTCTCCACTTCCTTTTTTTTTTTTCCCTCCTCTTTTTTTCTTTTTTTTTTTTTTTTAAGTACCCTTAGAAGTATGAAAGAGGTCACTGAAAATATGATTAAAAGCATCTGTGAAATCAGAACAAAACTAGAAGGCTGGGATCATAGCTGTTTTGAATACCTCCTCAGATCTGAAGAACATCATGGTAAAGGTGCCCTATTTTAGACAGGATTTGTTGTATGTAGGTTAGTTGCTGCAATGGGTTACACAAGACTTCCAGAAGCTGTCAGGTGCGGTGTAGGTGAGTTTTTAATGCTGCCCTTCCCTTTTTATAGCTCTGTCTTGCAAGAACAGAGTATCGTGGTTTCCATTTAATCACCTTTGAAATAATTGTCCAATTACACAATAACACATTGCCAATCTTTCACAAGTTTCACATGTTTCAAAATAGACAAGGGAGTGGTGTTGAAGACACCTGCAATTGAGGACATTGGTGGAGAGGAGAGAAATGGAAGATACTTGCAGTGGTCAGTAACAACTGCAGCGTTAAAGGTCCTCCTCTTCAGGTATAAGTTGCATCAGCTGATACAACATGAGGTCTAAATGTCTCTCCTAATTTGTGGCGTATTAGAGAAAAAGATTTGCCTTGAGGTCTAAGGTCTAAGCTTTGATGAGATGAAATGTATTAACCAGAGGTTTCTGTTCTATATTTTCAGAAGAATGGCATATCAAATGGAACTCTCTACAAAAAAACATTTATTGAGCACTTTGAACAGGCACCAATGTATGTTGCTGTTCTTACTTTCCTGGGTTTTGGAGTGGGAACAATATTTGGCTACCTGCGAGATTTTATGAGAGCCTGGGGACTAGAAAAACGTAACATTGCTGCAGAGAGAGAACAACAAAAAGTATGTATGAAAAAGACATTATGTATCCACAGCTGAGTTTTCCCCTGCTTGCAAGTTATTTACAATAACCTACCGAAGTAACAAGGCAGACAACTTTCATCTTAGAGAAGAACATTGCATAGGGATGAGAGGAATGACACGCACTGCAGTATAGTTAAACGCATGTGTATGAATATGTACTTATATATTTGTAAAATCATAATTTAACCCAGAGAGATGTTCACCTTGTTCTAAGAGTGTCAGAATACTCTCAGCAAAAGAGAATCTCAGTGTATTAGGTCAATCCACAGAAAAAGAAAACTCAGAAATGCCTTCTTGTTAAATATATCATCTCTCCAAATCTCTTAAACCCCAATTTTTCTTTGTCCCATCTGGCTGTCTTACTTTGTCCTTCATAGCGATAGGCAGTGCTAACATCTTCGTAATTGCTGGCTTATGTTTGCTGAACTGCTGGTCACAGGGCACTCAGGAATCATTGTCCCAGCACAAAGTGAGTGTAGCCTGAATTCTTGCGAGTCCTGACTTAGAAATTTTTTCATCCCACGTAGTTCTAAGTGAAACTTTCACCTCAGCAAGCTCAATTGCCTTCTAACTTTGTTTCGATTTTTTTGTTGCTCCTCCTTCTCTGTGCAGTTTGAGCCATCATTTACAATAACACCTGGCATTATGGAGGAAAAATGGGAATAGTGTTACTGTTCCTCTTACAAATGAAATTCCCAAAATTGTTTCCTGTTTTGGCTTTTCAAAGATGCATGCACTACTTAATGAAATATCATGGTGCAGTCTTTTTATCAGCATCCTCATGGAATACCCTTTTCAATTTCACTTCATGATTTGGCCATTTGTTGAGCTATTTTGATTCCAGACATGCCAGTTAAATCTTTTTGCCATCCACCATGGATTACGTTTTCATTTAATTCTCCAGTCTCCCACATATGTAACTACATGCCATGTTATTTTATCAGTTTATTGTATCCATTGTCTAACACGGCTATATTGATGTTTCATATAAAACTTTGTTAGATTCCATACCTTTCTTTTAATTTAATTTCCAAGTAAAATCCATAGATAGAAATTAATTGTCAACCAAACTAGTTGTCTTAACTGGCTGTTTGCATGTCCAGTCTAGGCCAATAATGCCCAGATCGATTACATTGGACTAGCTTTAATCTAACGTATCCAGCATTTCGTGAAATATAATGAGTTGTTTATCCTAGTTTTGCAATCTGCTCCACACATAGCAAAATGCTCAATTTGAAGCATTTGCTTTCTCCAAGTGAAAGAATCATGAATTCTTCCGTTTCCAACTTTCCAAATATGGGACTGGAGAATTAGGCCAACTTGTTCACCATTTTAAAAAAAAAAAAAACAAAACCCAAAAAACACCCCCTAAAAAAGCCAACACTGTATTTCAAGGGAATTAAAGTAAGATATTTGCTGATTGGAGTTGTTTGTGACATAGGAACATGTGGCTGTTATAGCTCTCTGTTTACTAATGAATCGTTTTTTCCTTTTTAATGCGAATGACTTGGGTACAGAAGCAGACATTTTCCTAGCAACATAACCCTGTGCATGTTTTCAAACCAGGATTTTGTGCCACTTTATCAAGATTTTGAGAACTTTTACACCAGAAACCTCTATATGAGAATACGGGATAACTGGAATCGTCCAATTTGCAGTGTCCCAGGGCCACAGTTTGACCTCATGGAACGCGTTACAGATGATTACAACTGGACATTTAGGTGAGTCAGATTACACTCTACAGCTGTCAGCTTCATAAGAATACTCCTGATACATCCGCAAAGCACAGAAAGTTGCATCTAGCCCCTCATACCTAGATCCTCGATGAATATACATGAGCATATTTATTTCCGAAATCAGTACCGTGCTGACGATCTGTCCCCTTTCTTCTGAATATTGTTTGGAAATGCAGTAGTGGAAGGGACTGAACTCTGCCACAGATGGGTTTTGTTCGGCTGTGTCAGCACAAGTAAGACTGCTTATACTTCATTTATAACAACAGAACTTTAGTCAGAACATTACAACAAAATTTGTTGTATCCATTGGTTAGGATTTAAATCAAAATTTCTTACATTGCATAAATGTGGTTTCTTACTTATGTAGTGAGTCTTTGGCAGTGAGTTTTAAGCAGTTTACAGCTTGAAGATTTCAGTGTTTTTGCAACTGTTACTGAATTAAACAGGTATGGAAATTCACCACACAGACAACATGTAGGTTGACTATATTTCAGCTTATTGAGCTTATCATAGTGTTTCCCACAACGTTTTCCTCATGTTTAATTTCTGCATGTGTGTGAACACTGATGACTTTGTGGAAGCTGTTGACAATTTGCTTGAAAAAATAGTGTCTATAAGTTGTTCCTTAAATAAAACCCTAGGTTGGTTTGTTTATTTAAATCTATAAAAGCACCCTTTCACCTAATACCAGTATATTGCCATCTACAGCTTGGAATCTGGAAAACGTTCTGAGCAAGAAACAGCATTTAGTCAGGAAAAGAGAAAGGCTGGAAAAACTTTTGGGATGTTAAAGTATGAGGATTGTAAATTCCCAAATAGGAATTTGACAGTGAAACAAAATTTGGTGGGAAAATTTTTTGGTTTTTTCTTTTCTTTTTGGGGGGGTTGGAGGGAAAGTTGCACTATTCTTTAAAATTTGCTTTAATTACAGGTTTACAGGGAGGACTATCAAGAATGTAATCAATATGGGTTCTTATAACTACCTCGGCTTTGCAGAAACGGATGTTAATGCTTTGAAAACTGTGACCAGAGAGTTACAAAAATACGGGACAGGAGTCTGCAGTACCAGACAGGAAATGGGTGAGTAAACAGCTAGATGGCCACCAAAGTTTCTGTAACTATATGCTTTTTCTTACAGATATCTTGAAGGAATTGGATACTTAGAGAATTTTAGTCACATCAATGATTACTTGTTTCACTATTAAAAGTGATGTGTTTTATTCATTATCACATAAGGTTTTTTTAAAAAGGAAAAATGTTATTGATTTTTGGAAAAGCAAAAACAAATGTGTCATACAGTGGCCTGGGATTCTTAATGATGGAAGTTACAGGCTTATTTTTTAAAAGAAGGAAAATAAACATTGAGACTTCAAGAATTGTTCTAGGGCAAATTTAATTGCATCACATATTTCTATCAGTTACCACATACAGAGTGTTCTGATTAGTAAAATGAGCTTTTACATATTTTTTTTAATCCCATGTTCTAAGAATATATTGTAATGTTTTATGAGGCATTAATGGGCACCACATAGAAATTTCTAGTGTGCCTCTAAGGAATAAATTCAGGAAGGCTCCATCTGACTTTTTTGGTTTATATGTTCTTTATGATTTGTCTGCTTTTTTGGTTTGTAGGCTGCATGTAGTGTTATCTTCAATTGTATATTTTTACACAAAGCCTTGCATTCCTAATGGTGCAATCAGCCTGCATTTTAGAGAAAACAATTTTGAGCCATAGAAATGAAAGGGGAGGGTTCTCTTCAGGCTTTATCTTTCTTGGGAGCCATCAAAAGAAAAAAAAAAAGGTAGGCTTCCCAGCATGGAGAAGTCTTTTATAGACTTTTTTTTTTCCCTTAATCCAGCAATCTGAAAAATTTTCATTTTGTACCTCTCAAAGCAAACTCTCTTCCTCCAGAAATCTTATGGAAAAAAATATTGTATTTCTTTTGGTTTTTTTATTTAAAGTTTCATTTCCAGACAAAAAAAATAATGCAAACCTTGTCATCTGCTTTTTATCTTGTCATCATGGTTTGATTTGCCAATAGAAAACATGTCAGTGACACCACTCAGAGAGGGTTTACAGATTGACCCTACTTTCCTTTTGTAGGTGACCCATCTGGTGACTGCAATATATAGTTTAACCTGAATTGCATGCTTGAAAGTGGTCACCATTACTAGTCATCTAAGGTATTGAAGGAACATTTCTCTGTGTCTTTTTCTCTTGGATTCTGTTTTGTCTGAAAACATTTCAAGTTGTTTTCAGTATGTCAAAGAATATGCCTGGTGTTCCTCATTCTTTATCTTTTGCGGAATTTTTTTATACAGAAGATTTGCATAACTTTGACTTATTCTCAAAAAAAAAATTATGAAAAGATTGATTCTACCTTCAAATATGAAAAACTTTATTAGTTAACTTCATCTAGTCTGTTTTGAGAGCCAATGTATACAGATTTCTGGGACTTTCTCTTCATCTGAACTCCTGTGCAGTACTCAAAGTTATCTTGACAGATTGAGCAAAGTTTTAGATTCATTCTAATTGTGTTCACAACAAATAGTCCCATGAACTTCATTCAGACTATTCACAATGCAAGAATGGGCTACAAATAAAGAACATTGTACAAGTCTTGTCAGTATCAGTCTTTTAGGGAATGAATTTCAGAGAGCAGCTTGGACATCAAGACTTATTAAAATAGGAAAGCAGGGTGTTAAGACCTGGCTTAGATGGTGTAGATGAGTAGTCACAGCATTTTGTCCTAGGCAGCTAACAGAGAGCCTGTGCTTGTGTAGTCAGTGGAGAGAGAGGTTGCTCCACAGAGCAATTCTGAGCAATGGTTACTTCATTGGCCCTGGCTCTGTTGGAGCCTGTCTACTACCAAGAACTGTATGAACAACCGAAGGAAAATAGCTTCATATTAGTAGTGTGGATACCCTCTTTTCTTGTTCCTTTACCCTCTTGTGCTGCCTAAGCTCTATTCTGGTTCACAGTTGAGCAGATTTGAAAAATTCTATCCGAGTTAAATATATGTACACATATACTTTCAAGAGAGAGGTAGGGAAGGGTCTGTATGAAAGGTCTTACCTTTTTTAATTATCATTTGTCATCTTCATCTTAGAAAAATAGAACAGAATGGTTTTGTTCCTGGGCAGATAACATTTCAAAACTTTTGTTGTTACTGTGTGGCTGAGCTAAAGCGGTTTGAAGTAAAAATGCAGTGAACAGTAGGAGCCAAGGCTCCTAATCCAGGGGTCCTAATCCAAGAGAGCACTTGAACATATTTATAATTTCAAGCCAATTGACTTTGAAAGTACTGTTCTGTTTATGTGCATTTAAGTGTGTGGCATCTTCGGGGTTTTGCCAAGATCTCTCTCAAAGCAGTGATAGGTCTCTCTTTTTGAGAAGGATCGTTCCACTACTTTGAGAAGATTTCAGAGAGAGGGGAAAACAAAGAAGAAACAAATAAAATTAATGCAAGTGATGTTTGAAAGAATACATGATGGTAAAACTGTCCTTTGTGGTCTTCTGCCTAAAATCCTTCTCTCATAACTGTGCAGACTGTGGAGCGGGTATAAAATGCTGTCATATCAGAATGTTGTTGCAGGTAGTTTGCTCTCAGAATAAGTTAATACAGACATTTTAACATGGTTGTTTATATCTTTACAAAACTGCGTTTTATTAAGGAAACTTAGTGAAGCTAAACCTTGTTAAAGGTAAAACAGTTATTCTACATTCCAAGAAAAGTAACTTTAGACTGTGTGTAAACGCAGTTGAGAAATTAACTTCAGCGAGAACTGTGAAGCTCTGCTTATGCTTTCTCTAAAATAGTAATGCACATGCCACTTGAACAGACATTCCTGTTTAAGCACTAAAGCATAGCAAACTGATAAAAACAGGGGCTGGTCTTCCTAGATTTGTCCTCCATAAAAAGATTTAAGGCTTTTCACTCCATTTTTAATTCCATGCTCTTTTTAAATTATAATAATAATAAATAACTTTCTTAGCATAACAGTGCCATTTAAGACATATTCCTGAGGCTTTTGTGGGACTTTCAATCTGAAAGAAAAATATTTTCCTTTTTTTAAGACCAAGCTAACTTTTAACCCTTAGGATAAAGATCTTGGGGTTATAAGTGGTAGTTCTCTGAAAGCATTAGCTTACTGTTCAGTGGTCAGAAAGCAAATCAAATACCAGAAATTATTAGGAAGTGAACAGAAAGCCAACCACAGAACCTCAGTATGCTACTGCATAAAGCTGTGGTTTGCTCTCACCTTGAGTAGTCTGTGCAGTTCTGGTCAAAAACATTTAGCAGAACTGGAAAGTGTCAGAGAAAGGCAACAAGGATCATCAAAGGCCTCAAACAGCTTCTGGGAGAAGAACTATTGAGCTAGCTGTCTTCAGCTGTCAAAAATGCTTGTCATCTGGCTCAAAAAGAGCCTAAAGGGGGAAATTATAGAAATGTTCAAAACTATGAGTGACGTGGAAGAGTGGTCAGGATTGGCTGTTCATTGTCGGAATGAACATTCATTGATGGAAGGTTTCCATCTAAATACAGGAGGCAGCTCTTCACGTTGGAGGCTGGCAGACCCAAGGAGCTCATTGCAAAGAAGGCTGCAGATACTAAAACTTTACACTCCCTTGCATTCTAGGGAACACTGGCCACATACAGAGGAGAGATCATTGCTAGTTACTAGAAACACCAAAACTATTATCTGATTCAGGATGTCCTTATGCTGAAATTAGTTAGAAGCTGGGATACTACTATATATATGTTTGTCCTGCTTTCATTCTTCCCAGCATCGATACAAGACCACTGTCAGATGAAGGATTATGGGCAAAAGAGACCTTTTGTGTGGCACGGTGCATCTAATACTAGTGGTTTAACATTATTTTATGCAATTAGTTGTTTAGTATTAATTTATATTATTACCTATATGCCTTTGGCCATTGCTGTACAACCATTAATACTGGACCTGTGGACTAGCAAATCATCGTACAAATTTGGCTTGAATCAGGAACATGCACATACTCATATTTTTATAAAGTTGGGCAGTATTTACAATAGAGGTAGGATATAAGGAACCAATGAAGCAGTAACCTGGCTGTTTTCAATGTTTCTGAGGATACTAAGATTAAAAAGACATTAAGGGAAGACACTTAAAAGAGATCACCAAGAAAGAGTTGCACATATGATTGGGGCATATCTTCTAAGAGCAGTAGCTTGGGTGAATGTGTGAAAGTGGTTGCTTGCAGACGGTAGGCAGAAGGCAAAAAACACTGATATCATGGTCTGCTTAGAGGTGAAAGACTTTTCGGTTCTGTGTGGTACATGGGATGGAAGTAGTCCCTGAAGGATCTTGGCAGCGAAAATCTAAGCATAAGTAAGATCCTGCAGAAAATTTCAGAGCAACTGGAGATGTAGAATGAGGACCCTCTTGGTCAGAGGGACAGGCTGGGAGGAACAATAGGACCATTCACCTAGAATGGTAAGAGTATTCTGAGCACGTCTGAGAATGGCAAGGTTAAACTTGCTGAAGCCAGAGGAAAAGATGCTGCATTAACTGTGTGAGGTGTCAAGGGAGGATACAGAGAGATCTGCACCTGCCATATCTGACAAAACTGACCATGGGTGTAATTTAAATTAAAACAGCTTTTGTCAGCAGCAATCTCTCCTGCAGGTGCAGAAAAAGTCAAATTTTTTTTATTTCTTTGGCTAGTTCATTATAAACCAAGAAAGCAACTGGGACATGAAAAAGCAGGAAGTTTTGTTTTCCAGGAATAAATGTTGGGTCTGAGACAATAATTCTTAAATGTTGAAGGATTTAAGTAACTGGAAACCAGCTGTTCAGGTAACTGGAGTACTCAGAATGTTAGGGTATTTCATGTAAACTACCCCCAGAAAATCTCTATACTATGTTTTATTTATGTTTTACTTATTTTAATCTTCCTCTCAAAAGCGTTATTTTTTATCTTAATAAAAAATGCTAACAAATAGGAATCTAAATAAATTCGAAATAGCATGTGTTCCCTCTATATAGTGAAAAGAATGACAACTTGAATGTGAAGTCCGTTTTTCCCATGCAAATCAATATTTTTTTTTTAATGGCTAGAGTGGGAGTTGGCTACTGTTGGAGGCAGGCTCACAAGCCTTTTGTCTGAGCCCATCCTGTCATGTTTATAGTCAGTGTTTTCTAAGCAACGTAACTTAAAATTATCAAGGGAGAAATATGCAAATGATTATTTAACACTGTTTCCTGCTTGCTGATTGCAGATGATAACAAAACCACTGATGTTATATATTTTTTAAAATAAGGCAGATTATCATGCCTTGAACGCTCCTAGGCTTAGCGCCAGGGCGGTGACGGGGCTGTTACACGAGCAGTTAGTAGTTCCAATGCTCTATTTATCTAACTCACCATTATTCCCTATGGAGATGATATATGTGAGTAACAGGAGCAAAGCTATCATTAGCGCTATGTAAGCAGCCAAGCAGGATTCCTGCCTTTTGAAATCCTTCTCCTGTGATTATGCCTTGGACCAAAAGACAAGATGGAGCCTGCACAGAACACTTGCAGGGTGATTCATTCTGGAGGGCATGGTTAGGAGATTACCTTTTAACGCCTAGCTTGCACTCAGTTGTAGGGCTTTTTGTTTGTTTGAGGTTTTTTTATGTCTGATTGTGATCTGATTTCTAAAAAGCAGATCTGAAAACCTGTGCCAACATTTAAATTACAAAGGTAGCTCCATTCCCTTCACTTACTTCCGTTAGGTTTTAAGGCCTAATATGAATTTCTAGCAACATTTCAAGAAGGTAAAAATAGTTATTTGGTCGTTCTTTCTTTTATACCACTTCAAAGCTTTAATTAGGGCCAGGGCTCATTTTAAACTCAGTATTGTACAAACACAGAAATAAATGATCCATTTTTCAGTTAGGAGAAAGAGATAAAGAACTAAAGTTCCCATAATTTACAGTTTCGAAGTAGGAGCTTAAGGAGAAATACAGCCACATAAATGAGAATTAACGTGTGTATATATATCTTTCATAATGTTGGCTACTTTTTGATAGGGTATGGTATAAATTAGGAAACAGTTCACGAGAGAAATTTTCCTTCTTCGTCATCTCCTGCTAACATAATTTTCCTTTTTGTGCCTACCCTCTCATAAATAGCTGATCCCACTTATCATCAAAGGGTCAAGTTTGTTCCTGATATTTCACCATTGCAAAAGTTTGCTTTGCAAAGCATCATTAAGCTCTGGACAGTCCATCTTCTGGCAGGTGGAACTGAAGGCATCAGGAGTAACTAAGGGTTGTGTGACCTGTTTAAAACCTAAAATGTCTCCAATATATAATATTATCTATGTGCATGCAATTATTTAGGCACTTAAGACACTGCCATCCAGGCTTTGGCATGGAGGCTGGACTTCAACTGTACATTTTAGCCTTCTGTTTTTATAAAGGAAAAAAGCAAACAAAACTGGAAGATCTAAATTAAACTGGAAGTTTTGTTAAAATGAATCTACTCTTTTCTGAGAATCAGTACACAGGTACATTATTATATCTATGACATCTGCAGCATCTTTGTGGTATGAAAGCCCTGTCAGTTGGTAGCAACATTAAGAAAGCTTGAGCGTTTCCTTTCTTTCAAATGCTTCCTCAAAACCCACCTCTTTTGGGGCTTTTTTATGCACATGCAGTGCTAAATGAGGTAACTACAGAACATTACTGTGTCCTTCTCTCCCTCTCTTTTGCCAATATGTATCACTCTAGTTTAGGCTTTGCTCTTGTGGTGGGCTCTGTATGACAGTGATACCACCTGCATCATCCACTCTTGTAGAATGGTGTAAATAAATAACGCACGTTCTACATCTTCTGTTTCTTCATCCTCCTAGCAATAACTCATCCAATCTTGCTTTTGTAAAAGTGTGTATGTGTTTCAGTAGTAGTATTTTTTTTATCTCTGACAAATATCTTACCAGAGTGAGTTTGTGACCTTAAGTTTCAAATGTAGCAGGGAAATTTAGGTGGTTTGTTCTGTTCCCCACCCTCCTAAGGGTACTTCTGACAAACTCATTTTCATAGAGTAATGGTTCTTATTCACCTTGGTGAGTAACATCAGTGATCCATAGGTTTCCCAGTTGCTGTTCATATGTGGAAGTGGCTTTTATGGGAATCTGTTCTTTTTCTTTCAATGACTTGTTGCTTATATCAGTTTACTCCTCCAGCTTTTGTTTAACTTGAAGTGAGCAGGTATTTTCCTGCCTTCTTCGGGTCTCAGAATTCCAAACAAAAAATTCTATTAAAGGATCCTGTTGCCAGTGTTGGCAGTTTACCCAGTACATGTCATTACCACGTAAGAACCTGAAAGACTGTATTGGGCAGACTAACCAGTGGCATAAACCACCTTGTCCAAGCTGAAAGTGTGAAAGCTAAATAATGAACTGTGTGGATCATGGGAAACACATTTTCAAGCTTTATCTGTCTAGTAGACTGACAGTGACTTTCAACTCAAGAGCATGGGTAAGCCCCTATGAAAGCTCACCAAAGCACAGTGTACTTCATGTTGGCTGTCCCCAGAATGCAGTGGCAAGTTGATGGAGGGAACTGGGTCATCAGATTTTGAAAAGGAGGGGATTTCCTCTGAAAAGCGTGGGAACCTGTGGAGGTGGCTAACATTGTGAAAGTCCACTTTTGATATAATCTTTGATTTTACTTTCCATAACACCTATATAATCTTGAAACACAGTACCACCTGCTGTACTCCGTTGCATACAACTGTTCAGCATAGGGAGGAATAACTTTCAAAAGAAAATATTCCATTTTGCCTCTTAAAGATGCAGATAGCTTTCTTTTTTCCTTTTTGTCTTAAATCTTTCCTGGTAAGATGGCATACATTATTTAGTTGTATCCTCATTTCTCAGGTCAAACCAAGCTGTAGTCAGCATAAAAATCAGAGCAGGTGGAGTATGGGGAAAAATTCTAATGTCTATGTATAGAACAAGTAAGGAAGGTATCTGTGTGTTTTTAGTACAGTGTATTAAAAAAATATATCTAGCATATCACTTTTCATTCACCAGATCATGATGCTGGTCTGAATCCAGCACAATACAAGACATTTTAAGAGCCATGATAACCTGACTTGACACTGCTAAGGTTGTATTTAATGAAGACCAGTGTAATTACTGCCTTTCTTAGGTCACTTGAGATGTAGCAGCTTGTGGCAGTGGAAGTTCCCTTGGATCAAATTTGCATCTGTCTGGTAGTGCTGTTTATGCTTGTTGGGGTGGTTGCTGTGACCAGCTGGGAACTGTAGTGGACAAGCCTCATTCCAGCAGAGCATATCTGACCCCTTGTTTCCTCCAGTGGAGAGAAGTGATACAGTTGGTGCAGTTTATATGGTGTCCAAGGACTGACCCATACTGGAGAAATCTTCTGATATGATTAAATAGCTGTGCAATTTATTAAATAAATACCCCTTTTACTTTAAACCTGGGAAAATGCAAGCTGATATGCTTTATCAGCTCTACTCAATGTATATCGCTATCATGAACCTTCCACTGTCAGTACTGATGTGTATTGTATTGCTTCTGCAACACCTCACCTACCACCTACAATATTGCCATTATAATTAAAGTAATTCAAAACTAGGGCTCATTTTGCAAATTCTTGTCATTCAGGTTTTGGTTTTGCAAACCAAACCCCTATTGATTCCAATTTGTATTCCAGGATTTGTAAGCAAGAGCAATATACAATATCATCTGCATTCACTGTTAGGATTAGTAAATAATAAGTAGGAATCGGTCACTTTCAGAATGTCTCATTCTTCACCATCACAAAATCAATAAAAATAGGTCAAAAGTGTGCTGTTCCTTTCTGGTTCATCTAATAGATGCTTGAACAAAATAATCTGTAGTGAGTCCGGCTTTTCTTGTTTGTAAAAACAGAAAATATATGATGCAACCCCAAAAAACAATTTAACTCCAGCCCAGTAGTATCAGATTTACCCCTGGAAGAGCCAGGGACAATTTTCTCATGCCTTAAAATGCCTGCCTTGCAAAGCACACACTGCTTGTTTCTCATGCTGTCACAAACCGCCTTCTAATTCAAGCTGTGACCATAGTGTGGTTGGCTTCAAGCTTCCATTTCAGACTTCATCTTCTCTTTGTGTGCCAATAACCCTCAAGCGACAAAATAACATCTGCAAGGAACACCAGGGCAGCTGACCATGCTGGAACCCTCAGTTGTCAATGAGTGCTGTAACCAGGTTGAAGACTAACTGGGCCCAAAATGCAAAAAATATAGAACTAACCATAGAAACACACCCTGAGACCTACTGGGCTTACAAGTTGAGACATATTCTCATACACATCTCCAGTGAGTGGCTCAACTCTGAAACACTATGTGGTTTTGTATTTCATGAAGCCTGGCTGTTAAGTGGTGTCTGTGTGCAGAGCCAGCACACACCCTTCTGTATCTCAGGATCTACAAATGCAAAAAGTAGCCATCCTCAGAGAGCTTCATGCAGAGTCAGCTCACATCTACCGGAGGTTCTGCAGAGCCAAATTTTCTGTGTCATGTTACCTAACTTATCCCAGCACAGAGCCAGAGACAACCCAGCTCAGTGTACTTCCAATGTGATACAATGAGTGCAGAGACACTCTTGAAGCTCTGCCGGAGTTGGCTCAGGTCTAGCAGAACCCAAGCAGGCTCTGTGCAAAATCACGGCACCACTGTCCTTCACTGTCCATGTAATCCAGGTTTTTCCAGAAGCCACATGATCCTTGCTCCTTATCTCCCTGGCTATTGGAAAGTTAGCTGCCTGCATGATAATTTTCACATTGTTTCCAAATGAATGCCATTCTTACTTTGGATATTTAACGAGAAAAAATAATGAAAACACTACCTCACTGTAACCAGCTGAGTTAGTGCTGTTGCTGAAGCTGTACTGCCGCCATTTTTATTTTTTTTTTTTTTTAAATGAGCTTTCCTCCATGATGAAGGTAAGATCGTCTTCCTGACTCATCATTCTTGTCAAGACACTCTAGCCAAGCTTCTGCTTCCCTCCATTCATCTGCCCTTTGTCCATCACAGTGAACACAGATTTCTTGTTCCCATCAATTGTAATTCACTTTGCTGCATTATTGTGACATCAATTTGTGCAGCACAAGTGAGGTGAGATATTCACTTCCCTAATTTTTTTCTTCTGTTCCCTTCTTACAGCCTTATTCATAGGGGAAATGCTCTATCAGAATCCACAGGCCACTCTCTTTTCTTCCCCACAGATCATCCTGTAAGAGTTCCTTCTGCCTTGGTACCTGCAATGCACAGCCAGGCAACCAAAGACTAGAGAGCTGGCAAGTTGAGATGATTCATTACCGTTCAAAGTTATTTGTTATCTCAATCTCTTAACACCACTCTTTCGTTTGTTGCCTTTTGTATTTTGTCATCCTCCATTGTGAGTTGGGCGGGAAAGATATTGCTTTGTTGCATAGTTGGAGCACCTTATTTGTTTGGAGGCTCCAGGCACTAATATTAGATAAGTAATGTGCAATAAAGAAGGCTCTCTAGTGTTGCCTTATCGTTTATGTTTGACTGTTGAGAGGGAGGAAAGAGGAGAGTTATCATCAGTTACGGAGAGTGGCATAGCTTTTACCTTCCAGAGTAGAAAAAGATGGAGAACACTTTTGTTTGTCTGTCCATATAAAATCACATACATAGGCACCCAAGAAAAAATTGAAGAATTTTGTTGTCATCAGTTTCTGCTTTCACATCCAGAGAGAACTCAAGAATGCTTAAGATGTTTGTCCCACGTTTCCTATAAAAAAGGAGGTGGTTTTGTCCTCATTGCAGGGGGAGAAAAGGCAAAAAGTTACTCTTCAGGATAAACTATGTCAAAAGTTGTTGTTATGGAAAAAGGAAACTTTTTCCCAAAGCAACTGCTTTACTACCTTAACAGCAACAATATTTGTTAGCATTAGTTATAGCTGGTTTGCATCCTTACTTTTTCTTGCATTATCCCACATGCACAAGATACAAATGGAAAATTTTCATTAGAACTTAATTTCATATAGCTTAATGACACTTCTAGCCTGTTCTTTTGTATGTTTTATGTCCTTAGAATTAATAACTTTCACAGTTTAATGAGGTTTAATATTCCCTGTGCTTATTTCTGCAGGCACCCTAGACAAACATGTAGAGCTAGAGAAACTTGTGGCCAAGTTCCTTGGTGTGGAAGATGCTATGGTGTTTGGCATGGGTTTTGCAACTAACTCAATGAATATTCCAGCCCTTGTTGGGAAGGTGAGTATTTCCTTAAGGAACACACATAGAACAATCATTTATTAATTGTTTTAACAACTGTTACAGTATTCTGGGCACGCATTAAGTGGAAAGGCTTGATTGAGGAACAAAACTTGATATGAGGAACGCATGAGTCATAAGGCTGATGACCTTGTGACCTTACATAGGCTCCTTCATCATTTTTTTCTAGCTCTGGGTGTTGCTATCACACACACCTAACATCTCTTTAAGGATGAGTGATATGGTTGTTTACCTTTTCTTAACAAAGTTGCTTCTCCCTAAAAAGTAAGGAAATGTTTCATCCCATATCTCAGGCATTGTGGGATGCGGTATTTGGGCTACTTGCAGAGATATTGTCCAGCTGCCTGTGGTGAAAGATGATGATTAGGATATTTTTGACAACACTTTCAGAAAAGAGAAAGCACAGCGTTTAGCATTCCCGATGAACAGATCTCCAGCCAGCCCTGCAAAGAAAGCTGGCAGCAAATGCAAGTCTAAAGTTATGACCATATGACAAAAGTTGAGTTCTTATTTGGTGTTGAAGGGACTTCATCTCCAATTTGGGGTACCTAACACAAAAGCATGAAAATCCATCATCCTGTCAATCACAACTCCTGACATAACAAGCAGTTATACTGTGCTGTTAGCTGGGAAAGTGGGTAACTCCTCTTCAGTTCGTGCAAGTGTGAAACAGTATGGTGTGTCATGCACGAGTGAAACAGTATTTTCCTCTTGGTGGAGATGGAATGAACTCACTGTGTGATGTATGATCAAGATTTCTTCTGAAGCACCGGCCTAGAGGTGAAGTCACTTCTTCACTCACTATTGAAGATGAATCCAGCTTTTGCAAGAGATTTCTAAAATACATGTACACAAGGGTTGGGCAGGGAGAATTACTTCAGCTGCCCAGAACATGAACTTCAATCTGCAACGGTGCTGGAGAAGTTGCCCAGCAATTTCAAAGGGAACAGATACAGAGAATTAATAAAGGTAAATTTATGAAATTGCAGACATAACGTAACAGCATAAGATACTTGTCCCTTGCTTAGCTATAAAATAACTTTCCCTCATTTGGCTGGCCTCACGTGGAGACTCAGGCCTCTGTCAGAGGTGGGATATTTAGATATATTATATAGAATATTATTATTAACAATTTAGTATATATTAATATTATGTAGTGTTATAATGTATTATATATATTACAGATACTATGTAATTGCCCTATGTTGGGGAGATTTATTCCTAAATTTTCCTCTATAATTAAGCCTAGCAGCTACATTTTCTTGTCAAGATGCATATACTCTTACTGTTAGTTCTGCATACCAGTCTTCAGGCAGATTTGTGTGAGTATCTCTCAACCTAGGCATAATCTGTGTTTCCAAAATAAGTATTTACTTAATGGTGTATTGCCCTTTGGGTAATGAAGCCACAGCACAAGATGTGTAATAGAAAGCAGAGCTAAATTATGGTTCCAGCTTGAATTTCAACTGTGAATCCTGGCTCCTGTTAATATAATATACAAAGTTATTTCTCCTGCATTTCTATTTTAGTTTCTAAAAAGAAAATGAGTTTTCAACTGAGTTAATTAATTAAAAATATACTACAGGCGAACTGTATATGCATTTAACAGTGAAAGACTTTGCCTGGTGCCTAGACTCCACTCACATCTTAGTGGAAGTGGGATTTATGAGGCATAGATCTGTCCTGATCTCATTTCTGCAGCCCAAAGTGCTGATGTCAGTCCAGCCTCAGTGTTACTCCTCCTTACATTACTGTCATGCAGTCTTTATATATGGGGTGGTGACTGCATTTTCCTTGCAACACAAAATAGACTGTAGACAGGTGATAGAGGAAGCAACATGACTTGATTTCACTATAAAGCAGTCAATCTCTACTAGGGTTATTCACTACTTTCCAGTTACAGGAAATATTTGGCCCCTTTGCACCACCTGGGAATGCCTGAGAATCTGATCCCACAGTTTCTGCCTGCCTTTGCAGTGGGTCCTGGCACCTTCAGAAAAGTGGCAGAAAATCCAGTTCACGTTTAATACTTATAGCTTAATTGGTGCAATGCTGTATCATAGGCACACGTGTATGCTGACACACACATGCACACATGTCAACAGCCTCCCAATTCATGCAGATGCTTATTGTACTCCTTCTCCACAGGGCTGCCTCATTTTAAGTGATGAGTTGAACCACACTTCTCTCGTTCTTGGTGCAAGGCTTTCAGGTGCTACTATTAGAATCTTCAAGCATAATAGTGAGTATTGAAGTTGGAAATATTTAGAGACAGAGTTGTTCGCACCTCAAAGGCAAGAATGCTTCCTTTCAATGCTTGCTTTGCTGTCAGTTCCCAGATAATACCTTTGTCCAGGCAGAAGGACTAACTGTTCAATATTATGAGCGATTTCTGATGGGGAAAAATTAATGGTGTAATACTGTAATTGCTATTGTGCATGATTTGAGTCATCAGGTTGGACCTTAATTTCAAAATCCGGAGTCTTAATCTCATTGCTGTCTTTTTGACGTGCTGAATGACTGTGTGCTGTCATAAAGGTTTTCTTGTTACTATAGCCAAAATAGTACAAACATACTTGCAAAAACATACTCCATATTTCCTGCCTCTCTTTCTAGCAGGTTCAGTGCAACCAGAGTTACATTAATGTGGCATTACTTTGACACGGTTACCCTGAATTCCCAGGGGGCTATACCAAAGATGCAGATGGTTATATCAAGAACATCATCTCAAATATTCTTTGAAGTATAATTTTAGTATAGAAATCACACATTAACTTTGCAATCATAGAATTATCTTCTAAAACACTCATGCTTTTTAACTTTACTTAGTTAATGCTGCTGTGGTCACTGTCAGAGACATTGTGATTGCTTTGATGACAAGAGCTTGTTCTTTTCCTTTATTCCCCATTGCAATTCCCCTTTCCGTCCCCATTGCTGCCACCAGGCAGTGATTGCAACAGAGGCTAAGAAGCTAGAGAAGTGGTGAGGAATGAGAAAAGAGGTCTGATCACCTTTGTTAATAGCTAATATCATCCTTTCTCTTTATTAAGTGTTGTGTTCAGCCCTGAGGTGAGCAAAAATGTATTATGCATATGCTGTAAAAAGCCTAAGGATCTGTTGGAATGAAAAGCACACTATAATTATAATATAAGGTGTTGTTATAATTAATATCTATTCATAATTTGGGCAAGACGCAATTTCTGAAGATCATTCAAGAATTAAAGATCATCTGAACCCGAATGTTTTTACAGAAGTAATTATTCATAGATTAGCCTGTAGCATACCCCAACTTGGTTCACTTCCACCAATCTGGATATGCTAGGCATGGTTGCTGTACCAGTCTTTTCTCAACTCTTCCTTAGTTTGTTCAGTGCCTTATCCCATTCAAATGGGTTTGCATCACCTCTTGCAGGATGACCTTTCGCTACCCGAATCCAAATCTTCTCAGCCTCTCCACCCATCTATGCTGCGTGCAGCCCAGCTGGCTTGTGTCGCTTCCTACAACATTTTAAAGAACATTCCAGTTTGAGGAGTGTATTACTCTCAACTGCTAGGGAAGCAGTGAAGGTATCACTTTGAGCTGTCATTCTTGCTTTAAGGAATTTGGTCTCTAACCATCCCCCAATATTTCATTCCGTTCCTGAGAAGCTGATACCCAACCAGCCTCTGGTTGGTTACTTTGCGCTTGTGATAAATAAAAGCTGATGTTCTTTTGTGAATAATGTATGAACCCAAAAATAATAGTGACTTGTTCAAAAAGCACTAATCCAGCACTGGAAAATGTAGACAGTCCCTTTAAGGGTCTCAGCAAACATCAGTGGAAACCCATCCAGGTTGCTTTGGAAAAGCTCATTGTTTTCTAGGTTAGAGATCCGATTTGCCAAAGTCAGTCTCATATGCCATTTCTGAGACATCACTTTAACTTATTTTCAAAGTGAAACTGTGGAAACTTATGCAAATACTGTTTGGAATTTGAGTGTTAGCTTTTGTCATCACAATTTTGTAGGCCTTGAGTCCTAACCTAAGTTGCATTTAAAAGCACTTCATGTAAAGCAGCTTCACACCTTCATGGTCTCTCTCTCGGCCCACTGTGAGTCTCTCAGTATGTTAGTTCCATGGTTAGGAAGTTCTTTCTTTTGAATATTTCCTTAATCATACCCATGAGTTACACGTCACCAACAGCTTTTAAAATCACATGAGCAGAAATGTATGTATGTGCCTTTTGCTTTGGAGAAAACAGAATGTGTATTGGGGGAGGGTAGCAGTGGAAAGCGTAATCCAGCAGGACTGCCTTTGTAGGATGCACAGTTTCACCCAAAACGAAGTAGACAGCCTTGTTCTCTGTGGATCTGTCAGGGAGTAGTGTAATACAAGTCAGTACAGCAAATCAATTAAGGACACACATAACCAAAATTTCCAGCTTGTGTTGGGAGGGTTCTTTTCAGTTAGGCAGGTGCTGGTTTGTTTTGTTAGATCAGAGCTGTATTGCTTATGCTCCCATGTTATCCTTCTTGCTAATGTGTGGATATATAGCATATCTACAGGCATGCACACGCATGCCCAAATTGTCAGGGTATGTTAGTGCTGTCATTGTCATGCTTACGAACAGGGGAATTGCTGTATCGGCCCTGTGGATGAATAGAAAACTTTGCACCTTGAGTTACCATTTGAAGATTTTTAATACGCATGAATTTCAGCATCAGATAGTAATGTGTTTTGTCTTACTTTTTAAAATCCTCCTCTGTATTCTAGTAGGAAAAGGCAGTGCCCTCCACCTCTTCTTTCCAAGGACAGGGGATTGATGTGTGTCATTTCATACAAGGAAATCAATGACCCTTTAAAGAGCTTAGCCCTGGGCATCAACCGGAGGATGTTACTGTCTCAAAGGCTTGGCTAGGGCCCTTTGATGAGCAGTTGGAACAACTTTCCAGCAAGGTGCAGAAACAGAGAATAAATCTGAGTCCTATCCCAAAGACGATTAGGGCTTAACGTGCATTTCATTTTTACTTGTGTGTACGGAGCCACGTTGTGTGCTGGCATGAGCTGGCTGGCTCATCTCCTTTGGAGCTGTGCCAAGTTACACACACAGATACCATTTGACCCAGTATTGCCCTACATTAAAGACAATAAAAGAGATGCCAAGTGGTACCACCACTAGTGCCCGAGACATGCTTTCTGTGCAGGAGAATCAAAAATAAACTCAAATGAGGCAGCAGATTTTGAAGCTACCTTTTTGCTATTAGAATGCAGCTTGAGAAGCCGGCTTTTTTCCATGCTCCTTGTTGCTTACATCAGCCTCTTTTGAAATGCTGTGTAATACCCTTGATAAAACTGCCTAGAACATATTTACTTTGGCTCCGACTTCCTTGGTTGCACATGTGTAGAAGAGATATGTATAGAAGGGTGAGGTGTGAATGTTTGTTGCAGTTATTATAAATGGTTATCAAAACGAGGAGGAATAATTATGTAACAATTTAGTGAAGCAATAATATATTTTCTGAACCAACTACTTCCGGAATATTATACAAAGAACATGCACAGGTGTGTGCTAGTAACCTCCCTTTCTAACAAGCTTGGCATTGTAAATCTCTTTCCCCTCCCTTTTTTCTCCCTGTTACGGAAAAAATATTTTTTAAAGAAAAATTATAGGAAACTTTGTTCTGTGATAAAAATATTTCACAGACGAGAGTAAAACCTGCCATTTTGAACTTGCTACTGAAGCACATTATCTTTCAGAGGCTATCCAGTAGCTAATTCTGTAAAACTGTGTTATTTTATTTCAAAGCATATAATCTGTAATACTGGATCTATTCTTTTGTTATTACACAAAAGTAAATAATTATGCTTATTTCATTAGTAAGCCAAGAAGTAATCTCTACCTATTACCTTAATTGTGTATAACATAATTCTTATTCTTACAAAAGTTAATGAAATTCTATTTCAGTAAGTGGGTAGCTGTCCTAGGCATTACAGTTTTCACAAAAAAGTCTGAGTATTTTTTTCTAGAACAGATGAAATTGTTAGGCCTCTATGCTTCTCCTAAGTAAAACAAAAGGCATCTGGATGTTCCTCCTTTTTGACAAAAACATTGCACAGGTGTATGAGAATGTTTGCAAGCCTTAAGGTGAATAATAGAACAAAAATGTGCTGTGGACCTATAAGTCCATTTTTATTTGGACATAGGAATGTGCCCTGCATCCTGCCTGCCAGTGAACAATCCCTTCCTTGTAAACAGACAGGAATTTACAGGCCTGGGCTGAGAGAAATGCGCAGGCACACACCTACAGACCATCTATGTGAGAGAAATGGAGAGAATACTCCATTTCAGCCCTATAACTAAAAACTACTGAACAGGGCATTCCCTTCCTGTGGGCTCTCATTAGTACCATTGCTAGTCTTCACCCTGCCAAGGTCACACCGGTATGCCACAGGGTATTTGGCCTTTAAGGGACATTTTCTGTTCCAGGGACTTGTGAGTTTTTGTGGATGGTAGCAGCAAAGCTCAGCTCCCTGGAGCCCTTGCTCTGAGGAATGGGTGTAGGGGGATTTTTATTTTTTTTTTTTTTTTTTTATTTTAGGACGTGAGCAGTCCTAAATTTATGCAGTAGTGTTTTTAGCGGGCTAAAATCGTTCTGAGCTGCCCATAAAGCATCTGCCTTTTGTCTCCCCTGCTGTGGTCTGGGCACCATTCAAATTACCGTTTCCCAGACGGTGATTTGTTTAGGAAGCTAGCAAAGAGCTGCATTTCTACACTTGAAATGCAGCCAGCAGCACAGTCCAACAACTAGTATGCAGTGGGAAGGAGCTGGGAGGCTAAAACATCTCCCCGCCTCTGTGGCGGTAGTGGCCTGGCCTTGGTTAGTTTTGTGCCAGAAGGTGTCTGATGTTACCCTTACCAGGCCTGGGCTCCAAGGAGCCTCTCCCACCCTCCCCAAGTGACCTGCATGGGGGTACTTCAGCTATACGGGGGCTACGCTCTTGGATGGTTTTATTTCCTGGCTCAGGGAGAGACTGACTTATCGCTTGCTTTTTTTTATTTCTAAGACAATCTCTTATTAATATCATATATTTTAAAGCACTTTTTCAGAACCTCTGACCTTTATCGTAGTTAAATATAAGCCAAAATCCCTTGACCCTTCAAATAAAACTTGAAAAGCCAAACCAAATAGCTAACAATTAATCAGCTTGTGATTTTACCAAGGCTTTTCTGTCACAGCAATTCTGGGTCTTACATCGGTATCAGGTGCAGCAGTTTTGGGTCTTATACTGCTATCAGGTGAGAGCCTATCTTTGTTCATTCAGGGGACAGATGAGTGTGTTACTAACTATATCCAAGTGAATTCTGTTCCTATCAGCCTGTATAAGAAGGTGCTGTACAAGGCTTAGGATTTGTTTATTCTTTCTAATTCTACCACATTTTTCCCATATAGCATCAAGCAACTCAATTGCAGTCACATTTTCAGGTTTAGATTTGCAATTGTGCGAGCAGTCTGTGGGAATGTCGTGACTACACACAGAAATCAGGCCATGCGGGAAAAAAAAAGTCTCCAGTTCTCTTCATTGCAAGGGCACTTCAATATCCAATCAGAACAAGCGATACTACAAGGAGGGCAGGCAACTGCAAGGCGCAACCAAGCACCTTGGTTAGATGAAAATCTGGCCTCTAATCTGGTACTTAAATCCCCATCTGAAATGGGAGTCACAGTAGTACATACCTAGCTCCTCCTTACGCACCTTTTCAGAGTGTTGTGAAAGTAGTGAAGGGTTTTTTGGGTTCTCACAGATCAGGTGGTTGATGACAGTGTGTCATGCAGGTATGAGCTGTTCAGGTTTCCATACAAAATATAGTTTCCTGCTTGGACAACAGTTGTGAATTTATGTTAATACAACTCTGGCATTTCTCAGTCTATTCAGTCAAATTAATGCTTTGGAGTTCAGATATGTGTGCCATGAGGACACATTAAAGAGAAAACACAGCTACCTAGAGGAGTTGTAGTTAACACTGAAAGAACTTTTAGGCAGCAGAAGGCCCTCACCTTTCAGTGCAAATATATTCTCTAGCAAAAAAAGAAGGAAAGAGGAGAAAAAAAAAGTGGAAAACTATAAGCACGTGCCTTTAAGCAAGCAAGCAAATAAAATAGTGGGGAAACGAAAGAGATAAATGAACAGGTAAAAATTAGCAAAAAATCTCTCTGATTGCAAAAACCAAAGACTTTGCAGTGGCTTAGTACAAGATGGTTCCTTAATTTATTTATTTTTTTCCAAAGGTGTAAGTGGCCCTTGAATTTAAGAAGGGAGGGCAGTGTTATAGCTATTACAGAGCAGGATGAAAGGCACATTACCCACTAAGGTTTTGCCCTCCTTGAAGCCTCTGGCCACTATCAGAGACAAGATTATTACACCAGATAGGTGGACCACAGCCTAATCCAGTTTGGCGTGTATTTCCCTGTGACACATACAGACGCTGCCGCAGAGAGGAGACTGGTATATCCTGCTCCTAGCATGCTGTGTCTGCATTTGCCCTCTCTGATTTGAGAAAGCCGTGTCTGACTTGCCAAGTGTGAACAGGAAGCTTTCCTGAGCAAGTGCTCTTTACTTTGACAGAGATATATATTTGTCGAGGGGCAGGAAGGGGAGTCTCAGACTGTTGCTGTGACTGCAGTAATCACCACTCCCACCACCCCATTCCAAACGAAGGTGTTCAAAGCTGTGATTTCAGGGAAATGACTCTAAAGATTCTTTTGCTGTTCAGAGCTGTGCCAGCAGCCGGGGACTTTTCAGAGACTATTTTTCACTAGAATGAAAACCACCTTCTACGGTCCTACAGTTACTGTTTACACCCACAAAACCCTTGCAGTGGTTTCCCTTTGTTGCTTTAGGGATCTGCAAGGAGGGACAGCATTGGAGCTAGCCACTCGAGTCACCCACGAAAGGACAGCGACCAGGAAAGGTACCAGCGGGGGGAGAGAAAGAGAGGAGGCGGCAGATGCTGCAGCAGATGCACTGCAGCAGGAGAGAGGTGGTTACATGGGAAGCTGAGAAGGGACAGGTAGCCGCAGAGCCTGCATGAACTTGCACGAGAGTGCAAAATGGGAGAAACTGAAAACAAGAGTGGCAAATACAAGGTGAAGGAAAGAAGGATGTGATAAGGGTAGTAGTAGCCTGCTTATTTTAATTAAAAAGGATTCAGCTGACATCACGCAGGAGGTTTCCAGCCCACGCAGAGGAATGGTGATGACATCCCCAGCATTGCAATGTAAGTATGAGGGGTGGAGATGCCATGTCTCCCTGTGAGGAGGCACTGAGTGTGCCTGGGAGAGGGCAGGGGCCCCTCCAGGAGCCTGGAGTCCCACCTGCACTGGAGGCAGCATGACACACGGCTGCCTGCCCAGGTCCAGGCTCACTTCGACCCACTGGCAGTTTGTGGTGTTGGTATTTCCGTCGAAGTAACTCTGAAGGATCCCAAACAAGGATTATGCAAGTCTACAGTAAATTCTAAAAACCCTAAGAGATCCACTGTCCCTGCTTAGGAAACTTTATCCTCCACATCTAGACTATATGCCATAGGGAGAAGGTGGAAACTGAGACAAGGATAGATTTGGTTGTGCTTTGACTAATTAATCAAGTGAAATTCTTAACACCACCTCCTGGGCTGGTGAACGGTTGTTAGCCATTACCGCTGAAAAGCCTGGGCTGGTGATGGTCAAACAAGGAAGGACAGTTATTTTCCCCGTAACTGGTTATTCAAGATGGACTCGTGCAACTCATCATCTCAATGTCCCAGTGTTTCACAGTCTGACTATATTTAATGGGCAAATAACTTGATATCCAAAAGCCACCTGGGGTTGCACTGTTGTTTTTCCTGGTGTTCAGTATATCCCACTTTCTGGAAAGTCTAAGCACCAGCACACAGAGAGCACTGCATTTTCACTTTGAGTAACAGAAGCAGCCTTTTGGGGGGAAGATCAAAGGTAACAGATTTTTTCTTCCTCCCAATTTCCCCTTTCCAAATGAGGCAGTACAAGCACAGAGTAAAAAGGTCAGTAAAATTCGTTTGCACCTAAAGAAATTATGTGTTGACTATTACAGGCCTAAGAAAGGGTCACACATACATGTTTTTCAGAATGAGACATCAAAACCAAAGTGAGATAGCCCTGATCCTGCAAACAGACGTGTCCTTAGCCTGTACTCCAGCAGGACTATGTCATGTGTGAAGTCAGGCAAGCTCATCCCTCGGAAATGTTCTTCCCTATCTGTGGTCTCATGTTCCGCACTAGTTTGGACAGAGGAGCTATTCACGTCCATGTATTTTTTAAACGGCTCTATTAAACAGCGTTATGTACATTTCACTTCTCTCTATCCTCTCCTCTTTCCTTTCTTTTCATGTGGATGTATGTTAAAACAACTGAATCTTCAAGCCATGCTTTTAGCTCGGAGGGCTGGGCAAACTGACTTTCCTGAAGTCTAGAACCGATCTGGACTGACATGTAGACAGAATACTGAATTGAAAGACCCTGTGTGATTCAGGGGAGGGTTTCAAAAGTCCCAAAAGGATTTAGATGACAACGACATGGGTAGAGAAATAATTCAGTGGAGAAAAGGGGGTGCCCAAATTTTACTTTGAGTGACTGAGTGAGCTTTCTGTCATCATGGGGAGTGCTTTAATGCTCAGAACTCAAAAGGATTTCTGAATGTTATCTACTCAAAACAAAAGAGAAGGTGAGCAGCTCTCGTCTATGAAATATGCACATACTGCAAATGCTCAGCTGGGTTATAAATTTCCCTTTTAAAGCACCAAGGAACTTCTATTTCCTTTATTGCCACCTAGTGGAAACTGTGCTGTCTGCATTGCATTATTCATAACAGCATTTCCATCTCAGAGCTCATTGAGCTGTGCAGATGATTGCACCACTGAAATAAGGGGCAACTTATCGTGCATGTATTGTGCTTTGTAAGTTATAGCAAGGTCTTGGTAGCTCAAGAGATTACACGGTAAGGTGCAGAGTGGCACAGGTGTTTCTGAGAAATTTATCTTTCACCGAGATCAGTAAATGGTACTAGCAAGAGGTGAGGTACCAGATTGGAAGGGTTCATGTTATAACCTTGCCATCTCTCAGGTCACAAGGTTATTCACAATGGACAGTTACTATGCAAATGGCCCAGTTCCAGTCAGGTGGAAACCAAGCTACAGGTCAACATTAATATAGCTAGGGTGTATTTTCTTCAGTTGGGACAATTGTATTTTAAAGATTAGCCGTGTACTATTTTAGAAGGTTATAATTACTGCATTAAGATGTGTTGCTGAAAAAGTGGGGTTCTATTGTGAAAAAACGCCATTGATTTTCTCAGCTCACACTTTGAACTGATTTTTAGTGTTCCTTGGGGTATTATGAGTCTCTGTAAGATGTTATTTGAAAACATTTTGAAATGTCAATCCAGATTCCTGAAAAATACCGGAATAGTTCATTTTGGAGAGTGTTCATTCATGTGCAGACACCAGAATGCTGGTTAGATTTCAGCTCTGCATTGAGAGTCACATTTGGTCTGACGCTTATTCCTGTGGTGTTTTTTCTTGCTTCTTCCACGTTTTTCAAAACTTCAATGGCTTTCCTTCAAGAATTTTATTAGATTATCCACACTCAGCCCTTGAGAAAGCAGCTAAGTTTCTAACATTGTTCTAGGCCCCTTTGTATCGAAGTCCCGCCAGTGCCAGGCATTTTGGCACCAAATTAGTGTATCCACACCATGTTCTTGTATCCACTTGTCTCTCCCTATCTCATCAGCAATCTTTCACTCACTTTCCTTCTTGAGAAGGACAAGATTTCTCTTGCTGCCACCCTGACATGCTTCACGCAGCCTGACCCAAGCCTTTGCTGAAGCAGTGCATGTTATTCATGATCCCGTGGTGATGTTGGAAAGCAACCAAAAACTCACTATTTGGAAGCCTTGAGACATGAGTATCAGCAACCCATACAGCGAACTGCTGGCAATTAGCCTCAGTACTTAAGCAAAGTGGTTTCCTTTAGCCTTTAAATAAAAATGTATGCCAAGAATTTCTAGAAGTTTCCCAGATAAGGTGCATAAATGGAAGCTTTTTGTAACTCTCTTTGTCACTAGATTGCATTCAGGCAAATTAAATTAATTGTTGGGTCCTGCTAACTAATAAAGGAAGTTTATCTTCAGGACACATTTTTTTACTGTTGTCTTTTTCTGTGTAGGAAAAAATAGTGCCCAGTAGAAAATCGAAAGTTCTTTAGAAAAATCTTTGTTAATGTTTTTCCTTCCTTCTTTTTCTTATTTTTACATAAAGATATGCAGAGCCTTGAGCAGTTGCTGAGGGATGCAATAATATATGGTCAGCCTCGAAGCCGCAGAGCATGGAGAAAAATTATCATCCTCGTGGAGGGCATTTACAGGTATGTTTGTGTTTTAGAAACCTGAGTAGTCTTTATCGTTTCTGAGGACAGAATGATACATTGAGTGAAGCGAACATTGACTCTAGGTATCTGAGAGAAACCTTAAGAGAGTGGAGGTTACAATAACATTCTGTGATCTTGTAAATTGATTTCCATTACGTCAGTCTGAGCCCTGGTGTAACTTGCTCCAGTTAGATCCTGTGCATTGTTCTGAATGTTGATTTAGCAAATCACAGTGGAGTGGGAGATGTACTGTGACAGCAAGACAGATCATCACCTGGTGTATGTTGCCACAGATGTGATAAAATTCATGGAGCTATAGTAGGTGAGGAGTTTTGCTAAGTGAGTAAGCTGAGTTTTCTGGAGTTGTTTGCTACGCACAGGCAGATCAAAAGACAACTACGCAGAACTTAATTAGCTCTGCATGCCCAGTTCTTACCCAGCTGTTGGAATCTAAAAACTCAAGCTAAACATAGGCCAAGAGATACCAGCACCTTTCTAGTAATTAGTGCTGGATCTAATGGACTCACACTTTAACAGGAAAAACAATTAAAAGACTGGCTTTCAAAGAATTATATAGTGGTATTTCACGTAGCCCCAGTCCCTGGAGGAATTTCAATGAGAGAAGTGCCTTTGAGAATCCATCAGATAATATCAGCATTGATAACACCATGTAATTATAGAGCATCCAGTCAGATAGCTCTGGTTCACTAGTGTGGTACGTCTTACACCCGAGCAGAAGGACAAACCATCACTAGAGTCGAGCAGCAAAGCAGAGGCACCAGCCAGGCCCACCGTCCTGGGTTTCATACTGGCAACCGCTCAAGTCAGGAGAAGATTGTTGGGAAGGCAGCCATGGGGCTGGTGGATAGCATGGAGGGGGAGCCACTGGTGGGCAAGGAGCTAGAGCAGGGAGAGGGAGAGATCATGAAGAGGAGGGAAGGGCTGAAGAAGCAGAGATCTGGACAGTAAGAGGGTTTGCAGGCATCTAGGTAAGGCTACTGTGGCGATGACGAGAGAGGCGGGGAGTAGGAGAAGGATAGGTTTGGGAGTAGCAACACTTGCACCAGAGAGAAGGGAACCAGAACCACTCATTCACAGGACGTGACATGGTTTATGAAAGCAACATTAAACTTTATGTGTAGGGATCATATCATGTGTTGCTGAACCAGTCTGGATGAGCAGTCGTTTATGCCATTTTATTGAGAAATGCTAGCACAGTTGAGCTGATTAGCTTCTTTCATAGGGAATCTTTTACGATCTCATGTCATCACAACTTCATAGTTGTCAGTGCTTTCTTTTTACCTAACATTTTCCATCTGCAAAGAGAACAAATCAGTCCTTATCTAAATACCTGTCACTCAGAGCTGAAACAGGTCAGCAGCAGATCAGCTGATCCAAAGCAGGCTGAACGTCTCCTTTCAACCAGAATAAACAGAGCAAAACTGCAAATAAACATAGCTTGGCACTACTAAAAGAAAGCTCAGATTTAAGGACTTTGATCATGCAGAAATTAAGTGGACCACCAACATTTTACTGATAAATATTCCCATCGGTCACATGGCCTGCAGAAAATGCTCCAGCTGCTGAGTTTTGTTCACTTTTAAATCCTTTACCCTGGATATTGATCACTAGGCAGCAAGAAGGTAAACTGGTGACACAGAAGCATAGATCAGTCTGAGCAGTGGGACAAACCCACTGTCAGATATTTGCAACTATAATGACTATATTTCCAGATGCATCTTTGATATAGAGTTTTCTTTTCCTCTACTTTTTCAGTTCATTTTCAAAAGAGATTTCGTTCTCAAAGTTCGAAGAACCTTCTGTTGGAATGCAAAATAAAAATATGTTAAACCTCAGAGAACCTCACTAAAGAGGAACCATAAAGTTCCTTCAGCCCCATAAGGGCTAAATAATGTTAAGACCGCTCATGCCCTGACTGTCTATGCTTGTGAAAGGCATCAAGTAAAAGAAAAACAAAGCTCAGCTCTCTAATAGTCTTTCATTGGAAACTAGCCCTAGCAGTAGCTAGGTTGGTTGGTTAGTTGTTTTCATAGTCTAAGCAGATCACAAATTGAAGATTGTGGTTTGGTTGCAAAGCAAGTCTGCTCTGACTCGAGGGAGAATACCACCACACCCCACGGTGTTGTATCCCTGCCATCACTGCCAACCCGAGACGCAGGCAGCTGATCTGTCCTTACAACACTGCTGGGAACAGACTCACAGGCCATGTAGTCTAACACAGTAAGTAGCTAATAACATTTCATGTGCAAAAGAAAAGCTGGAGAGAGACATATTAGAAATACTCTTACTTTTTTTGTGTGCATGTCCTTTCCTTTCTTGGCCCATGATTCTTGAAAGAGACTAAAATTTTCCAACCCCATATAGGCTACTCTTAATTTTCTTGAAGATTTGCCAGATGCCAAATTAACATTCATCTAGAGGGTTTAAGAGGAGGTAGACTGTTGTTAATGTATTCTTCTTACAATAGTTAATACTGCCTTTTTTTTCTTCTTCTTCCTTAAAGGGCTTAAATTATGCTTCAGGGACAACTAATACAGAATTTAAATAACTTGGTCAGAGCCATTCTCCACGTTAAAATATCTTGACTTGCAAGTTTGGCTTGGCAAGTTTTTACAGAAATGCTTTTTCCAGAGATGCAAAAGAAACACCAAGTTTTCCTTCTTTAAAAAAAATACTGTTATATGGGTCACCATAGTCCTAGTATGGTGAAGTTGATGGTATGGAAAAAAATTTGCCTTCTCTTTCCATTCAGAGTATGTTAAGGTGTTTACGCTGTGCATAAACTCGGACTTACCGGCTGGCAAAATCTGAAAAGGGTCATGGCTAACCAACACGAGCATTTCTGGAAATCAGACTTGTGCTTCAAACCGTAAGCCACAGATTTTGCTTGGTTACAACTGAAGGCAGAATTGGCCCCTAGACTTGGGAAGCACTCAAGCTACCTGTCAAATAAATAGCAATATGTATATGTTTGTTTGCTTTTTAAAGTCTCTATTATCTTGAAAAGAAAAAAAAATCATCAGAAGTAAATGTAACTACTAGTGAAAGCTAGTTCTTAACTTGGACTAGCCTAGGAGCAAATATATTCCATTTGCATTCCAAACTGAGAGAGACCATCTAGCCATCAATCTTCAGTACAAAAAGCACGAACAAGTTTTGGTGGTGTCCAGGGCACAAGTTAAACTGACTCACTAAATCATATTTCTATTATTCAAATTCCAGCTAATGTTTTCCTTCGCTTCTATCATTTCCAGTTCAGGATTAATCAGTTACTGTGTTCTTACATGGTTTGTGGTAGGTTTCTGCTCTCTTGCAGACATATTTACCTAGGAGTCAGACAGGCCAAGGCCCAGGGCAGGAGTTATGGGGCACCAGAAACTGATCAAAACAGATTGTTTTTCATTTGTTTTTTTCCCTGCTTTTAATTTAATTTGGGTATTTTCTCTTCCAGCTCCAAAAATAGCTCTCTGATCAGTTAGATATTGTCCAGTGCCTTTTCATGTGCATTAGAAGTTCTTTAGGATTCAATGCCAATACCGTAGGAAATTTTTCAGGGTTATTTTTTATTTCCTGGGATTGAGTGACTGGACTTACAGAAAAGAATGGGGTAACATTTCATGTCTTTGGCCAGGAACCAGCATTAAAGGTTAACATTTCTATCGTTTCAGTGTATGGGGTTGTATTTGAGGGCAGGGTTGGAAGGTTTCCTTAAAACTATTGCTCTAAACTACAAAACAGAGATTGTTGTATGAATGTGCAAGATTTATGTAAGAAAACAATACCTAAAGTAAACATTAAAATGGAATGCATACATCTTGGGAGTAACAGGTCAGGAAAGGAGGGATTTTCCCAATTACAAACTAGCCTGAAAGGGGAACAGATAAAGTTTTCAAATGCTGAAAGGATAGTGGTACTATAGGGTATGTTTAGAGACATTGAGTGATGCAATTATGAAGAAGACAATAGGTTGAATATTGGTAAATTAATTTTCCTGACAGAAAAAAAAAAAATTGAAACTGTGGTACCATAGTAGGATGTAGAAGACTCTTTTCCTGAGAAGTTTCAAAATAAACTGGACAAAAACTGTCAGTATCCTGTCAAGAGCAAGCCTTTGTTCCAAGCGAAGTGACCAGCACAAGTGCACACCTCGTGTTTCTCAAAGCACCTGGCTCCACAATTCATCAGCTGCATCAGGAAGAATCTCAGTGATTGAATCAAACTTCAAAATTCAACGATCCCAGAATTTTGGATTACCTCCTCGCATCTGGAAGTGCATTCAAACTGAGTGTGTACTGAAGAAAGCTTTTGTGCCTGCCCGCCGAACAAAGGTGATGAGGGTCAGCTGCAATCTAGAAGCTTTACATCCCTGCCACCAAGCTCATAATTTTTGCTACAAGGCAGGATGTAATACCACGTAATGAGAATGTCTGGCCTGGGCAGAGCCAGCTTATGTCCATCTGCATCCAGCTTTTTTGATGTGCCCTGTGTGCTTGAGCAGATCTGGAAACAGATCAACAGCTTTGTAAAAGTGACACAACCAGACTGAGACAGAACAATTACAGTTCACTTCTGGTTCTCTGGTTTAAACTCAGTCGACATCAATATTTACTGAAGGATTCAGTAAACTTTCCATTTGGGATACCCAAGGGGTTATGTGAAGTGAGCTTTATCTTGGAGCAATTCTAAACAGAGCTGTGTTTATATCACAGACCATCTCCCAGGGACACAAGAGAGACCAAGAACAGAGTAGGCAGCAAAACAGCTCTCATCTCTGCCATCAGGAGGGCTGAGGCCTGTTTGAATGGCAGCACGTGAAAACTTACACGAAACCAGCAGCGCTTTATCTACTCCATGGACACTTCAAGGCCATGTTAGGATCTCTGTCAACTATTGTAACATTTATGTCAGCCAGCATGTTTCAAGAGCAGTAAATCAACACTGAAATTAAATACAAGTGCTTTGTTTGTCTAAACATCTTGGAGTTCAAAGAGAAATCTACTTGTACTAGTAAGAAAAGTTTTCATTAAATCTTCTTAATGGTTAAATCTTGCAATAGCCATGTACCAGCTCTATGTATTCTGGGAATCAGCAATAACTTTGCTTCCATTCCACAAATATGCAGCAAATCAAGCTCTGTATTTTTAATTTACCATTTTTACTCTTGTCTTTTTGAAGATAAATGCTATCTCTCCCATCTGAAATCTCCATGAGCCACTAAGCCTAATCATGTCCATGTAAATGTGGAAAAACTCTTACTGTCCTTCTTTGCCTAGCTGGTCTGCCCAAGTATCGCTGGAGGGTGGAGGGTGGGATGCCTATTCGCTTCCCTCTGCAGAGGTGCTCCTTGGCACCACTGTCACTCTCTGACCATATAGCCAACGTGCAGGCCGACCAGACGCAGCCGAGAGCCGCCATCCCCAGAACGATGGTACGATGCCTCGTGCCCAAGCACACCCAGTGGCTCAGTATAATTTTTAGCTGACTAATGCTTTGACTCTGGGCTAATGTGAGGACTGTGGGCTCTGCCCTTGTATTCATTAGGAAAATAGCTGTGGTGGTTGAAGTTGCTTCTCCCCCAGTTGCCAAGTGCCGTTTGGGAAAAGTGAGAAAGCCCAGCTTTCAGGAGCTTGCAGTACAAGCCCACCCTTCTTTGCTGCAAGAGACTGTGGTGCTGATATATAGCCCCACAGCTGCCTCTTCTTTTGCTGGGCAAGACAGAAGGGCAAGATTTGCCAGCAGTCACCTGACAGCCAAAAATATGCCTCCAGGCACACATAGCCACTCTCCGAACCTCCCAGTACGAACAGCACAGTCAACCCTTGTCCATGGCTGCTCCCCTGTGCTGTTCTTTCAAACTAATGGAGACTTGCCTATGGGCAAGTCTCCTTCAAAACTGGAGACCAAGCTGTTTCCAAGCTTACTCAGGAGACCAAAGGCTGAAGGAGGACTAAAATTGTCAGAAATTTCCCAAGTGCTAAAAGCACATCCTGCCGCTTTTGTGGTACCAAACTTCCAGCTGCATAGTGCAGCTAGAGTGGCAATAAAACAATCTGTGAAAGCCACTGGACCAGGATCTAAAAATTGCCAAGAAGTTGTGTTGATCGCACTGCCTTTTTTTACATGCTGTTTGGGAACAAACTCATCATTTCTGCTTACCTGAAACTCTTGTAGCATCTGCAATCGGAAACCTTATCCACAGGCCTTATCCACGGAGCACTGGTTTTCCTGGCACACAGCGCACTCACTGTTTTTGCTAGGAAGTATTTAGCATTTAAAGACCTGCTCACTAGAGCTAGTGTAAGAGAACATGTTTAACTCATTATGAAATGAATACTGAGTGCATCAGAGCATATCCAAGCATAGCTGTAGTCATCTCACAAAGGTTTTCAAGACGCAATAATCTTCACAGCAATACTATTGGTACGTCATCTTTTTGGGATTAGAGTGCATTTCTTATTTGTCTCCCTGGGCTTTCATTTTGCTGTACAGCTCCTCTGTGCCTTCTAACTTACTGACGTGATTACCAGCAACAAAAGAATTATCATCTCTTCTTATTTCTACAAATCTCAATACGCCATTAGTGCAAGTTCAGAACATTTCCTTTTCCTGCATCGCTGTAAGAAAATGATAAGAAAAAGAACGGAAATGTTTTTTCCTTTTGAGTACTACATAGCAGGCTGCATTTCCTAAAAAGTTCGTATTGGGAGAAACAATTGGCAAGAGAGGATTTGAGCTCCCTTTTCTAATCCCTGATTCTGTCCACTCTGAAGACTGGGGCTGCTTTGAGTTATGGCACCATCTGTGCATTTCAGGTGGCCCATCTCCTGTGTATGTTAGACCCAAATACTTTGCACCAGGGTAATTTGCTCTAGAGCTGCTACCCCCAAATATCGCCACAGTAGCTGATGATGAAGTAAGCAAGGACCAAACTGAATTACAGCGGTTCCTTATAATTCATTACAATATTTGTTTTGTACTGAATTGTAATGTGCTGCTTTGGGTGAGTATCTCCCCCGTGCTTTATACCTTTCCTTCTCTTTTCTGGCATGTTGAAAATTTACAAATGTTCAATGACTTTTTGACCGGTTTTGATTGTTTGAATTCTAAAACTGTTTGACTGTTTTATACTCACCTGCAGATGGGAAAGGGTTGCAATTTTTCTTTGAACTGTAAATACAAATTGAGGTTCCAGAAGATCTTTCATGGAGTGAGGCAATTAATGCCTATATTTTCTGGCAGTATCTTAAAGAGAAAGGGAGTACAAGATTTGTTGTTCATCCATGATTCTCTCCATCTGCAGCATGGAAGGGTCCATCGTGCGCCTGCCAGAGATAGTCTCCTTGAAGACGAAATACAAAGCCTACCTCTACTTGGACGAAGCTCACAGCATCGGTGCGGTGGGTGCAACGGGCCGAGGAGTTGTGGAATACTTCGGTATGAGTCCTGACGATGTTGATGTATTAATGGGAACGTTCACAAAGAGCTTTGGCGCAGCTGGAGGATACATAGCTGGTAAAAAGGTAAAAGGAAAACACAAACATTTTAACATCAAGGGGGGGGAAGTACCTTCTTATTATGTATGATACATTGCATTATATTTTCGCATAGACTGCTTTGCAGGAGCAGTATTCTAAAGTTAGTACCATTTTTGTCTGGATCCCAAATGCACATCAAACAGCCAGACTTTCTTATTTTTGTTTCATGTTCATATTATGTAATTTGCTTGGGTTGGGTATTTCTGTGCCACCCTGATGATTGTTGTTTGTCTTGGAAATGTTTAGACACGTTGTGGTTGGCTAAATATACTTCACTACATTAATTTGCATGCAGATTGCTCATTACTTTGTTTCACATTTGTAAACAGTGTATGGAGCAATATTAAGAGATTAAAACCACAGTTTCATCCACTGATAATAAAATTCCTAAACAGTTGTGGATTGTCACAGTTGCATTTTTTAGGAGGATGGAGAAAGAGGGTTACTGAGGGCCTTTTGCAGTAGTAAAATCCGTGTCCTCAGTTGCTCTGCGTACATTAACAAAACAACCGCCTGCCAACAACAGATGTCAACAAAAAGTAGAGCTGAGCTTGCTTTAACTGGGGGTGTAGAAGAAGAGAAAGCATAATCAGCACCATTGTGAAATGTCCTCCTCGGTTTTGTTGCTTGACAGAGATATCAAGTGGTTGCTGATTATTTACCCTTTTCATACCCTGCTGAATGTATTTCTTAAGTAGTTTGCTGAATGAGTAGGAAGCCTGTTTAGACAGCCCATATGGTTGTTGTCAGGATAACATTAATAAGGGTAGCACTTGAGTAGAATAAAAGGGCTGTAAGAAAGTATCGAGTGTATATTTCTTACTGTCTTTTTTGGTTTTGCCCCTGGAGATCTTATAACAGGCTATCATAATACATTAAGAATCCATTTTCTTTGTTTTCTTTGCTTCCTGAACTTGCATCTGAAGGTTTAACTCTTACCAAAGACAATGTGGCTAACGTAGCTAGAAATTATAGGAAGCCTAGACCTGTGAAAAGCAGTCTAAAGTAATTCATCATCTAATCCTTGGAAGTTTTCTTAAATGAAAGTGGGTCGCTCTTTTCATGCCTGTGTGTATCACTAAGCTTTGCCTCAGGCTTCCGAGCCTTGGTGGCAGCTGCCAACACACTTAGCACACTTATATTCATTTCCGCAGCCAAAAACTCACTGTGGCACTGTTTATTCTGCATCAGCTAGAGCACAGAAGCCTTCTCAGCTATTTGATCGAACGCTTAGGATTACAATTGCAATATAGCAATGCATAACCTGTGTAAGGTTAGGTAAATCTTTATCTTTAGCATTGGAGTTACCACATAGACTCATACAGCTTTTTTGGCAATAATTTGTGTTATTCTCTTTGGGTTTTTTCCTGGTGATATTTTTTATCAAAGGCAGTTTTCAAGCAGGCCTCATCCCTTTCTCACTAATATGCATTCAGCTTTTAGTGTGCTAACTGTTACTCTGACATTTTGCACTAGGAGGTATAAGCTGTCGTAACAGTGATGGTCTTAATCAAGCACTGAATTCCTACAGTGTCCCTGGATTCAGGAGAGTTACTGGTGCTTTAGACATGCCTACAGTACATCAATGCTTTTTCTAGGAGCACAGATTGTGCTCTTAGTTACACAAGGAAATGTTAAAGCAGCTATACCGACTCTAACGTGACTGTCCCTCCCACACTGATGGAAAGTTTCAGTTGAAGGAAGTTTATGTTAATAGCCAGAGATAGATCCCAGTAAGGTTGCTTTCCCTGGGTTAGGTCTTGTGGCAGAGGAACTATGCTGATGTCATGTAGGCTTTGCTTCGTTCCCAGAGAGGAACTGAGCAGTATTTTAAGTGCAGCTGTTCATTGGTCTTTAAATGATTTTGGCTCCTTTATAATCAGTCTTAGCACAGAAGTAAACAATATTCTATTCCAGACTTTTGTTTCAGCTGTAATTGCCCCACTTATATGGTAAAGTATTTGCACCTGCCTGATGTTTCTTCAGGCTATGTGTTAAGAGTAGCAGCCAAGAAAGCAAACCAATAACTGGTGAAACATCCTCTTCCTTTTGCATGTTCTCACTCCTGCAGTAGTTAAGAGGGAGATCTGCTGTTTGGCCAGCTCAAAGCTCATTCATGCTTTGTTTTGCTTGTGTAAGGACCTTGTGGACTTTTTACGAACTCATTCTCACAGTGCTGTGTACGCCACATCTATGTGTCCACCCGTAGCAGAGCAAATCATCAGGGCAATGAAATGTCTCATGGGACTAGACGGGACAACACAAGGTAAGCCACCTTCTTTAACTTTACTTATTTCAATTACTACCAGAGCATCTACTGTGTACAGGCGCACACAAAATGTCACCCAGCAGCAAAGCAGTATGGTATTGCAATCCAAAGGAAATAATTCTTACCGTAAAATTAATATCCAAATCATCATACTTCTAACTACTATCACCTCTATTTATTTTTCCACACTCATCCACATGCATCAGGGATGGAAATATTCCAGAATTCTGGCTCTATAGTTGCCAGTCCACTCTGCTTTGCAGCAGCAGCAAATAGAAGTACATGAATTGCCCTTTGAGTAGACTGTCTGACTCTGTAGGAGGGGTTCATAAGGACATGCCTTCCTTTATGGGCTAGATGCTGTCAGTTTAGCTTCTTTGTAAGTGTGAACCTCCAAAATGGCAAGCAGCTCAAGCATGGTGCAGAATTTCAAAACAGGTGTTGTATGTTAAATAATAGTATGAGAAGATGATTATAATAATTCCTACCTCACTCAGGCATTAATTATGGTGTCCTGAAGCTAGTTTTCAAGTACATTTTGTCCCAAAAGCATTGACTACTTGGTGACTTTATGAAAAATTAGGTTTGTTTATATTCCTCTCCTGAAGTTGCAGATGTAGCTACCGTCCAATCCTGTGTGTAACATGCTTTCTATGAAGCTAGCAACAAAGCAACTGTGTGACTTATCTTTCTGCTACTGTTTCAAAGTGATACTGATACGTATTCAATGTTCTAGGACTTAAATCCCGACTCGGAGAAAAGCTGGTGGGTTTTGAATTTGTAGAGTTTTTGTCCGGAGTGCCTGAGAATCATGTTACTGTGTAACATGCAGTTGAAGACACAGATTCTGCTCTGAATTGCAACCTCTTTTATACTGGTCCTGCAGAACTTGTGCTGTGCTATTTTCTCTTACCTTGTGTAGGACTAACGGTTATTCTGTATTAGTCCTCCCCGATAGATATGACCGGGGCAGGGTGGGAATGGAAAGGAAAAAGGGTATATGAGAACAGGTAAGATACTGCTCTGCACTATTCTGTTGCAGTGCCCTAGAGGGCGGTTTCAAACCGTGATAGAGACGAGGTTATTAAGATGTTTATCGCAGCCCTTCAACGAGGCCAGAATTTACAAGACCCCAGTGTACAAAACGAGGGCTAGAAAATCCAGTCCCAGTGCCAAATTCTGCTGAGTGCAATAACAAAGTGCAGCAAAACTCCAGCGCAACGCGTAGACAACAAGGAAACGGTGCTTTTGTCATTCTGGCAGAGAAGTTAGAGCGTAACGACCGTCTCCAACCTGAAATGTGAAAGGTCGACGTTGCGTGTGCTGACGCCTGCATCCTGTTCAACGTAAGGGACCAGCTCTGACACGTTTCTTCTACCCTGGGGACTGTGCAGCCCGTCCTGCTGCGGGGCTCCCTGCGCTAGCTGTAGGAAGCGCTTGCCGTCAGAGGGCGGTCTTACACCGAGCCTTCCCCAGAGCCACTTAAGGCGCTCGCAGATGCCGCGTGTGAGACATAAAACGTGCAGAGCGCTCCCAAATCTTCAAAGCCTCCTAAAAACCATCTTCGGCTAGCGTGATTCTGCATGCAGCTCAGTGCAGGCTAATAGGAGAACTTGGTTCAAGATGGAGGCTTTTAAGATGTGCGTGTCCAACTGTCTTAGGGCTAAGGGTTTGCAGCATTTTCTCTTCCAGAAGCAGTGTTGTTTAATGAGACAGTGTTTGTATTTCTGCACAAAATAAGTGCTTATTAAGTCTTCCTTTATGAAATAAATTAGTGTTCTGTCAGGTTTTTTTAAATTTGTCTTGTAATATGAAATGCAAATGACTAGAAAAACAAATGAATTAATCATATATCACAACTTAGAGTATTGCACAAAGGCTAGCAAACTGGCTATGATGTGTAAAAATGTTTCTTGCCCTTCTGAGCCAGACTCATTATTTTAGTCTATTGGTTTTTCTTTCATGTGGGCCTCCCTTCATTAGGCTGTCTTGTGACTACAAAAAAAAAAAAAAAAAAAAAAACCCAAACCCAAAAAACCACACAACCCAAAACACAGGAAAAAATGTTATGCTGGACCACACTACAATGCTGCTTTGGCATCAGAGAGAGGAAGGTGGTGGCTTAGAAAGGAGGGGAGAACAGAAGGGAGAAAGCACTGTCTCTTCTTAGATATTTTTGTTTCCAAGGACAACAGCGGCCTCGGCTGAGTTCTTTTGGTCTGCTATCATAGAAAATGGTGAATCCTGCATGTGAGCAGTCCTTGTGAGAGCATGAGCCATGTAGCGGAGACACCTGGCAGAGAAGTTTCAAGTCAACCAGAGTTGCCACAGGGTGGTATGGACCTTTTGTCCTCTGGAAGCCTGTTGAATCGATAAAAGGAGTTTATTTTGTGATTTCTTTCGAATGGCGTTCCCTTTCCGCAGGATGATTTGGGGAATCGTTTATAAGGAGATGTCTACTGATGGCTTGTCCTCCGGAGGGCATTTCTGTAGGGGAGGGAGCCTTGCAAAAAATACTGGGATTGTTTTGGAAAAGAATGAAATTAGAGTTTGTTAAAAAGTTCCATGTTAACTAGAAGGTGCTTCTTGAAAAGAGTATGAAATAATGGGATGACAAGTGTGTTAACTCAGCTTGTTCCTACATCTGAACTTCATGACTGACGACTCAGTAGATTAACAGAAAATTAAGAGAAGGAAGACTAATCTGGTCATTTAAATTGCTGCTCTGAAAACTCTTTATTCTATATTTTTTAGCACTTCACACAGTCATCTTTTATATTTTCCCAGATATAATGCTTTTACATTCTCTTCAATTTCTTGCTAGTTATTCTCCCCTAATTTGTTAAGCAGCTGATCTAGAAAAGAGTAGCATAGGTGGAATTATGTAGTGGGCAATGTCAGAGGCCAGAAATGCAGCGATACTGCTTGTGTTTATCCTGGTGTGTATCCAAATGATTGATCTCCCACATTTTCTTCCTTTATTTTCAATTAGTAAGAATACGGTTGTTTGGAAAAGGAATCAGGGTGTGCATTTCCAGGACAGGATCAGTATACTGGATGCATGACTGCAGGATATGAATAGATGTGTATGGACACAGGGAGTACAGCGTAATTACAAGGAAGGAACAGGTTAGCACTTCAGAAATAATTCTATGAAACCTTAACTGTTTAGCTGGAAATTATCCACAGCAGGTGTCTGTTTCAGGCTACAATTTTTTCATATCAACAAAAAAGCTTCAGTCCTTCCTCAGAAGAAGACTAGATATACATATGGGGGTTTGACAATCTAGGGGGGGGGAAAAAGGGGGGGGTTGGTGTTTAAAAAATCCTCTTTCTCCTGAAGATCTTCAGTTTCTCCAGGCTTTGGGATGAAGATTTGGACTGTGATAGCCAAGTTTATAATTTTTGCCACATCTATGAAATACCATCTGAGTCTTGTGATGTTACAAGTCTCTCAAAAAATCTCTACTTGAAACGAACATTGACAAATCTCAAGATCCACCGAGTGAATGAGCATCTTCCAGCTCAGTTTGGGGGGCCTGAACAGAGCATCCCCCACGTAGAGCCTGGGTGGGACCCTGAGCACCTATGTCCATCCTGCACTGTCAGGCACCTAGGGAGATGAGCCAGGAAGATTAAAGAGAGAAGAGACTCTGACAAGCAAAGGAGGCACAACAGTGAATAGATAACAAGTGGGTGATAAGGATGGAGAACAGGACCAAAATGAGATGCTGAGAAGACGAGCTGGAGAGGTTGTGAACAAAAAGGGCCTGGTGTGGGGAAGGAGAGGAAGAGGGACAAATGTGTCTGCAAGAAATTATAGCAAACACACAACCCTCCAAACAAATGCTGGTACCTCAGACACTCCTTGTTCTTCCCTGGTCAGCAAACAGCTGTGGAAGTGTGCTAGCAAGAGGTGTGCTTACCTTCCTTTGCAGCAGGAGACTCCAATTTGGACAGGGAAGTTCTCGTTTTAAAAGCCTTGCACTGACATAAGTAAAAAGATACAGAGAAGACATGGTATCTCTCACAGAAACCATCTATAAATGTATGGGAATGTCCCATATCAACATTGGTAATAGCTGTGAGACGTTAATGTCATGATAATGTGACTGGGAGGATACTGCAGAGCACACAGCCAGCTATTACAGTTTTCTTGTTTTGCCATGTTTTCTTGAGAAAATGAAGCACGAGAAGTGCTGAATTAGGAGAAGATAGTAGTTCCCTCAAAACTGATAGGCATAGTTGTTCCTACCTGGGAGAGAGGGGTAGGTTGGGGTCACTGTGACCAAGTCCTTTGTTTCTTGAGTGACTTGTGTCAGAAGAGTCAGAGAATGACAACAAAAATTGCAAATGTATTTCCATTTTCATGTAAAATCATATTTTTAGTAGAGTACAAGTCCTGGCGTTTTTCAATGCCATGTTTTACAGGACTCTGAAAATTGACAGCTTGTAGGACAAGACACCTTTATTCTTGGTAACATAATGTCATAAATACTATCATAGTTCCTATAATAGAGTTGTTCAAAAGTGTATGAACTTCTGGTAGCTGTATTTCGTTTAGTAATGTCATAAGGCAGCAAGTTTCACAGTTCAGTTCATATAGTATTAAAAAAAAAAAAGTTTTATCGCTCTTAAGCCTTTTCATCTCAAATGTGTCTCTCCTCATTTATTAGGAGATATGGGAAGCAGGACTTCCCATGGCATTTACTCTTTATAATTCATAATATAGCTATTCTTTATATGTTCTCCTCGTGGCTTCTCATTACACCACTGGAGATACCTCAGGAAACTCAGCAGCTGCCTTAGTGGTTTTATCCCCATGATGAGACTGTAGTTGACTCAGAGTGTTTGGACCCTGTGCAAATTTTCAAGTACACTTACTTGCATGCAACACAGCCCCTCCAGCTGTGACCTCGGACCTTCTTTTTTCCCCTTTCTGCCTGGGAATACCAAAAAGCATATTTTTTTTACATTTAAATTTGATAGGTAAAAAATAGAACCACTGGGCAGACAGAGTTAAGACTGCTCGAAAAGCTAAAGCAATTTTCCTGATGACTAATAATAAATTACTGTGGTGTAAAAAGCAAATCGCAGCATTTGCAAAGGCATCATTTTTCTGTTTAATGCATGGCAACCAACAATCCACCGACAGCAATAGGCATTTTTCATATGTTTTTATGGGATGCTGAAAAATTTAAAACCCTATCCTCAGGAATCTACTGTCCTTGTTATGTTAAAAGATACTTCCTGAGGTTGTTTAGATAGAAAGTGTTTCTTTAAAATGTTAATTTACTTTGCCATTTGTGCTGATTGGTTTATCTTTTTGCAGCTACTAGTTTTCATTTTTGTTTTTAGCAGACTTTGTGTTCTTGCATTTGAGCTCATTCAGATTGCGAAAAGCTGCAGAACACTGCTTTCTGTTTTGGCTTGGCATTAAAAAGATCTGTTTTTAAAAGGTTCCTTTTTAAAACATTTCCGTCTGCCTTAGATTTTTGTATAACTGGAGGACCAGCTTCTTAAAATGCTCAGTTTCCAACGTTTTCCACTGCTATCTGTGCTCAGCGATCTTTTGAAAACATTAGCTTTGCCTGTCAGGGTCCTCTGTAAACTCAGAAACCTTAGTTTCACATCACTACAACCTGGCATAAACCAGCACTGGTGCCAGGAAGGGCTGTCTTGCCCTCCTTTTTGCCTTTTGCCCCCTTATTCGTGCCCCTTTTCCTCACGCCAGCATTAGTGTTCGTGCAGCCATGTAATGAACTAAATCAGAGAACTGATCTAGCTGAAAAATAACCAACCCTCCCACAAATGGTTAGCCTGCAGCCAAACTGGTTCCCTGAGCCAATCTACCATGTGGCTACATGAATCCCAGTGCCAGGACTTGAGCAGCTGGAGCCAAGAGGAACGATCCCTTTTGCAGCAAAATAACTCTGTGCCAGACTGAACTGATCGTGAAACTATAGCCGTAAGCTTTAATACTGCAAGCTACTTAGCGACGGACCCCTTGAACCTGCTCGAAACAGCTTACAGAATCAGTCATACTAAAGTATGGCTTTTTACCGTTCCCTCTCAAATTCTCTTTTTGCTGCTTCATTCTGAGATGATTGCTTCTCTCGGGTCCTCATCAAGCAGAATGCTTGAACCCTGGCTTAATTTTAAGTAAGTTAATATTCCCAATAAGTATGTGCTTACATTTAAAGCGCTTAAGTGAATTTATTCCCTGTTTGCACAGCATTGGCTCCATGACTAGGGCTCCCAGTCACTATGACGGTGAAGATGCTAATGATGATAATATGCTGTCACGATTATTATTTGTCTGAGCTGAATATCACAGATGTTCTCCCAGCAGTGGATGATGAAACAGAGCTAAATTCTGCCATCTTTACTCAAAATGAGTGAGAGACGCTGTTCCAGTGGAGCCACCTGCCACGCGGTCCACCTCCTAAAGTAAGCCAAATGTATCCATGGAGGGTCAGTTGATCTGAACAAGCAGGGGCTTTGGAGTAATTGTGTTTGCAGTGATTTGCAAGAGCTCTGAGGATTGACCAAATCCTACCTCATATGAAGTCACTTTTTCCATATTCAAAGTTAAACCAGTGCTGTAGTCCTCTAGCAGACCCTACCCGTGGGTAGGTGTGCCCTGTATTCACAAATGAGTACTAACTGCAGGCAGTGTGACCTGTGATCAGACTTGGATTTGACTTGTAGCCTGTCCCCCAGCAAAGCAAGCTATGCTTTCCCCAGGAACAGCAACACGCAGCTCCATGGCACAAGTCACTTTTTAAGGGTGTCTTTGCTGCCGGGATAGAGCATGAGGATCCCTCTTCCGTTCCAGATGCTGCTTGCCACTGCCCAAGGAATCCAGCGCTGTTATCAGCCCGAGGAGCACAAAGGAGAGAAGTGCCTTTTCTAACGGCGTTTAGATCACTGGCATTTCAGAAACACCTAATGTGATACAGATGGAGCGCGTTGTGCACTGGCTGGCTTTCAGCGGGGGGACTGACGTGCTTTGTGATTAATCACCTGTGCTGGGAGTAAATAAGGCTCAGCCAAGGCTGGCTGCTCTGTCCCTGCTTTTGTGCGGGACGCTGAATTCTTACATTATATATCTGAATATAGATAAGGTGTTGGGTAGTCATAGCTGACTCATTCAAGAAATAAGGTAAAAATGACAGAATTCGTACAATTTCTCTCCTTTCTGCTTCAGCTGAAATTGCCACTTTTTCTTCCCTTAATCTGCTCTGGAAAGTGTTTTGCAGCAGTTCACAGTTAAAATTGGAAGAACTAAGTGAGTCCTTAAGGGCTTATTTAGCAGCTGAATTAAGTTGAAATTACTATGTTTCTAGTTGGCATTAGATTGTAGAAGAAAATATCTTCACTTCTCCCCAATTCCTAGCAAAGTTATTTTTTTATAAAGATTTTTTTGTCTGAGAACATATTTCCTTTAGGCACCCCGGTTTTATAGCATTCTATTTGTGATTTAATGCACATGGAGGTACATGTGTGTTACTCTTATGATGGAATCGGAGGAAAAAAAGAAAATCTGTCCATCTGCAACAGTTTAGTGGGGAAGAGCTATTGTTTTCCAAATTTTTTTTCAGCCTATGAAAGTTTGCTTTTTACTATCTAGTTGTTAGTGGAGGAGGGCAGGGAGTAGAGTTCTCCATCCAAGGAACACAGATTGAAGAGACACACTGACACCAGTATGTAAAAGTTTGATTGTGTAACTAATTATCTAGAAAGACCCTATGAAACAACAGCTGGAGAAGATTAAAGCAGGTGGATTTGTGTCTTGAAGAGTCCACTGCATGCCAAAAAAAAGTACGGCGTGGGATTATCTTTCCTGGAACGGGTTCAGGAAAAATAGCTCTCCTTCAATTAAAATACACCTGAGATCTTGATATGAAAGGCTACAGGTTGCTTATTCCTGTTCTCAATATACTGAGTCAGAATTTCCAAGGGTAGAAGCCTACAGGAAGAGTTCAAAGGTAGAATGTTTGTGCAGGAATTGAACGCAGCCAGCTTCTCTGCTTATTAAAATCTTGCAGTAGTGAAAAGCAGACATCTCTGGAAGAGGAAAACAAGCTTTTGTTTCAGAGAGCTGATAGTTTTACTACCTCTTTCGCTGCCAGGATAAGGTCCTCAGCTGGCATGAATAGCAAAGCTCTATTAAAGTGCGTGGAGCTGTGCCAGGTAACACCCACCTGAGATCAGGCCCTCGGACGTGTAGTCAGGATGCCTTCCTGCTGTCAAACTCCAGAGCAGCTCCTCGCTGAAAGCAGGTCTGAAGCCATAGCCTGGCGTGTGACAAAGCGTCTACCGAGTCTGTTACTCCAAGTGGCTCTCTTAAAAAGCTTGTTGCTTCAAAGAAATTACGAGCAAGCCACTATCTTTTATCTTTTTTTCTCTCTCTCACCTTCTCTTTGTATTTTTTCTTAAACTAAACCATATTAATTTTGAGATATAAAGCTCTCTAAAAGCCTGCAGAAATGAATGAGCTAAAACTGGCAATACGCAATAATGCGTGTCAAATAAAAATATAATCAGCATTTTTCACAGAAGTGCCAACACCTTAGAACTTTGCAGTAAACCAAATATTTTGAAAGCGGTGCAACAAATGTAAACTCTAAATTTGCCATCAGTAGGTGGATTGCAGATGCAGTAAATCTGGTTTTGTTGTACCATCCAGGTAATTAATCCTGTATTTCAACAAAATCCCAGTAAGCTGGCTGTGTATCACTGTATGTTCCAAACAGCGTGAAGATAACTTGTGAAATTTAAGAATCCTTTATCATTCAGTTTTCTCTCTTTCTGTCCCTTCTTAATTCAGCTAATAAAAAGATGTAGAGCTCTTAATAAGGTCATGCTCAACCTTAGCTGAAAACTCTGGAGCATTGGTGGGCTTAGTTTTAATTAGCTAAGGGTCAGTTTTCCCTGTCCAGGCTCTTTTCTGCAAACGTATGCTGTCTTGTGGTTCCCATGTTTTATGGAATATAACTATCTGGATATCCTGCATGCTGTGCTATAAGCTATTTGCATAGACTGTAAATCCTCAAGAATTTTGCAAACTAAGAATTTTTGAACAAATATATTTACTGTCTAAGGACCTGATCCTCTAATTAGTGCCGTGTAGGTAAATTCTTACACTCAAATAGATGCAGCTATATTGTTTTAGCTCAAGGGTCCGACTCTGCAGATTTTCACTCAATAAATAATAAAGGATGTAAGATCACAGTCTCAAGAATCAAATAAAATAGTTTTTAAATGTGGTGTCTTTGGTTAAAAATACCACAGTGAATTTGGACTAAGATCTGATTCTAAACTGAATTCATCACTCTTACACTGATTTAATCTGCAGTGTGGGGGAAAAATTGGGCCAATGAGACCAAAATAAACATTTTGCTCAGATCTGCCTCCTTATCTGATGTTGGAGGGTCCCATAAAGGAATGAAAAAGAGCACTGAAATACAGTTACAAACTTTAAGGGTTTTATTGCTCTTATCAGGACAGCATATAAGATGGCTGTGTGTATGTGGTCTTTGACCACAAAACTTAACATGAGAAAGGAAAGTGTTGACACTTGGTAAAGGAATAGGTTACTCCCAGCCACCCACCCACAAATACAGCGTGTGTAGCAATCATCTCCTAATGTGCGTTTTTTCCCTCCAGATATATATGAGTGCTCTGATCTTTTAGTTGGCCCTTTAATGCATCCCTGCAAATGAAATTACTATTCTGGGATGTTGCTAAAACATTGAAGTGGCTCTTTTGCATCAGCGCTGGCTGGCTGGAAATGAGTTCCACAGGGAGTCTGGAAAGGGGATCCATCCCATCGCAAACTGGTTGAGGATATAGATTTAGCAAGGGAAGATTGGAAAAGGAAGAGGTGTTCGACTTTTGGGCGTTGCCGGAAACTCCTCTTTCAGCTCTAATATTTCCTTTGCTGGATTCCCCCTCTTGCTTTGGAGTCTAAATTTCCGGTACCTAAAATAAGTAGAGATGAACTGATCAACTCTGGGCCATGTGCATATAGTTTGACAAATACCGAAGGGCCTGGAATCTTGCATGGCTGACACTTTGTTTCCAGCTTTGTGGTAAACAGCTGAATAGAAAGGAGAAGGCAGCAAGTCTTAAACTGTAGTCGCCAAGAACATCTGCATTTATGAAAACTTTCCCTAATTGAAAATCTAGTAGTTTCAAATGCTGTAGACTGAGAGTCTGGAAACTAGCTCAGGGGCTGCTAAGATAGCAAGAAGCAGCAGTGGGTTTGAGCCCCTAGTTCAGGTTGCTCCCCCACCCTCCTCCTTGTAATTTGGGCACTCAGGAGGTGCTAATAACATCTTTACAAATTCTAACAAGGGAAAAAGTCTCTCTTTAGACTTCAGACACATTATTCTGCGGTTCTTCTCTAACTCCCTTTCCTTGCCATCTCCCCTGCCCCCATTTTTCCTCCTCCTCAATATTTCCTCCTGGTTCTTTGAGATCTACTACACCAAAAATATTTTTGGAAATACCACAGACTATTGTTTTTATTAGTGGCTGGAAAGCTTTGTAGTAGGATGCTTTTGTGTTTCATTTGTTTTCCTTGCTCTGGCACAGCTGGTTTTGTTTTAGCAGCATTAGAGAGATGGTTAAACTATTTGTGGCCTTTTCTAACCCAGCAGATCTCTTCCACCGAATGCTTTAAACTGAATGACTGAAGCTGTAACTAACAGGTTGTCTGCGTGGGCAGTTTTGTGCATAAAGTTAGAAATGCGCTGGTTTTATGAGATCTTTTAATTTGTTCAGTGAAACACTGATCACTGTGAAGCAAGTCCCAGTTTCCCTATAAATTTCCCAGCCAGAACATTGACAGAACCCTGACTCGGGAAGATACAGAACAGATGAAGCAGTAGATCTTGTTCAAACCTATGCGCGCTCAGAAATGATTAATGGAAAAGACATTTATGTAGGTGTGGTGATCCCCACCTTAGCCAAGAGGGAATAGGAAGAAAAGCCACAGCAGGTGGTGGGGCAGAATGTGGTCTGAGGACAAATCTGCCGAAGGTGGTATACAGCAGCTACAAATGGCTAACTGGCCACTGTGGTTACAAGGAGGAAGATGGGAAATCGGGAAACAGGCATCCAGTCAGAGAAGGGTGACAGCAGAAAGCAGTAAATGAAGAATGAAGCGAATGAAAAGTAAAATTAAAAAGTAAATGGAGAGTGAAAACGTGATACATCTGTGCAAAAGCACCTTAAAAGCAAAGGGAAAAAGAGGAAATGAGTTGTACTGGAGGCTTCAGTGTTCATGTCTGGTGACATAATGTAAGTGATATTGAAAGTATGGGCTGATGAACAGCAGGAAAATGCAAGTTATGAGTGCAGCTGAGATGTGTCCCACTAAATCCCAGTCTTACCACATGTTCCCACCGCCTCTGCTGGGCAGGCACGAGCAGCTGCACAGCGATTAGGTTTAGAGAATCAATCTGTTTGACACCGGTTTGGCAGTTTTCTTTCTGGCGAGGTCAGGCAGATGACGGACCTGGCTTTGTTCATCGTGTGGCTGTGTGAACCTAGGATTGGTACTGGGGAGGCGGCAGGAAAGAGCAGCATGTGGGTACGGGGTAGGTGGCACCATCCCTGTCAGCACCTTACAGCATTGGAAGACCAGTGTATATATCAGCTTGCTGATGAAATATAATGCAGGTGTCGTGGGGAAAGGACATACTATATCTCCTACCTACAGTATCATTGAGTGTGGCTCTTCCCTTTTGTATGCAATGGGTGGGAAGCAACTGCACTTGTCAGAAACCACCTCCCTAGTAACACTGCAAAAGAAAAGGCTGAGATGACTTTTCAAGCACATTTTTTTCTCTGCTGTTTTTTGTCTTTTTCCTTCATTAAAAATAATTGTTTTTAACTCTCCTGTCGGTTTTGCTGGGGGACACATCAGTGGATTCGTGACTGAATGAGGCCAGGGACGATGCAGAGAACAAAACTTGTGTCTGAATGTCTTGAAGGACTAAAGTCTGTTGTCACATGATGATATTGAGATAATAATAGCAAGATAAGATGACAGAGAAAAACTGAGCAGAACTCAGCAAGGGATTACATATGTAGGTGCATATTAGAGTAACTGGAGTTATGCTGAAAGTTGGTAACAAACTGCAGATCAGACCTTGTGTAATAATGAAGTTTATCAGGTGCTTTCCCTCTTTCTAAAAAATTGCAACAAAAGCATCAGTTTGAGCTGACCCAAAATCAGTATTTTCTACTTTAAGTGTTATTACAGTCACAGAATAAAAAAAAAAACCCAAACCAAACATGTATGCACAGAACTAGCTAAGATATAAGAGGACCCCTGTGGAATATTATTAATGAGAAAAGATATGCATATACTGGCATCTGTATCAACATCTGTAGACATTGGTTGTTTCCCTTTATAGTGAATTATTTTGAGAAAGAACATACTCTATTTACATGTCCTATATCCACAGAGATATATAACTACTACTCTATAGGTGTGTGTCATTCAGTACGCTTTATTCAGCGCAATACAGTAAAGGGAATTGTTCACCTGTCTATCCCCAGAAGACATACTGTTTCTGCCAGTGGGAAGGCACCTTACAAGTACAGGAAGATGAGTCGTTTGTCCTACAATGCCGTAATAATCAACGTAGTTGCTCATTCCATGTTTTTCTTACGAATCAAACAGCAACATATACATTTCAGCCAAACTTTTTTGAACTGTTACCCACCGCCCTCTTTCTTGCCTGTTAGTAGACTCCGGTTATGATCTTTGCACTGACTGTTCTCCTGACTGACTCATTTCAGGGCTCCAAAGAGTACGCCAGCTGGGGAAAAACACAAGATACTTCAGACGAAGACTGCATGAAATGGGCTTCATCATTTATGGCAATGATGATTCTCCTGTTGTCCCCTTACTCCTTTATATGCCTGGTAAGATAGGGTAAGTACCAAAAAAAAACACCTGTCGGCAAAGCAAACACTATTCAAGTTCATAGATTATTTGGTATACACTGTGAAAAATGTAGTTCTGTGTGGTAGATGCTTCACAAGAGAAACATGCACCGTTGGGTGAATTAATCATTTAGTTTTGTTCTATTTTAAATTTGGCCCTAGACTTAATTTTGAGCTGTTCCAGTATTCAGAATTTTCAAAATTTCTCTTATCCTTTTTTAAATTGCTCTGGAATAATACCTTTGATAGCATTTTGAATTTGGAATTTTTTTTTATTATTTGTAATCATTAAAAGAGAGACATTGCCTTTGATGTATGAATTGTTTTGGATGGATGTTCTTTTTCCCCATCTGATCTTTGAACGGTCTTTGCATGTTTTACCATTCAGTACGTACCAAGCAGCACTTGTGCACTGGCTTGGACATGTAGACCACAAGTCAGAGTAGCATAATGTAAGAGTTGAGCTGTAGGGAGTATTTGCAAGTAGCTTAGGGTAGCTATGTGCTCTAGATCTAATACACACCACACAAAAGGTTCCTAAACTGGCAGAGTAATGGAAAGAAAGCAAAGAAACCATCACACAGATTGTTTTATGCCTGTTCAGGTGCAGGAACCCAGGCCTCATACCTTCCAGAAGCCCAGCTTCTTCCAAGCTTAGGGACTGTGCATGCCCACACATTTTGATTTGTACTCAAAGCCTTTCACTGACATAAATGAATCGTGTCTATTCTACAATGCGCTCTCTGCCATTACACTTCTAGTATTTGACACCCACTTGGCTTCACGAGCTGTTAAGCAGCAAAGAATCTCAGTCCTACTGGTAAAATTCTGGCTCTTATTGAATTCAACGGGAATATTACCATCCACTTCAATTGAAGACAGGATTTTACCCATTGTTTTATTACACTTGAATGTTTTCTCTCTGTGGTCAGTTTATTGGAGATAATTTACTTTTGGTTTTTTTCTTCTTCTTCTCTTCTTAGGGCTTTTGCAAGACGCATGCTAGAAAAAAATATCGGGGTGGTTGTGGTTGGGTTTCCAGCTACTCCTATCACAGAATCCAGGGCTCGGTTTTGTGTGTCAGCTGCACATACACGGGAGATGTTAGACACGGTAAGCACAGCAGATGTCCTGCCGAAATTAACTTCAGATGAAAAGGAGGTTGGGAGAAGCTGTGTGTCTGTTACTTTGAATCTCAATAATTCATTTTTACATTTGTTTTTCTGGCCTTGCCACTTGATCTTTAAAGGTATTTTAGCCTTATATATTTTATTTTTTAAAATAAATTATGGGACAGTTAACTTGTTATGTTCTTCTGTTTCTAACAGTGACCAAATCTGTCATCACTAATAAAGACCTACATGAAGAACACAGCAAGACAAAAGTTAAATGCTAGGTCAAAACTATTAGAGTAGGTAATCTGAAACGATATGGAAATAATTGAAAATCAAGTTTTCCATACCCTTATTTTCATTCCATATTTCCACGTGTTTCTTGAATTGCAGAAGTATATGGGACAGCCTTGGGGGTAAAGGTGGAAATTGCAAACAGTATTTGGAACTGTTTGAACCTAATGAAGTTTAACTGGTGCTGTCTGGCCTGTCTCAGTTCTGTATCTTTCTCTGATATCAGAAATACTGTTAAGAGTATGTTGAGACTTCCACCGTAAACCTCCACTCCAATGCAGTCAGAAATGTGTTTAAAATAAACTCTTTGAAATTTCCATCTCCCTTTCTTGCCGAAGGTGTTTTTGGCCTGGCTTGATATACGTTCCTTCATTCTCTGAATAAGCTGACTTAGAGGCATGAAACACGGAGGCTTAACAGCAAATTTTAGGCTTTCTTTTTCCTCTCTTTGCACAAGTATGATGGTCAAAGCAAAAAACCCGTGAACATAGAAGGCATTTGAGTCAGATGCCACTCCTTCAGGCAGAAAGCACCTGTGCCTGCAGAGAGCCCCTGGATCTCCATTTGCATCCTGAGATTCATGTGGAACTTGAGGCCGGAGCCCTGCCTGGCTGACCAGCTCCCACGCCAGTGTAGACCCCTCTCAA
>NW_008824358.1:282879-285143 GCF_000699105.1 Pygoscelis adeliae | reverse complement strand
CCTGCTGCTCTTAACGGTGCAGTAGTTATTTAACAAGGAATAATACCATAAAGATAATATTGCATAGAGCAAGGCGTAGCTACCTCGTGTTGGTCATTGTCAGCTTTTGCTGTTTGACTGTGTAGATTTTGGCTTATGTAACTAGTAATAGGCGATGAAGTTGATCTGAAGATTAATTTCTTGAGGTTGCTGCTTTGATTTTCTTCCTCTCCCTACCCCCAAATGTCAAGCCCATTACATTTTTGGGCCATCATTGCACGCGCACTTCCTGCTACCTGCACATTGCTGCTTCCTGGTACCAGTGAAGGTCTGAAACGCTCCCCAGCCATGGTTCTTGAACGTGCTGTATTTCTGCCTTTGGAAGTGGGATCATTGCCGTAGTATTTGTGGCATTCTTTAAATGTCCTTACAGTATGGGGGAATGGAAATGCCCTGAGTTTAATTACTTGCAGATGGAAAGTTTTTAGGACAAACACTTTGTGAATATGCCTAAAAATGGGGTAACAACAGGTAACAAGCACAATGGAAACTTTTCCCTTTGGCAAAATTTGTTTTGAATCTCAGCCTGGAACTAAAAAGAGGAAAGATCCGTGAAAGGGCAAGCTCCCAAGAATAACTTCCTTAATGACCTTGAAGCTATCTCTCTGCATAAACCATTACTAAATTACTCCTTTCTGTTCTTGAGCTCATTTTAGTGGCTTAACAGAAACAGGCTCAAAATCAAAATTGCTGCTTTCTTCTTTGATGCCAAAAGGTTGGCTGCTCTTGAATGTGGATCAGATGCTGCAAAACACTGAGCAGCTTCTCTATGGTATAGAGTTCCCTGGCTGCTTTCTGAATCTACTGAGAGTTGGGGACACAGCTCAGCAAATCGCATTACAATATTAATGCATTATTAATTATGCCTGTGATATTAATACAAGAAGATAATGGAATGCACTAAAAATATCTTGAACTAGTCAGGCTATTTATGATGACTCTGATCAGCACAGTTGGCTGAGTCCCATCTATGAAAATGCAGTGGCAACTCCAGTCTTTGGGATCTATAAGGAAACACTGAAGTATTGCCTTAAACATCCCTTTTGCAAAAGCAAAGATAACTTTTTATCTGGATTATTATCTCCTTATGCTTTTAGAAAAAGGTGATTTTTTTTCATCTGTACTCAATTAATGTACTTCCTAAAAGACCATAACCTACTGAAGGAGTAAATTCTGTTCTCGTAGATGCTATTGTACATCTACGACTGCATTGATGTTCACTACAGGAGAATGAAAGCAAGATTTGCCCGTTTGCCCTTTCAACTTTCTTTAATTGATGTTTTTATGATCATCTTATTCTGCTGTAAAGTAGAGGTTACTAGAACTTCATTTCTTTTCCAAGAGAATTGACACAGTATAATGGTCTTACAGGTTTTGAATGCTCTGGATGAATTGGGTGATTTTCTACATCTGAAATATTCCCGGTATTCCAAGTCATCTCATCCCGAACTGTATGAAGAAACTAGGCTTGAACTTGAAGATTAAGTTTTCCACCCATGAAGAGAACATTATGATGCTATGAAAGGGGGGAAAACCCGAAAAACTAAAAAATAAGAATGCATTTCTTCCCTTCTAAGGACAATTTTTGTTTCTCAGTTAATTGAAAGGAGGGGAAGCTCGGGTGTTGCATTTTATCGTATCAAATTTCTGTATTCAAGAGACTGAAATATTGATACAGATTTGCCTCCCCAGGAGATCTGTCCTTCTCACGGTATTTTTGATGCAGAATGAATGCATCCATTGATCGAGTTGCTAACGTACAGCTTTTGTTATGGCACCTTTTTATGAAAAGGCTTCAGATAGTCTTAATTGTGACTGAAATAATAAAGTCTAAAAACCGAATGTATTCCAGTGTAGTATGGTAATATAGATGAGCTTCATCAGTGAGACTGACTTTTATCTGTTAAAGAGCATAAATCAAGACATTGGTGTGGACTGCTACAGAGGCGTGAGCAGAAAGTAACCTCTTTAACTAAGCTGCCCTGTCATGCATTTCTCCAAGGACAGAAAATGTTAGAAGGCGGCTAATGCTGAGAACAAGAAAAGTAGCCTGATCAGATCATATATTTTTGCCAGCAGATTATGGGAAAGGAAAAATGCCTCCTCCCCTCCACAGACCCTTTCTCAGCTTTTCTAAATACACTATAAGCTTCGTAATGTACAAAAATTTGGTCTTAGACATAAACAGAAGTGCTTTCTGCTAACGCATTTGACCTACAGCCTTT
>NW_008824358.1:265880-282808 GCF_000699105.1 Pygoscelis adeliae | reverse complement strand
TGTAGCAGTAGTAAATAATTTTAATAACCATTTAACTTTCCCGTAAAAACCTTGATCAAAACAGTCAGATACTTGCAGTTCACAAACTGCAGATGACATTTATGGGCCCATTCCTAAGTTTCTTGAACTACTTATGGACTTAATAAATTCACTAACAAGTACATAATGCTGAAGCTGTTAGTTATACAGAATGTGAAGTTCAAGATACCATAAGCAGTTCTGCCACCTGTTAAATTGAAAACTCCGCCATTCCTAAATGTGCTAAAGTCATCCACTTAATAACATTTCTTGAAATATTCTTGTCTGTTTTATGCATGTCAGGGGTTGTTTTACTTGTCTAGTTGCAGACTTTTTTGAGTGGTTTGTTTTTCAAATAATTGATTATGTCATCTGAGGGGGAAGATGTCCTTGTCCCCTTTTCCACTGCCCGAGTGACAAATGCTCAAGGATACTTGAAGGAATTATTACAGCCGGCAGTTTCCCTGCAATGCCTGCAGCAGCATTATCATCAGGTTTATGTGGGCTGAGTTGTTTGAAGGAGATTGGAGACTTTTTCCCTTTTTTGCAGCGTTGAAAAGCGGTTCTGCAGCTTTAAGAATGGACTCCAAACCATTCCACGCTATCAAATGTCATTGTAAACACATCAGATGAGAGATGTTTAGCTTTCTGTTGCACAGATGTACCACACTTTCATGTTCTCTTGAAAGCTGTGGTGTAAACTTAACCCACAGCTGCAATATTAGGTTTAAGAACAGAACAATTAAATTGCGGAGTACCAATTACACTATATTACTCCCTGCTTGTTAAAGCAGCTTTCAGGATATAACAAGGCTGATTGGTTATGAGGGCCCATTTTTTGTTGGATTTTTGTTGTTGTTGTTGTGCAAGTTAATAAAAATCCAGTGGTGCTATAACTTTAAGAATTGATTACAACACATTCCATAATATCAAATGTCAGCTTTAGGAAACATATATTAAGGGCTGGGGGAGGACTAAATGGTGTCATATGATTCTTCACTTTGGTGGACGGACTTGAAAAACATTGCAGAGGTTGAAGGGAGCTGTGTTTGTGGATAAGAGCAAACTGTATAAATATTAAAATACTCAAGCACAGGACAGAGAAATTAGGAAATGTGAACTTTGTCTTTGAGTAACCTGGCAATTTGTGATGTACAGCTTTGTTACATGCAGGGTGAGTGCACTTACTGTGAAGGAGGTGGGTTGAGAAATTTCTGCAACCTGTTCCTCGAGGAAAAGTACTGAATTTGATATATTGCGTTTTGATTTCTATTGCCGAACATCTGTGGCCAGATCCTCAGTTGACTTCTGACCTTCCATCTTGGGGTATACAGACGTAGTTTATATTTCAGCAAACATTATTACACGTGCTGTTGCAGGCAACACGCTATTTCCCTCAAAGAGAGGCCTGAGATTGATTAAGCTACAGAATGATCACTTTTTGTCCCCCTATAGGGGAATGTTTTCTGTCTAAAGCCGAATTCCTCCTGCCCTCAGAACATTACTCTCTCTCATATTAAGGAGACAGGACAGCTATTTTTCAGAGACTGTCAGTTGATTTATTATATGCTCTCTTCTGATTTCTTCCATCCCTTACACATTAGAGAAAGTACAGGCTGACTATCCCTCGGCTTGGGGAACAGTTAGGGAGAAATCCCTGCTCCACTGGTGCAATAATAAAACTCCCAGGAACTTCAGACTTTTAGATTTTCCCCACGAGGCTTAGTTATGGTCTGGCACTGGTTTTTCCATCAGCGTAATTTCAGTGGAGTTTTTCCAGATTTACATCAATTTTAATAGATTTAGAGTTGATCAGCACTTGGAGACTCTATTTTAGCTAGCTTAAGAAAAAAAAAATGATGGAGTACTTATTAGGGAATTAGCACATCTAGCATAAGGATCACATATTTCCTAGAAATATACTCCATCTTCAGGCATGCATGTTCTCGGGAGATATAGTTCTCTGTAATTGTTTTAGAAGGCTTTGAAGAGGAACTGCCTTCAATAAATAAAAATTGCTTAAGTTGTCATATTTTAATCCAGTGGAAATGTAAGTATGAATACACTAACTTTTTGTTGGCAAGCTGTAATTCCAGCATCTTGTTATCTTACATAAAATCTTGATTGACCTTCATGCTATGGGAAGACTCAAGACCTGTCTGTTTGACAGAGTGTCTGAATTGTTTGCCCTTTCCTGTACCTTTATCCCACCTCATCTTTCAGAAAGCCTTCATTTCCTGAGCTTATCTAACTTGTCAAGGTGGTTCCCCCATCCACTTCTGCCTCTTTATATTGTTCTCTCTGTTCTGCTAGTTTCGGTCCTCTGGGTCTAGGGGAAAGCACGCTGGCAGCTGCAGAGGACTTGAAGGGTAACAGTTGGCTTTTTAGGCATTGCCTCACTCTGCCTGCTTTTCCTGGTATCCTCATCAGCTCCTGCAGACTTTAATCTTTCCTTTTCAAATATAGGTTTCCTACTGATGGTGCTAAGTTTCTAAGCTGAACCGAATCTGAACTGCCCAAGCTGTTGAACTAAAAATGGGTTTGATCTATCACTCATGCAAGTGTAGATCAGGTTAAATCTTGCTTTGAAGTCAATACTGTTGGTTTAAAACTAGTGCAACCACGAGAGCAACCTGTCAGTGTGAGGTGAGCTGCCTGCATTTATTTCAGAGGGGTTTGAATGCTGATGTCTCTGGACTATTTCACAGCCACTGCTCTTCACAAGGGACCAAGATATGAGAGTGGATTTACTTAAGGTAGGATTTCAATTTTCTTTTTTTTTCTCTTTTTTCCCCCCCAAAAAATGTGTTTGGTTGAAGGTGCATCACATATTTCCATGTCCTGCTTAGACAGGGAACAAAATAATCATGTAAGAAAAGCAGTCTACACTAAAGGTGTTTATGTACTTTCTAGCCTGCTTAGAAATCCAATAGAGATTCTCTAATATATGATCTGCTTTTTATTTGTGTATAAAGTTTAATTGTTCTTCAAATTAAAACACAGATCAGGACCAAATTTTAAAGAAACCACACCAGCTGAGAAATGGTAGATGTCATTCCAATATTGACAGCTGAACATTCGAGCCTCCAGATGCCTTCCAAAAAAGTATCTAGGTATTTCCCTCTTTTACTCACACATCCAGTGTTGTTTGTGCTTACTGCAGACCAGTCACAAGATAATGAGAATCTCACTCTATCCATTAGTGAGACAGAGCTTCAGACCTGTCAGGACGGTCCCAAAACCACCACCCAAGTGACCACACAAAATAATAATTCAGCACCATCAGAACAGGAGTCTGGGTTGGTTGCTCAGCAGTTACCTAAGAGGTGAGTGTGTGTGTTTCCACATATGTAGTTTGTCACTGACAAGTGACATAAGGGAGCAGTGATAAATCCATTTATATCACATGCTAATCAAATGAAAAGGGTAATGTAGAGGCACAGGATCTGGAGAGACGTGGTGGACCCGGAGACTTAGACTAGATCCAGTTGTGCGCAAAGAATTTTTTTGTGCAAGTGTTACAGGAGTTGTTAAATCTTTTTAAGCAGCTAGGTGGAAAACTTGGTCTTTAATATCAAAATAGTGACTGCGAAGCAGGCAAAGAAGGTACTGCACCCCATGTGTCACTCCAGTTTGTTTATGAAGAGAAGGCAGGGTAGATAGGGTGCCATAGCAGATGTCCCTGATGCTTGCTACTCTTACTACGTTTCATAGATCCTTTTTGGAGAGTCACTTCTGCCAGATGCTGTGCCAAGGCCGACAAGTATTAATTATTATCAGTATACCTGAGTTCAACAGCTTGTGCTGCAGGGGTAACCAGGTTTGCAGTAATGTGTGAGCCACCATCAATAGAGAACAGTGCTGATGCTGAAAATTGTTCAGAGATCGTTCCAGTGACAACCGTGCGCAGCATCACTGATGATTGTGGTGCCCTCACTGGGCATCATTGCTGGGATGCCACCGCTGGGAGTGGCTGTGGTATGGTGACAACTGCCTGTGCTGTTCTGCCAGGTGTAACTGATGTGGCTCCAGGACAGGCATGACAGTCTATCCTCTTCTTTGCAGATACAGAAGGGCATGGCCTGTAGGTCACTCCAGCAGACGAGTTTCTTTCTGGCCAATCAGCTCGACCAGAAGACGTAGCCATGAAAGCAGGACACTGTAGCAAGTCCAGAAAATCGATTCTCACAAGTAAGTCAAGTACTTGCAGTAACAGAGAAATTTTGATACGTGTGACATGGAGCACTGGTGCCAGATGTGATGGGAGAAGCTTGCTTTTCTATCACCCCCGTTGAAATCGTCTCAAAGAATTTGCTATGAACATGAGCTGACTCTAGTATCCTGTGAATGGGCCAAGGTAGATGCGTCCTCCAGTTCCTGGTGCATAGAACCGATCTCTCATGCCATGAAGTATGAAGTACCATCGTGTTTGTTGCCCTTTTCTTTGGTAGCTCCATTTCCACTCCCAGCACAGCAAGCGGCAGGTCTATCTTACCAGTTCAGAGCACAGCATAAAATGGGCAGCTAAGCCTATTGGGGTCCAATATGACCCTATATGGCCCATGGCACTGCAGTGAGTAAATGTTTCTTGGCACAGGCTGGTTTTTGCTGTGCTGCAGATAGCCTCTTCTCTGAAGTCGGTTCCTCATCTGTTGACCTCTCCAGCAGCTGTTCTGGAATAGCACAGAAGTGATGAAATCAGTGGGGACATTTCAAAAGCATAGCGTATCCTGTGTGTGTCCTACTCTCCCCTCGTTGTTACCACACAAACCTTGTGATGAGTTGGCTCTCTGCACTGTACAGAAACTGTTTTGCGCGTTGCTGGGGATCCTACTTTCATGTGGCAGCTGCTTTTCAAAAAAACCCTAACAACAAGGATGCAGCTACTCTCAGCCAGAGTGGTCAGAAGAGGCACGATATTTTTCCTAGTTCTTGGACCATCTATTTACACTTTTGGCATTTCCCAGTGTGCAGAACATCCTGATACAAACTCTCTGACTCCCACTGCACACTCCAATACCCACATTTTAAAAATTGCTCAGCAAAACACACTAACCTATGGACCAGAGCTCTAAACTGGATGCAAGAGACCCAGTTCTGATCTGTCTCTGCTCTGCTAAGTAATTGCAGATGAGACACATTAGCATTCCTTGCTTCATTTTTATCCCTCTGCAAAACTGTGATAGCGATCCTGATTTATTTGTAAAACACTAAGTTGAACTGATGAGAAGAGCTACAAAAGAGCTAACTGTTGTTATTATCCGAGTGATCCTTTAATTTCTACATCTCAGAACTTCTCCATTAATTCTGTAAAAGTCACGAGTACTCTGTTTACCAGACCTAGTGTACGAGACAGTACAATGATGAAGACTAATTATAAATCATAGAAAAAATTTCTGGAAAACAGATTCTTGTAACATTTCCATTCTGTGCAGGCTTTGTCAGTGTCTTACTACACTGATGCCAGTTGGATTAGGAAGCTTTTTAAAATGTGAATTTATCTTTTCAAAGATTTGTAGCCAAGCCTTTCCAGTTTGTTAAAATGTAATTAGTGTCTGCTTGTTAATATGATGTTCATTGATTTTTAAAGTACACAGACTTCAAAGCTAAAAATAAATAAATAAAAAGAGAGATAATTCAAACCAGAGTGGAACAGCTCGGACAGTTTTACTCTTTTGCCAGGATCCCAAAGCTGTTGTGTTCAAACAATGCCACAGTTTGAGTGGAAATGTGAAGAATAAATCCAAACCCTGCATGTCAGCTTTTTTGCAAATGACTATCCAGGATTTCAATAAAATGTCCAACCACAACAGATCACGTTGCAGGGATTGTTATTGCTTAACAGCTTGTGATAGCCTCCTGTTTCTCTAACATGTATTATAAACCAATGCATCTAGCACCTAGTAAGTATCAGTGGAATTTTGGTACCTAACTCTCTTAGGCTTTTTTGAAGAATAATTTGAAATGGACAAAAGAGTAAAGGGTTCACAAAGATGATGGATGGTTGCAGAAGCTCCCAGTTGCGCATCAGTGCGGTGTGGCACATGATGGAAGGTACATAAGTATGAAACATAATTTGGTTATGGTCATGGAGGAAACAATGCAAGCGCTAAAGAGGCAAGTGGAGGTAACTCAAAATTCAGACAGGAATTCAAAGATGTGATTGAGGAATATCCTGAGGAGACAGCAGAAGCAACGCTAGAGCACAACACCTGAAGGAGAAGAAGGCCCAGAGAACAGAAAGGTGGGAAGGGATATCCCTGGGAAAACCCTACCCAAGTGCGAGAGAGAGGATGAAATTAGCTAGTGCAGGAGAGATGAAGCTGAGCAACAAATTTGTTCAACTGGTGAAGGAAAACAATTCAGAGGCAAAGAAGAAAGGAAGGGAAACTACCCCCCAAAGACAAAATGACAAAACAGTGGAGACGGCCAGGATTGAGACTCCACAGGGGAGAATGAGGGGGGAAAGAAAAGACAGACTGATTTTCAGACAAGCAGGAGAGAAGAGGAGATCCCACCACACCAGTATGACATGGGTGTCCATCACAGCAGACAGGTCCCTTGATTGTTTAGAACAAGGGAGGAACAATGTGGAGCCAAAAAGCAGAGAGATGCCTTGTTCTTCTGTAATTAGGAATGTTAGATGTGAACCAGTGGCAAAGAAAATAAGGAAAGCTGATGGAAACAAGGATTGTCTTCTGTTTAGGACAAGTGATACTTTGGAAACAGGTCAAGAACAACTCCCAGTGGAGAGAGAACAATGCTTTAAGATACAGATGCTCCGGTAGTTTTTCCACAGAACTCTTCCAGTCCCAGTGGAAAATGATAAGGTAATAAAAAGTGATATATTTCCTCAGAACTAGCTCTGTGAAGGAAATTTGGGTATGCTTGGTCACTGAGAGGCAAAGAGCTAAAGCAGATTCTTCTCTGAGGGTGGTCTCCATTTGGCCACTTGTGATACTAGCCTTCCAGGACTAAAATTGGCAACAGAGAGTAAAGCCAGCTTTCAAGTGTAAAATAGGGAGAAACGGGTACAAGAGCCCTGTCTGACTTTCATGCTGGGTTTTAACACATGGGAAAAGAAATATCTTGGTAGCTAATATAGTAAGGGACAAAGGACCTCAAAAGAATAAAGGCGCACTGGCAGCAAAGTATTCATTCTGTGCTGGTCCCAATATAAGAAGATTTTTTTTTTTCTAAATTCTTTGAAATTGCCATTCACTTTATAATTGCAGATTTACTGTGTGATGCCATCCATGGTGAGCACAGAAGGAGGTCAGCTGTGAGATAACATCTAAGCTTTGATTTCTGTATTGTATACAATATAAGTGTTCTGGTCTCTTTCTGGTTTTTGAAAATCAAGGGGCCACCTAAGTTTTAAAACCGCTTCATAGTCATGCCAGACAGTACTGACAGGAGATGTAGTCAGTGAAAACACTTTACCAAGTGGTAAAAAAGAAAGTGGAAAAGGATGGAGAGAAATCATTGACTTCAGGATTGCCCAGTTGCTTTAGCAACTGCTGTTTGTAAGTCTCCCGATCTGAGTCTTGTCGAGTCATCACATGAGGCTGCAGACATGGTTCGATTTAAGCTGTTTCAGTAGTAAGTCTTCATTACTTTTGTTCGCTTTGCCTTAACCAAGAGCATAGATAAAAGCATCTCTGTAGACAGAGAGTAGACAGAAGATCGTAAATAGAAGCAAAGTTGAGGCAATGGTAACTTTCAGAACAGGGATGATGCTGATGACCACGAGGGAGCAGCAACTGCTTTCTTTGATACTTCTGAAGCCAGCAGGGATATTTGTCCATAGATTTGTGCATGGATGCAGCACACTGAATGCATTTAAGTCATCTACAGAAGTATAAATCACCAGCAGCCAAAATAACAGTCAGTGACAAGTGGAGAGCTCAGAAGTTTTGAATGTGGAGTCAGGATCTTTTCTAAGTCACATTTGATTTTTAAAATCGTCTTGGGGATTTGCATCTCAGTGGTGTCACTGGGGAGGAGTCCTGGGGAAAAGGAGTTGGTAGGGAGAATGCTCTCAACTGTTTACGTAATGCTCTCAATCAGCATATAAGAAGTAAGCTCAGATCCTGCAGGTACAGGACAAGTGGCAAAGAAAAGCAATGCTGTGGTAAGAAAGCAGAGGCATAAAGCGAGAGCTGTGAAACGTCAACCTGAGAGAAATGGTGCAAAGGTAATGAAAGCAAATTGTAATGGGTCTGTTAGCCATAAAAAGGAAAGCAAAGAATTGAGTCATGATGTAGTGAAGTTGGGGAATTTACTGCATGTGGCAGTGGCAAAAAAAGTCAAAGATTTGGCTATGAATGTGCCCTGAGGAGCGCAACATGGTGGCAGAGGTGTGACGCAGCATTGGCTGGGCTGCCCTTGAAATAGAACCTGCACAGCACTGAGATGTACAGAGCAAGTGAGTGAGGAATCAAGGAAAGCAAAAGGCAATATTGTAAAGACTTAAAATAGTTAAGGGAAGAGGAGATATCATGGATCCAAACACCCTAAAAATCATTGATGCGGGGGAACTGAAGACCTATGAGGGTGATCAAGAGCTTGCTTAGGCAGCACACAATGAAAACTTGCCCATGGAAGAGAAGTTGTAAGGTGGGTCACGATCAGTCAGCAAAGGATTAGGTAACGCACTCAAGGGAACAACGCAGGGACAAAGTGATGCTAGGTGTAGGGGATTGGATTTGAGGACCCACGAGGCCCTGTCCAGCTTAATCATCTACGATTCCATGGAGACAGCAATGAAAGACCTGCATTGTCTCCCTGAGAACTAATTTCATTAGGTATGGGCTTAGGTCACGTATTACAAATAGGTTTCTTTTATGTAGGATTCTAGTTTGGAGTTTGCAGTGATTGATGGATTCATTAAAATGTCATCACTGAAACGGACGAGAATTTTCTGTTTAAAAATAAATAAATGACGACAGAAACAGCAAAAGAGCCTTCTGCTTTTCTTGTTCATTCTCCCTGCAGCTCAATATGGGTCAGGAGACTGCTTGGTGGGAGAGAGAGGATACAGGATAAGAAAGGATTAGCAAGGGATATCAGCATTTCATTTAGATCTTTGGCTACCTGGTTGCTCTTAAATTCTACCTCCCAGTATCTTTCTCTTTGTTTTTCTGAATGTCACATAAGCATCATTCTGGTGCTGAATAATATTTATACTGTGATCTCGCATTTGGTCTGGAAAAGGCACTTGGCCAGATTCTCAGGTAGTTATAACTGAGCTTTATTGTACAGATGTAAGCAGAGTTGCACTCGAAGATCCAGCCCACTGGATTACTGCTTGTACAGCTGTGCTGTCTTTTTAAAGCCAAATTAGTCTGTATAGAAAGATTTTCTCCACAGAATTTGGCTGTCATCCTTGTGACAGTATGTTATATTTTCAAGTAGATCCCATGGGCCAAATTAATTGTAGTATTCTACTGATGTCAGTGATGTTACCCCAAGTGTGAATTTGGCCCCATTGTTCTAAGGCTAATAGAGATTTTTTTTAATGAAAGTGGATCATAAAATATTCTCAGATTTTCATCTGGTTTTGCTTACAGTAATTATCCTTTCCTGGAGCTGAGTAGTAAAGAAAATATTCATATTCTCCAGTGTCTGGTATAAGTTGCACTGCTTGCTTGCTGCAGCCCAAGACACAAGCTACAGACAGAAATTGATGCATTTGCCCATGTGTGTACGGGCAGAGTTAGCCACTTTCTCCACGTGAGAAGCAGCACGGCAAAGGCTTTTAAAGTTCTCTAGTATCAGTGCTGTAACGATGAAACATACTGATTTTCAGTGGCTTTTTATACTTTAGAAAGAAACTCTTCTGGCAACAAACGCGTCAAGATAACATTGAATTCCACCCTTTGCTATTAATGGAGACAAAAGGCATGTTCTTTTTAACAGGTTTCCATTTTTTTGAAATAATGTCTGTAAGGCTTGCAGAATTAATACTGCAAGAGGGAGCCAGCATATTTTTGCTGACAGCTTGCACCCAGTTAGGTCAGAGAAGACGTGGGACGGGATTACAGTAAAATTAGCTGAACCAGGCAGTTATTACAGGTGGTTCCTACTCCTGATCTGAATAACACACCTGAGGGATTGCACAGTTGGGATTTCACTGCTATCATTTTGGAAAGAGGGGCTGGCTATTTCTGCCTGGCCACTGGTGGATTGCACTTGCTGTGTATCACAGCTAGTGCTCCCAAATTTGTGTGGGGTGAAGTCTTTGCAGAAATGTCAAGAACCAGAGGGGTCTGGTTGAACTATTGTGTCACTGTTCAGCACAATCTTTCCATTACAAATTTGAGGAACATCAATGAAAAAGCTTAAGTGGATACAGGACATGTCCTGAAACGCCATATAAGGAGTAGAAGGAACTTTACGGGGCACAAATTTATTTATAGCAAACCTTAAGGTGCAAAGTCTACAGCTGGAGCTCTCCATCCCTCTCTAAACCACTGGGACTCCTCACATACTCTTGTTGACCAAACCTTTTGGTCAATTTTACATTGCCATGGAATAGTCACCGAACAGGAGTGCTCTTGATTTACAAAAAGGCATCAAATAGTTTAAGACTTTGATCTCCTGAATAAACGTTTAAAGAAATAGGTGTGAAAATGAAGGATGCGGAGCTGGTACGGCCTCTCAAGCTTAGGAATCTGTCTCTGCAGGTGCAATTGAGGCTTCATCTGGGGAAACCAACCTCCGGAGTCCACAAGAACTGAAAGAAACCATGGTGCAGAATGAGTTCTTTCTATCTGAGCTCAGTGGCCACTACCCTGATGCACTCCAGCAGGGTGTCTGGCCCTCTGGATGTTTAATGAAGAATAAAGACCAGTTCTACCTCTGTGGTGTTGAGGGTGAGAGTTATTCTTGAAAGAGAAATGCTGATATTGGATCAGCCCTAAAAGTAGTGGTGAAAGCTATTCTGTTATTATGCAATTTTCTTTTCTTTCTGTTGTGAGTAGGGGGTGGAAGAAAATGCACAGAGATTGACCCTGCGCCCACGTAAACAGTGTATCTGTGACAACCATACTTCCTGATGAAAGGAAAATAATGTCCTAAGCAAACAGATATGATGTACCCTAATAAAAAAGACAAGAGGGATCTCTAAGTCTAGCTATGTCTTCCCCCCCCGCCCCCCAAGAATGCGGGAAAGCAGCTGAATCTACTGTATGTTTTCTGGAAATCTATGGGGAGTCTCTTAAAGATAGATCATTAACCAAAGAGGTCTTATTTGCTGGATTTCTCCTAATTCGGTATCAATGTTTAAGTACCCTTTTTCCATCACAGTTATGGCTCTGATTTCAGATGGTTGTAGTGTCAAAGACAAGCAGAATTTTCAGTAAAAAAAAAATTTCTCTCCAGTGTATATAGAGAAATGTCAACTGGACATAGCTGCAGGTACTTCAGGGCATACTTCATGCTGTTCCTCAGAGCTGTATCTGCTGACTACTGCTTCTAGGTGTCTAGGAACTCCTTTTCTTTGCCATCTGTTTATCTGTCAGGCCTTCAGTGAGCACTCTGTGACTTCAGTGCAACTCTACTGTCCCATTAAAATGACTCTGTGCATGCACAGCCTTAAAATACAGAAGTGTGGAGGAGGAGACAATTCATTTACTGTGGTAGGGAAAAGCCAAAAACCATCTCTCTCTGAGCCTTTAAAATTAGGTTGAGAAAAAAATTAGAAAAACATGTCTGTTGTCAAAGACAGTCTCCTAGTGATGTCTCCATGCAGTGAAGTTCTCCTGAAGGATGAATAGTTGTCTCCACTTTTAACAGGTGTGGTGATGCCCTGTTACCCTTAAAAATGGTTTTTTAAGCTGGAGCAAAGCTTTCCTAATGAAACTCAAAACCAGGTAAAACTGCCTACTTTAGGAGGTCTAATAAAATCCTGCAATCCAGGCCAGTTGTGCTGATACTCGCAAACTGGGGCGCGGTTTAGTGCAAATGCAGGAAATTTACTGTAACAGGTGGAAAGGAGGCAGTGCTTGGTAATGCCACATCATGCTGCTGCTGGAGTCAGCGCAACTCAGTAAATTGACTTTGGAGATTTTAGATGGGTGTAAATTGCAGAAATGGAATGTAGTTCTAATGGAGCCGAATACATCAGAATCAAAACCAGGACAGGTTACTAATCTACAGAAACAAATTTCCATGCTGATCTGGTTGAAACCAAGAGTTACAAAGTTGTTTCCAAGCCTCAAGGCCAAGACTTTTTTCTCTTGCTTATAGCAGTCTGTACTTTATATCAACATCTCTTGTGGACCCCCTTACTTCATAAGGTACCAGGGAAATTCCAGAGAGCTAGAAGTGAACAAATGTTTCATTATTTTAGAAGGATGAAGGAGGTGATACCCTTCTCCCAGCCTCCCCAAGTATATATAGGCCAGTTAACCTGATGTCACTTCTGAGACAACTGCAAGAAAATAAGATGTGCAAAATAGTCAACATCTAGTTAAAGAGACGGTGACATAAATGACACCAGTCAGTATAGTTTCGATAATAAAAATGACTGTACAAAATAGTTTTTAAATATTACTATCCAAAATGTAGCACATATTAAATGAGTAAACTGATATATCAGAACTGAAGGGTATCAGAAGGGTATTTTTATCAAGGTTCTGCAAAGATTTGTTCTTGCCTCCAGGATATTCCTTATTGTTATCAAGGATTTGAAAGAATAAATAAATAAATCAGCTGCTGCAAAATAAACAAGATGGGTCAAGTCTGCGAGCTAGATTATCTAGACTCCTCTGAACGTGTGTTTTAAAACAGCAAAATGCAAGGTCACACCTTTGAGAGCAAAGACTACAGGTGACAGTTTACATCCCGGAAGCAGTGACTGTGAAAGCCTTGACCCAGATACAGGCTGTGGGCTTTGTCAATGCATGCATGTGGACAGATTCAATCCAATCCCAACCATTCTAAAATCTGTTTGTGTTAAATCTATATAATCGGTCGTTCTCGTTAGGCAGACCATTCAGTTCTCAGCCACTGCGCAGACTTCGGTGAAAGTTCGCCTGCTTGGGACGGTTTTTCCCCATATTCCCAATAGTTGGAAAAAGGCAGAAAGTACCTGATTTTGAACTTGAAACTTACTTGGTTCTTCTCCCTCTGAAATGCAGAGTGAATATCCTGCAATTGTGAACACTGCCAGTTATCACACCAATTACCTGACGAGGGGTCTAGTTTTAGGGGAGGTCTGCCAATTGTAAGTGAAGAAACAAGGCCCCGTGGAAATCAGAGAGTTCAAAACATCGCTAAATATCTGTTGGATAAATGGCGATATTAGATTGGAAAGATCACTCTGCGTTCTTGGAGCTCATAAATGCTTCAAGATTGAGCAGTTCAGATTGTTCTTCATTTTACATAAGAAAGAATTTGTCAGGTATTCAGATGGTAAGAAATGCCAGAATTAAGGTTATCTGAGCAAACTAAAGTAGTTTTCCTTGTGAGTGGGAATTAAGATAGCTTATCATTACATGACTGCTATTGATTTTTCCACAGGTCCCCTTACCTTATTGGTTTGCCATTTGCATTTTTTTTAATACAGACTCCTGAGTTCTCTCTGACTTCTGAAAATGCAACGTGAGCTGTAAATCACTGGGGTGCTCTTGGAAAACATCATCCCATTTGGTCATAACTGAGCAGGTAAGATGAAAAATGAGCATCAGCCAACCCCACAGGTGGGGATATACCGCAGGCAGGGAGCTGGAAGGGATTTCCTTACCCTCTTGGACTTCCCGCCCTCCTCCATATAACACCAAGGAGATATTTCAAAGCCTGAGTTGGATGGAGTGGGGAGAGAGAGGACTGACAGTGATGGTGAACAGAACTTCTTGGCTGTGCCACAGGGTGGGAATAGGCCACACTACAACGATGGGTGGTGGGAGGTTTGGTCTTCAGTCCATAAGCAGAGGGCTCAGCAGAAGCAGCCTGGCTGTTACAGTGCCCTTTGCTGACAGTTCTCATTAACTATAGGAGAAGCTGCAACGCTGCACTGGTAACAATCAGGCTATTTCTATGGAGGTGCTAGCTTGTGACCTGTGGGCACAAACTTTGGTACAAATATTGGAGAAATGTATTGTTAAGCTCTAGAAAGAGGTAGCACACACATATACACGCTTGCCCATGTTCATCTGACTAGGAACGCTCCAAGCTCATGTAATCTGAACATTCATCTGATTGATGGTAAAGTGGTCACTCCTTCCCTCGGAGCAGGGCTGCAGTCTTTGCGTTATTCACTGGAAGTGGCATTTTTTCCTCTCTGGAAAAGGCCTGTGGCTGGTGATTTACACCCTTTGCCAGACCACCCTAGTTAAAGTTTCATGCCTTTCCAACACTGGTGAATAGCATCCCTTTTCTGCACTTTTTGGTGAAGCTGGATTCCCTCTGTAACCGTAATGCTCCACATTCCCTCTGTACCCTTCCTTGTTTTCTGTGAGCAACAGCCTGTCCTTCCTGCTGGCCTGAGTAGCACCAGTTAACTCAAACCCAAGTAACAGCACAGCATTTTTACTGAAAGGACCTCAAAGATTGATTAAACCTCTCATAGCTCCTACGTATGGCAGTAAAGCAAAAAATGAGGTACAAGCTGGCCAAGCAGCTTTTTTCTTTTTTCTGTTTTGGACTTTTTGGACGAACTGTAATGTTAGGTGTTCTCTCAGAAGGCGACATGTCACAGTGCCTAACTGCTCTTGCCTCTTCCTTGTTCTTCAAATTGCAACTTTCTAGAAGATCTGAGCTATCCTCTTCTACCCAGTGTCCTAGCATAAGAAGCGACTGGGTTTTTCTAATCAAAATGTCTCAAGGTGCTGGTTTTCTCAAGCAAGTGGATTTGGCTGTCTAACAAAGCATGGCTGTGAGAGCCCTCCCCGTACAGACTTTATTTCTTTTACTGTCTTCCAAGCTGCTTTGCCCTGCTACAGCTCTTGTGTTGCAAAGGCAGGAAGGCTCCTGGATTTCCTGTCTTTACCCGATGAACATCACTTAGCATCCAGCCAGAAGACTTGGTCAGGATGAAAACAATATTGAATTTTGCAGGTCTCATTTATTTAAGAGAGTAAAACGTCTTTCTTTTCAAAGTGCTTCTCTTTAGCTTTCATTTCCTGTGCACAGAGTAGCTTTGTCTTGAGTACAATAATTAAGTTGTTGACCTTCCTTAGAGGTCAAACATAGCTTCCCTTTAGAGAAAGATAAAAACAAGCAATAATGGATGCTTTGACTGGTCTAAGATACTTGGTCTGCATATCTGTGATGTTGCTGTAATTTTTGCTGGATGTTTTTACCAAGATAATTCAGGATGAGATGTTGTTGATCCATTTATTTTGGTAGGTACACAGGATTTACTGAAGTTGTCTTTCCCACATTCTTTATGAGAAAAAAATATTCCATTGTAACTACATCAAAGAGTGTGAGGTAGGATGTGTACACTCTAATGAGATGTTTCATGTGATTTTTAACATGGCATTTTACTCTTTTTAATTATTTTTTCTCTAATCTTCTGAGACTGATTTTTTTTTCAAGATCAAAGATAATAATGGAGAAGCCCAGACGTCTTCATGCATTATACAAGCCAAATTGCCATTCTTTTTATATTGCTCTTCTTTTTGTGTGTAAACAAATTTAAATTCGCCTCCTTGTAAAATTACCTGTTTCTAATGTTTGTTTGTTTCATTCTTGTTTACTTGTTTTTAAGTATGACTGCTAATTGATACTCGTGTTCCTAATAGTTCCATGTTACATTGCACATAGTAGATGAGATCGTGTCAGTAATTCAATTCCCAGTAGCTGTGCCTGTGTGAGTAAGCAAGGCACTTGGATTATCTGATCAGTCTTTATAAGTATTAGCAGTGAATTTGACTTCTTTTATATAGAAGTTTGAGGTCTTGCCCGTGGCATGGAAGCTGGGGGGGGGGAACACGCTTTAACATCCTTTACAAACTAGGCAAGAAATAGAAATGCCCGCAGCTGGAAGAAATCCATTAATTCCAGTGATTTGAGGCTTTATTGCTGATTTGTGCAAATGGCAATAGATGCTGGGATTGTAGAGCATGCAGGAGGAAGGAAAAGCAAATAGAGGCACTTCATCCCCGTACTGGAATAGGCTGGGCCAGCCTTAATACTTCTGAATTATTAAACCTTCTGTTCTAAACCTTCATATTCCCTATACCCTTCTTATTGCTTCCAGAAACCTCCTTCAGGCCTTTAGAGTTCCTTTTTCTGGTGCAGACAGTAAAATTAACTCTGAAAGTGCAAGTATGTATATGGCCATATAAAAAGCTCAAATGTGCATGTACCCTTGGAAGCGAAAGAACTAAATCACATCACAGCTGAGACCAAGCATTCACTCCATCTCTTGCTGTTGTGGCACTTCATAGCTATTAATACATGAGCAATCGCCTCCTCGTTCACCAAAACCCTCACATTCATCCTACTGTCCCATCATGGTGAATTAAAGTTAAATATGCCTTAATGAAAGGGGGGCTAAGTGGAAAAAGGCCTAAGCAAAGCATCTTTTTTGTTCAGAAGCAAAAGAGCAATGCTGGTATCTAATTTTGGACCCCTGGGAAATGCCTTGATACTGAAGTGGTCAGCACCATGTAAAAACTTAGCGAGAGACGGGTATTCTCCACTGCCAGCAGTCGTTCAGACTTGTGTGGGCACCCCTCAAAACCCCTAAGTAGAAGCTATGGTTGCAGTCCTTTCAGCCATTTTAGGACTTGGTAGGTAAATGTGGTCCAGCGGCAGCAAAAGGCAGTTCTGTTTTTAATAAAGATTAAAAAATATTTTTGAATGACCCTCCTTGTTCCTTACTATTATACGGTATTAAAATATAAAAGCGCAGCCAAGGAGAATAGAAAACAAAGAGAAAAGCCTTTAAAAAAAAA
>NW_008824358.1:250955-265831 GCF_000699105.1 Pygoscelis adeliae | reverse complement strand
AAGGGTGGGGGATTCGAGGGCTGAAAGAATCTTCATATGGTGCCAAAAATTCCCCACAGATCTCTCTGGTCCCTCCGCGTTTGGCTATTTAAAGCAAACACATTGTGTTTTAGATGCTAGTTTAGATCCATTTTCCATATGAGGAGGTGGGATGTAATTAATTAGCTGTTCTTTTGATTTCTAAGTATCACATGTACATTTCATAAGGGCATGTACTTTTGACAGAGGCTAGAAAAAGGAAATAAAATACAAGCTGCACCGCTTAAGTCTTCTGGATACAAATGATGGATCAGCAGGGGATTATCATGTGTATTTTATTGCTACCAATGCTGATTGAGTCACATGAGTGTTAATACAAACCTAGAAAAAAAATCTGGATGAAATCACAGTAACAGAGTTTAAAGTGTTTATTTTAGTCCTAATTGCACTGTTTTTACATAACGTCTTTGATCTGTAGGTTGAAAAGAGGCAAAGCCAGTAGTCCACAGTAGAAGTAACCAAACTTCTCTGTAGAGTTTAAGAAAATCAAGTCTGTAGTCAGAGATACACACATGGATATATACAGCGGGGAGGTGAAACCCAGAGTCCAGCATGCCAAAAAATACAATTCATTGCCATTTCAGCTAATCCAGCTTTTCTGGATTTCATAGCGACTGCATTTATTTTAACCTTTATGTGGATCATCTACTAGAGGAAATCCAATGAAACAAAGCAGTCATGTAAAATGAGTGAAAAATCTTTACACCTCCCATCCAGCGGAACAAAAATAAATAGTAAAGCTCCCAAACTGGAAGGGACAGCTAAGTCCTCCAGGCCCTTCACCAGCACAGAGGTTCAGCTGCCCTCGCTCCATGGCCCTGTTGGCCACAGATGGTCCTGGAGACCCTTCAGAGGGTTCCCTCCAGACTGGGAGCCAAATTCACCATCGCAACAGCAATTTGGTGCCTATGTCAATTTAAGAAAATTACCAAAATGCCTCTGTCTTGCAGAAGCAGCAAAGTCCTGTGTGTCTGCTCTCCTACCAGGATTGAATTTGCTCATCAACCTGCAGACCTAGGGAGCTGCAGCACCCAAGCAACTGGCCTGTGACCTCTTGGGTCAGGGAATGAACCAAAATAAAAAAGCCCCGTAGCCCCATTTATCTCTTCTGCACCCCCCCCCTTTTTTTCCTTCTAATTACCAAAATGCCTCTGTCTTGCAGAAGCAGCAAAGTCCTGTGTGTCTGCTCTCCTACCAGGATTGAATTTGCTCATCAACCTGCAGACCTAGGGAGCTGCAGCACCCAAGCAACTGGCCTGTGACCTCTTGGGTCAGGGAATGAACCAAAATAAAAAAGCCCCGTAGCCCCATTTATCTCTTCCCCCCCCCCCCCTTTTTTTTCCCCCTAAAGATAAAGAATATCTCCTAACTGAAATGCTTGCAGACTGAGGACATAATGATACTGTTTAATTGCACAAGCCCTTTGTCATCTTTATCTCCACCCAGAGGAGAGAGGAGGTTTGTAGAGGAACTATTGCCTTTTTGTGTAAGATCTGCTGATGTAGCTGGGAAAATAGACTAGATTTCTGTTGCACAAGTCCTTTTTCAGGTCCCTCTTCCACTGGAAAGCCAAACATGTTTAGTGCATCCAGTGGGTCCCTCCCCTTCTATTTGCTTAAAACGTATAAGCGTTATTGCTTGACTGTTCTTTTCTTTACTTTTTTTCTTGTGCACAGTTTTCCAAAATGATTCCTGGAGGGTTTCACACAGGCTGAGTCTCCCAAAGCCCTCTCTGAATGAGCAGAGGAAAAGGCAGGTGCCTTTGTGGGGCGTTTCAGAGACAGAGCCTACCACAGCTGCACCAAAACCCTCTCTTGAATAATTCCCCTCTCGCTTAGCTGCCAGGCGGACCCAGGGATGCTATAGGCTAATGTGAATCCATTTGAATCCTCCCATCAGTCTGCTTGTCCCATGCATTGTTGGTATATGCATGCATGTTATTGCAAAAGTGAACCACGCTTTAATGACAAATGTTTTAAAAACAAAGCTATAAAACTCTTAATTATTAACTTTAAATGAGTTGTTTAGGTTGTTTCCTTCCACACGCCCCACCCCCATTAACTTATTCTTGAGGGGAATGTATTTATGGAGCCATGTGCTTCTCACATGGTTGAGGCTAAAAATAACTTTAGAAACTTATTCCAGCTAAAACTTAATTTAAAATCCAGTTAGCCTAACACAAGACTATAACTGGTCTCTTAACCTGGTTTCTTTATTTGGAATGATAGCCTTGACCAGTCTTTTGAGTGCTGATTATTTCTGGATTTCCTTATACTCTACTTCTATTTAATTATATCAATTTTATATAGCAACACACACACACACATTCCTGAGCCTAAGGAAACCCCCAAATTACATACAATACTTTCTCTGTATGGCCTGGACTTCCACTTGGGCAACAGGCAAGCTTACTTTCTCTCATAAATGCACATGTACACTGTGGAGACAGGCAGAATCAGCCCAGGTTTCTTGTTTGGTTTGGTTTGGTTTGGTTTGGTTTGGTTTGGGAGAGGGGTGGGTTGAGAGAGAAAGAAGCTTATCAGACATTGCAAGTGTATTGTCTAAGTACTGAACTATTTTTCCCAGGTTCTTTTTGTCAGCGATCGGCAGATCAGATGCTTCAAAACGTCTGAACCCTCATGGGTCAAATCCTTCTTCCGTTTAATTCAATATGAGTTTTGTCACTCATTTTAAAGCCAAGACTGTAGCCCATAATAGACAATTATGCAATCCCTGGATGAAAGGGATGTTTTCTCCTTGCCCTAGATAATTAAGTCCAATGGAGAATCTTTCCATTCCCATCATTAGTTGTTTTAATTGGTCTTGAGATGACAGTGTCCTGAGCTCCAAGGGTTGAAATCCTTTAGAAAGGAGATTTTCAGCCCGTAGCTTATGAATCTATGGGGCAGCCACAGGCAGCTAAGAAAAGCAAATGTATTGTCAGTAGGCTCAGGAACTGTACAGAGATCCATGTCTACTGAAAAAGACAAAGCAGTCCCCATTAAAAACTAGATGGAAGACCACTGATTTTGCTAATGTTATGCTACCTGTGGAAGAGATTTTGGTCTCATAAAAAAGCTTAGGTTAGTGGAGAAATTCTTTGTTCTTCTGGTTTCAACACTTTTCTGTCTGAATCCCACTACTCATTTCTACAGTGCTAGGCATTATTTATTAAAAAACATACTCCTTTTTGCTTTCAGAAGTGATGTCATTTAATGATGTTGCATTCTCTCTGTCCAATAGTACAGAAAAGGTAATTTCCCTTTGTGTAAACCAGTTGCTATTTTAACTAGACATTATTCTGTTCACTGGTATTCCTGCTCCCTTCTTTCCTTTTGGTCCTTCTACATCCCTTCTCACGTGGGAAAGCTCCCTTGACCCTGGTTGTCATGTGGAATTTTTCATCTACTGGTCTCTAGTTTTGATATAGAGTTATCACTTAAAACACTAACTCATCTGAAATAACAGCAAGAGAATATTTTCAGCATTATTTTCTCCTCATCCTTCACAGCTTTTTCTTCTGAGCGCTTCTCCCCAAGCAACTGTTGATCGTCCACACTGGCACCCAGGTTAGTAGGGTTCCCTTAGCATCAAGCAATGTTTTTTTCCTGCTACATTTTTCTACTCTGAATTTCCTCATTGTTGCATTGTCTATTTGGAATGGAGTTTGTTTCTGTTTTCCTTCAGCATTGTTTAGATTTATCAGTTTTCTGTTATCTGCCAAATTTAGCACATCACTTCTCAGTTTCTTCCCCAAATTGTTAATAGGCGTGGCAATCCAGAGCCTTGCTCCAAACTGAAGACTAATTTATATATATTATATTATATTTATATAGACAAACACATATATATGTGTCGTATTCTTTTTTTTTTATTTTTAATGTTTAAATCATTTTCAGTCAGTGGCAGAACTTTGTCCTTTCAACCATGACTGTTCAGTTCATTTAATAATCTCTAGTAAGAGTCTTTCTGCAAGGCCAAGTAGTCTTTGTCTGTTTTTTTGCTGAAACAGTCAAAGAATGCTAGTGGACTGGAGAGGTATCATATCTCTTTTCGTGTTATGCTTGCAAGTCCTCTATTTCTTCAATGATCATATCAACTATTTTACTTGGTACTGATGTCTACAATAAGTAGATGCCATTATAGCTATAACCACTGCACTGCATGAACCAGAACTGTTTGTAGTCTAACTGCTTCCAAGAGGATTGCCATGTGTTTTCTAGAGACAGAATTAAAGCTGCCATACCCAATTCATTTGAAAAGATATCGCAGCCTTGATGATCACAAGAAGGAGACAAAACAGAGCAATTTAAAAACATTTATACATTTGTTTTCCCCCAAGATGCTAAATGCTGTCCGGTTTAAATTAGTTTATCGGGCAATCATGTAAGTTTGTTTGGGATTCCAGGCGGGGGTTCAGGCTCAGCACCCTTAACCATTGCTAACATTTTTGTCATCTAATGCACCAGCAATCAGCAGCTTTTAGTTCCACACACATCCAACTGATCTCTTTAAGATAATACCTCAAATTGTATTATTAGCCAGGAACGACCGTGCCTTCCAGCCCTTTTATATCCCATACCCGTTTTACACATAGATTTTTCTATCTATTTCAGTTAGGGGGCACGATTTTTTTTTTAATTGAAACTGTTAAATTAGTGAAAACCCTAATGTAGGTAAGGTTAACAGCAAAAGGCGCTTATTCCTGCAGATTGGAACACACTTTATGTTTGCATCGTCTCTACCTGCAGAGAGGGGGCAGTTGCACCACAGTATTTAAGTATCCGAGTTTCAAATTGGAAGAGTTAAACTGATACAAAAACCCTGTGTCTTTTAGCCTCGAGGAACCATCGGGAGTTAAAAGGGCAGAAATCAGATTTAAAGCATTTCTGTAAATGCATGCTAAAAACTAGCATTTAGCACAAAATTATTGGTTAATGGAATTTTAACATTGTCGGAGGAGGCCCGGTACTTGTTACAAAAGGCAGGAAATTCAGAGTTCGCACTGCCCTGTGCACCATCACCTTCTTTGCATGTGTCCCTTGGAACTGGTGCTCTGTTACACACCCCACATATTGTGGGTTTTGGCCGCTCATAGGTTGTCTACTCAGGCTAGTTTCTGCAGTCCCATCTGAGGGTACTGGCCCCCAAACTACGGGTGCTCTGCAGCGGCAAACACCACCGTGGGCAAGACTCTCAAATGGAGGTTTTAGGCCTCTTCAAGGCGGGCTCGCCAGCACTGCTGGCCGCAAGTGCTCAGAGCTGAGGAGCTGGGAGTTAAAACCTGCAGCTGCCGGGGTTTGTCTTCTGCTTTGGAGCCTCTTTGACTTCATTATTTCCTCTATATATGTCAGTGTTAGAGATGCAAGTCTAAAAAATATCGCACTAATTTAATATACTCTGTAGCTCGAAGTTTGAAGGCTTTAAGAAAAAATAAAAAGTGATTGTGAGATTAATCGTAAGAGCAGAACAGTGGGTAACAGTCTAGGCTCTAACTGCCACAACCCCCCCAGTGATTAAATACACAAGCTAAAGCTTATGTGTGGACCAAACTCAGTGCAACTCCAGGGGATTAGAGGCAGGTATCTGAGGACAAAATCTGGCTTGCTATTTGGCAGGGACAGGGATTTGGAAACCCCATCCACCACTGCATCCGTGAAAAATCAAAGGACAGCAAGCAGTAGACAAAGTTCTGTTCTCTTTGAGAAAAAAAAGAGCTGCCAAAATGTTCATGTCAAGCTTTTTTTTTTTTTTTTTTTTCCTTTGGGCAGGCAGAGCTGGGTTGCAGCCGAGCTGCTCACAGCCTCACCCGCACCCAGGGAGCACGAGCCCAAAACAGAAAGTCCAAAGAGTTTATTAGGCATGCACGTGTTTAGGGGAGCCCTGTAACAGTTTGTGTGCAGGGGGTTTGTTAAAGTATAGTGGTGATTTGCAGTGTTTGCTTCAGCCTCTCGTTATGTCCTTTAACGAAACTACTGGCACTGAGCTAGTATTTTTTTTCGTTTGGTTTGAATTTCTAAAAAGCATAATTTCAGCAATTTTTCTCTGTTCTTACACACACACACAAAAATTGCTTTAGACAGGAAGAATTTTCTAAATTGAGTTAGACTTGAATCAAATAAATGAAAACCTATTTTTAAAAAGCACTGTGGTACTTTGCATTCTTAAAAAAATTCTTGTATTCCCAATTGTTTTTCAGTAAACTTTCATCGATCTGTTTAAAGTTCTGCAAGTGTGAATATTCATATTTCAAACATCTGGCTTGCAAATCGAGCATTTCAGAAATACTATATCCTCACTTACTACAGAATTGTCAGTAAAACTTCAGCAACAACCAACTCGTTTCCTCGCCAAGGGCGGGTTCTGCATTATTCACACAAATAGACTTTTTTTCCATTGACTGGAATGGGAGCAGAATCCATCCTGAAATGGTGGCCCCCTGGTTTAATCCATGACAAGAGACAAACAAATAGATCCTTTGAAATGAGTTTCATCTTTTGTGTCCCATTTGTTGTCTGAAGCAGGTGTCAATTGGATCTTTTCCTGTCTCTCTGTGGTTGAAAAGCAACATGTTGTAGTTAAACCCACTTGTAAATTGCAGTATTTTACAGACCGACTCCCCCAGGGTTCTACTAAAAAGCTACTTGAGGTTGAGTGCCAGAAGTCAAAAAAGGGTTAATTTGCTCCCTCCCCCCCCTCCATTTCTCATTCTGTTTCAAGTTATTTCTTGTTTAAAAAAGATCTCTCTAGTGTCTCCATATACAGTAAAAAGACTCCTCATACACAAGGGTCTGATCCTGCCTGCACTGAAGTTCATTTATTTGTAAATCATTTAAAAGAATTTCCTTTTATTGTGGGCCCAGCCACAGATTTTCTATTTTCTTGAGCCAGTAATCTTATCAACCACCTGCTTTGTGGATCTAGCGCTAGAAACAGCCTCAGAGTTTTTAACCTTGTGAAGAGGCGACTGGAACTAAACGGCAAGAGGCTGGCCCGAATGTCCTGCCGTTTGATCAGACCAGTGGACTATCCAGAAAAAAAAACACCAGCAGCAGCTTCAATAGCAACAATAAGCCCACACACCCCACGTTTTAAGAGAATGACATTATGTATAAGAAAACGCACTGGAAATGTATAAACTGTGTCGCGATATAACTGCATAAAATGGACAACGGGTATAGCCAGCGCAATGGGAAGATAAAGTCTGAGCTTGATCAGATGGGGCTGCGTTGTTATTCAGTGGTGCTTGCCCCTTTTTTGTACCAGTCTTTCTAAAGCCTCCCATGAGGGTTTGTGTAGGGTTGCACCGCCTCCTGAAGGCTCTTCTCACTGCACTGGGGTGTTACCGATAAACAGAGAAGAAAAATCTCAGTTGTTGATTTGCAGCAAATAACTGTCTCAGGCAGCAAGGTGGAGCTCCAGGTATTGCTTTTTCCATGCTGTTTTGTTTCACACTTGCTGTTGTCTTCAGGGTAGTGGAGGAACAAAAACCTCCTACAGGCAGGTCAGCTGCCTTGAATAAACACATACTTTGAGCTTTAGTGATTTCCTCAGCTGCGTGTACCAGTGTTGCATGTTCAAACTCTTCTCCCTCCCTCCCTCCCTCTCTCACAAATGCTGAGCACTGCTGTAAACCTGCTGTAGCCATGTAAAGGGGAGCCTCCAGCCAGCCCAGCCCTGTGTCTCCAGCCGACCAGAGCGATTACTCCAGAACTTCTGCCCCTGGCAGGACCAGGAAAGACATCCGTGTCTTTTCCCCAGGCACTGGTGGGTGCTCTCTCCCACCTCTTAACTGGCAGGAGAGGTCTGCTGCAGGTCTGCACCAGGCATCAGGTCTGCTGCAGAGGCTCTCTGAGCACCTTTCTCCAGCTTAGCTCTGTGCTCTGACCACCTCATCCAGAACCACGGAGACTTTTACCATCCCGCTGTGGACAGCACGTGAAGCTCTTGCTATCCAAACTGCGCTTGAGAGCACCAGCGAAGTGCACATTTGCTTGCCAGACAGCATGCTTGAAGTTGGGTAGCAGAGAACGTTTTTCTTTAGAATTAAATACTGCAGATGAAAGGCCCCAGATTCTCTGTTTTCTTTCTCCATTACTTTATTTGACATAATATCATCCTCCTTTAAAGGCGCATTTCAAATGATTCCTGTCCGTTCCCCAGGGACCCTATCACTATTTGCTATTATGATTATCATTGTAGGTTCTAGGGTATCGCAAACACGGGCACGGCTATGTTAAAAGCTGCACTAAGGGCGGGCGCAAAAAACAGCCTGTACTTCAACACTGGTGGAAAGAACATCTAATCCAACTGCCCATCCTTAGTGCAGCACAAATGAATTTGAGACCTCAGCAACTTAATAAAACACATTGAGAGAAGGGACACGTGCTAGTTTAAATGATTTCTTCACCTGCAGTAATAACTATGAGCCTTTTCCCGCTGTTCCCTTACAGCATGCCAAATGGCTGTGTAACAGATACGCCTTCACCGAGCAGGTTGTCACAATCCCTACAGAAGAGAGATTTACTTCCCATAAGAGCCTTTTTCCTGCATCTCAGCAAACATGTATGTTTTAAAAGACTGTTGCAGATCATTCAGACCTCTCTGCAGGGAATACAGCATTTGTCACCAGGCTCAGATTTGGGGTACCCGATGGGCCTCAGAGGAAGAGGTAAATGGCAGAGAAAAAACCCTGCCCTCACTCTCCCTGTTTCTGCCACCTTTGTTGAACAAAGTCTCTCTGTAATGATAGGAGTGTGGCATTTTTCCACTTGCTTTGGTACATGGTGTGGAGTATTTATCTGGAAACAACCGCTGGAGATTCTGTTATGGAAAAGAGGAAGATATTTATCACTAATACTATTTAGCTCCTAAAGCAGTGGCTTAAAACTGAGATGAGAAACCTCAGTGTAAATTCAACACCCTAGTATTACAGCCACTAGAATATGCAGATTTCAAAACTGAATGTTTCATTGATGTGGCATAATTTTGACTTGACAAAGCACTGCACAAAGATATTAGGAAATCCAGAGCATCAGCTATCAAGTAGAGGAACTGATTTAGTAAGAACAATAAAATAAAACCCTTGAAGCCTCCCTACCCAGGAGGCATAACTAGACTAGGGAGATCCTTACTGGTGCCAGTGCAGCAATGCACTAGCAGGAGCCTGAGTCGCCTTGCACAAGCTGTGCTCCAGCCGTGTTAAATCACCTAAGTGAATCCAGGTGACACTTATCACCTGAAGCCATCAAGAAATGAGCTATATTTTCTTTACCTTCTCTGTGGGAATGAAAGCCTCCCTGCAATGGAGACAGGTAAACTTTTTTTAGGAGACAGTCGGCCCTTCATCTCACCCACCATCACAGCATTTGCTGTGAAATCCTCCTTTCCTTTCCCTGCTGCAGAGCTGTCCTTCAGCCACTCAGCTGGCTTTCTGAGTCTTTTTTTTTTTTTTTTTTTTTAATTAAGTTCCCGATCTCCAGAGTCACAAAAGTAGTCTTGGAAAAAAGTCAATTGCAAGCCAGTAATGTGATATTTTCCCTGGGGAAGTGAAGGGTTGAAAACCATACGTGTGGAAGGTGTGAATTGCTCTGTTTATCTCTATTTCTTTATATTTTTAACTATCAGAAAGGCTGCTCACCTGCTACACTGCTGAACATAGGACAAAACTTGTCAGAAGTGATCAGCCAACTCAAGCCTCAGTCACACAACCCCTTATGGTGGTTTACAACTTTTTCACCCATCAGCTGAGCCAGGGCCACCACTTCACTCTGCTCTTAGCTCCCACCAGACGTGTTTGTGTAAAGCTCCTTCTCTGCAGTACCCACTGCCGTGCACCCACAGACGGCCTGCGTAGGTACGCACAGGGTGAGCTGCCACATTATTCATTATTATATGTAATAATTTAAATTTAATGATAAATTTGGCTGAGCCAATTTAATGGATGAGCCACTTCAATGGCTCAATGCTGCCAAAACGTGGGGCTGCCTCCCCGCTCCGGGCCAGGGGGCCAGCTCTGCCACGTGGCTGGCACCGCAGCCAGAAAAACCACCAGGAAAGTGCTTGCCTCAGCTGATGTGCTGCGGCTCGCTGAACCAAGGTAACTCAATCAGGTGTCTGAGCCTTAACTCCATTTGTAGCACTCGTCGCAGCTACACCAACCCGGGCACTTCTGCAGTGATAAAACTATGTTCAGAGGAAAGGGGTTTGATGGTTTCACTGTATTTCTCTAAAGAGGCAAAAATTGCCTCGTGGCAAGCTCTTATGGAAGTCAGCAGAATTTAGGCTCTTCGGGCACTTTTGAAAAATGTTGCCCGGCGTGCTGATTCCCACAGTCCTGTACTGCTGCATCTTGGCAAATGCTGCAGTGCAGTTGCACATCATCAGGACAAAAACGTCCAGCATATTGAAAAGTGAAAATGTGGCGTAGTGTAAAATAAACTGAATTCGGTATTAAAAAAAAATAAATAACAGGCGGGAAACTGGGCTGGACTGTTTTCTCCATTTCCATATTCCATCATTCAGACTACTCATCATACATTTCCAGCTTTTGCTTCAAGTTTTAATAAAGTGGCCACTGAATTTCCAGTCTGTCACGCAGGGCACTGCAGAATTTAGAAATCTTGACCCAGCCGTTAGGCCCAGCTGGTGGCAAAATATGTAGGCGGGAAGGAAAGCACTGGGCTAGGAGAAGCAGGAAAATGGAGAACTCTGAGCTAATCAGTTATTTTAAAAAGAGGGTGGTTACCATTCAAGTTGTAATTTATTGAGATAAAGGAATCATGCATCACAGACAGACTTAGGTTGCCTGCAGGGGAAGGTTATTCTTTTTTTCTTTCCTTTTTTTTTTTTTAAGAGAAGACCCTTGTGCGTGCGTTTGCAGCTTATAGCTAAGAGATTGGAGCTAGAAGCTAATCAGCCATTCTGTCTCCTATCTGCTGATCTGCTGGCGTTGGGGGAAGGGGAATGTGGGCAAACAGGCATTAAATTCCACCGGCAGGCGACATGAAGGTATTCCTTGATAAGCAGCATCCAAGATGATGAGCCGTAAAGCAAAGCCCCTCTGAGGAAGCAGGGGAAGAGGCAGGGAAAGCTTTAGCCATCTGTCTTAACCCAGCCTTGCTCAATGCTCGCCAGAGCAGAGGTCACCACCAACAATAATAACCCTCGAGAAGCCAGACGTATGCTTTCCATTCACCAATAATCTACAAAGCGTCTTAGGGTGAAATCCTGGCTCCTCTGAAGTCAATGGGAGCTTTGCCAACGACTTCAGTGGAGCCAGGTTTTCATCCCAGATAATTTTCAAGCAACCCCCAGGCTTAAAGATAAAACAACGGCATCCTGGGAGTGGGCGCAGGCAGGAGCGAGCTGAGGAGGGCGGACGGGCCTCTACCAGCCACGCTCCCCTGAAAAGCTATCAATCTTACAGACAGGACGCCTCCACAGTCCTGGAGCAATACCAGGGTTGACAATAAAGGGGTAAAGTGGACAAGCAGGTAAGCACCAGTATCTTTTAACCGCTGGGACAACTGGGGTGCAGGACCCAAGTGAGCCATGGTGCTCTGACACAAAACCCAGTGGCGTTCACACCAGTTAATCTATTGCTCCCACCTCTACGTTCACACTTCTGAGATGAAGCATGTCAATTGACTTACGTTGCGTTATGTTATAGTATATCATACTGTATTTTTTTCTCCACCCCTCCCTCTCCAGCAATTCTCACACTGGCCTTGAAGGATGTCACCTGGCGGCACTCATCCAAAATGAGGATTTTCCATCCTTGAGCAGGTACAATTGACGTACTATTCATTTCAGTCACTAGGACCACCCAGACTCTGCAAAGTGCTGTGTCTCAGTTAGGCAATGCTTCGCTTTTCAGGACTCGTAACACCAAGTGTAGGTGCCTGCACGGCAATGTGGTGGGGTCAGTACACGATGTGGTCAACCGAGATGGCCACAGCAGGAGACAGGAACACCACCAGCAGGACATGCCAGTGAGGACACCGCAAATTCAGCCCCAGACACAATTTTTCAGCCTTGAGCACTGAAGGTGACATGGTGGCCGTGGACAACTGTTGTGCGTTTTTGTTGACAGGCTGGTGTAAAGGAGATCATGGGGCCTTTCACCTGGCAGCACCACGACTGGAGCCAACGGATCCCTGAAACACCTTCCCAGGAGAGAGTCCTCACCACCTGATGGAGGCTGTGACATGGACAGCTACGACCCTCCTTTGAAGCTGTGCAATGAGAAAAGCAGGATCTGCGGGGCTCGAGAGAGGTCAGGACATCAGATGATGAGCTACCATGGCTTACTGACTCCTCACACATCAGCTGAGCTACCTGACCGTGTAGTGTGCTTGTCATATCACAAACGCTGCACAAAACGTGTGAATTTAACCCTCTTTCGAAGAGTTTGGGCTCAGTGCATTTCCCCTGGCACTGGCGAGGGGCTGGGAGTGCACAGGAGCCGAGTCTCTGCCTTTATTGATGGAGGGAAGAGAAGTAGAAGGTAAAAGCTGGGGGTGGAGGGGCGAGGTGTGAGCTGTGAACCTTCACAGGGAAGGAGCTATCAAAGAAACACACCTTCCTTACCCCAGCACCACCGTTGGACCCACCTTCTGATTTACCTCCCTGCTGGCTGCCCGTAACCACATCCCAGGAGCAGCTACCGATGGATCTCCTCCCCCAGGCGAAACCTGGCTTCATTTTCCAGGGACTAGACAGTAGCTGCCGGAGCAAGTGTTCTCCCAGCCAGGAAAAGAGAGCTTTGCTTTTAAGTCCATCTCCCCTACAGGTTGCGATTCAGTCGTCTGGATTCATCGATGAAGTCATCTGCTGATTTAACAGTGTTTGTGAATTTAAATTGGCATCAACAGTGCACGCGTGCGCACACCCTCCTCTCTGGTTGTCCCCAGCGCAGCCACGCAGGCAGTATCACCATACCCAAGTGCCGCTCTTGCGCTGGCTTTTTCAAAGGGGAAGAGGCTTCGGTTTCTCGCTGGCATCCGCTCGCTGCTAATAGTAGCATTGCTCTGTCCCTCACTGTCTTTGCACAACAGCTTAATGCATAAAACTCCATGTCCCACGAGGAAACGTGCACCAGTACGGGCCCATCTCATCTGGATTAAAGATGTCTTTTGGTTCAGTCTCTTTCATAAGGCGAGGGAGAACTTACATTACCCAGAGCTCAGCGGCAGATCCATGTGTGTGTTTTTCACCAGGCTGTCACTTGGACTGTTTCGCATTACGAGCCTTCAGTCTCACTCTGGCTGTCGATTTGTACTATTAAGCTCTGAAATACAGAGCTCATGTGCCAAGTTTCCACTTTTCTTCAACAGCCGGGATCCGCTGCCAGCCACTAGGTAGGGTCAGACTTTGGCAAACCTGGAGGACAGTTCTCCTGCCTCTTCGCTGCCCATCTCCCCGAGCCTGCCTCCTGAGCCGCCCCACTTTGTGCTCGCTGCCGCAGGCGTGCCTGCCCTGGGGGGCGCAGCTGCCGGCTGCCAGGATCACAGCAATGGCGGCAGGAGGAGAGCCCAGGCCCAGCGATGGACAGCTGAAGTACATCAGTGTTTTTATCTTCTCAATATTTTGATTAGTCCAAGGAATGTTTGGGTTAAAAAAAACCAACACATTTTTTAAAAACCACGTGACGGTCCCACAGGCTGTTATGGCTTTATGCAATATTGACTAGCTCTATATCATCTGCCGTGTAACCAAGAGCACCGGTGCGATATCGGGTATTTATCAATGAGTGATTTCACGAGACAGAGGGGTTATACTGCACTGCAACACGCTCAGGGCAGCCCAGCAGGAGTCCCTATCCTGCACGGTCATCTGCGCCAACCGTTCCTACTGCAGTGCTAATACGGAACACATTTGCAAATTAAAAATCCTTAAATCTGAAGGTTTTGGGTTTGTGGCTTTTGGTCACATCTTTAACGATACTCCAGTGCAATTATTTTAACCATATTCCTGCCTGACAGTCAATCATTTACAGTAGTTATCACTGGAAGGGAAACCTATCTGACTGGAAGGGTACGAGACATCATTCCGACTCATTCACGACCACAGCCTTCAGATGCACCAAGACCTGCAAGAAACCTCCCACGAGCTTCGGCTCTCCTCGCGCCCCAGATCTGCCAGCTTCCCGGGTCGGGCACACCGCGGGCAGAGGCTCCCACGACGCGCCTCGGCCCCTGCTGGCACTGCACGCGCATCTCACCTTTACGTCGCAGGAACGCTGCTGAGGACATTGGTCTCAGACTCAGAATGTTTTGGATGGGGAACACTTTTTCTCCAATTTCCCCATTTAGATGTTTTGATACCAGTTCAGCCTCCCAGCTGTCACACATTCACACAGGCCCTGTTGCTCGTATCCTCATTTTTACACGTAACGTTCCCAATTGTGGAAGAACAACAACAAAGATTCCAGAACTCCCTTTTTTTTGTTAGGTGACTTTATTTATGTTTCAAGTTTATTTGAGCTGTATTTGTTCTTGTTACACTGAGCTGCATCTTCAGCACTCGGAAAGAGGTTTGGCTCCATCAGACTCGATGCAAAGATATTGATTTACAGCAAGTGATAATCCAACCCTCATTTTCAAATTCACGTTAATTTTAAATTTGGGGGCCTCCCACCCAAGAGAGAAAGTTTTTTCCACTGCAATTACGCAGGCAGCAACCAAGAGGAAGGGAAACAACGGTGAGGAGCATAAAACGCCAGTGGCCAGCGTCCTCCCGTGCTTCGCGCCCTGCCAGGGATGCACGGACCAGCTGAAGGGGACGTGACACTTCAGCACAGCTCCGTCCCTGCCGAGCAGGGTGGAAGGCATTAC
>NW_008824358.1:243438-248768 GCF_000699105.1 Pygoscelis adeliae | reverse complement strand
ACGCCGTGGTGGAGGCGTCGGGGCGGCTCCCGTGGGCGTTGCTGGTGCATGGCGGACAGGTCGCAGCAGATGACGGCCGTCGCACCTGGGGAGCGCGTATGGGCGCGGGCGAGAGATGGAGGCAGGCCGGGCCGTGTCAGACACGGCGTGGCCCACCCAGGGCCTCCCTCGTGAGGACACAGCATTCCCCGGGGCAAGAGGGGACCAAATCGGGGTGTGGTGTCGGGAAATACGGGAACAAAATGCATGGCTTTCCTTGGAAAGCGTCAAGAGACAGGTAGAGATACTCAGTCCTGAAATAGCCAAGAAACAGGGTGGTAGATGCTTGTGACCCTGAAGGACAGGGCTTGTGACCCAGCCAGTCCGTTCCCGTCTTCTGATCCCGATGAATTGCGTCCGGCAGAGGTAAAGGACTTTTTTGTTCTGTTTCCTTATTTTTGCAGGTGGTTCTTTTTTATTCAGCATCACGTGTCACCATTCATTTAAAGTGGTTAGAGACAGTGATAAAAGCTGCAGAGCCGTCAAAATCCCCACCTAAAGCTTGTAAATCTCTGGTCAGTTGGATGTGCCCTGACCAGCTTTTTTCCCCAGTAGCCAAGTGTTAAAGAAAAAGCAACCGCCAAATCGTGCAAAGAACTGACGGAAAATGTATAATAATTATCACCATAAATTTACATAAACCCCTTTATCATCTCGGAAAGAATCACAGTATCAGCAGAGCACATTTCAATGAAGCGTGAGGAAAAATAAGGAGAGCGCAGGCTGTAACGATCACTCGGTTTGCATGGGATCCCCGGCTGGTGGTCCACAAAGCGAAACCACTAGCTACAGGAGGGAACCCAGATCTGCAGACTCAACATCCCAGTCACAAACTGGAATCGGGCCCTCCTAACTCAGAAAACCTCCTGTTGAACTTGGTGGGAGTCCTGCTTGGGAGTGCTCGGCCGCGTGCTTTGGGTAAGGCCCCACGGTGCTGTCTCTCTTTGAGCTGCAGTTTTATCACCGGCTTGACATTCCGGGACGTTTTTTTTAATATCTTCAAGATTTCTGGTAATAATGTTTTATAAATGATGCTTTCTTTCCTCATGGGCACTTGAAATGCCTTTTAAAATGATGTTCCTTGGAAAAGTAAATTTGGAGAGGTTTTTTATGAGGTGTTTGCTATCATTAGAATAACCCTGAATTTGCCTTTTCTTGACAGGCTTGTAACATAATGAGGGAAACATCTGGGCAAGTGGGAGCTCTGGGTGATGCCATTTCCCCAAGGAGCTCTCTTTAGAGCTCTATTGTAAGGTTAGGGTGAAACAAGAGGAAAATCATCTTCAGATAATTATCCTAGAGCATTATCATTGCAGTTGGCTGTCTCGTGAAAATCTGTTGATTGTTGACTTCAAGAATTTTTTCTGTCTGGTGATTTTTTACAGATAACTTAATGAAACTGTGCCTTTAAGCATCATGATAGCTTTAGCAGTTCATATTTTCATCATGTTTTGCCATTTGTAGAATTGAAATTTTTATATACTTCCCAACTGAATTGATTCTGCAGTCGTCTATTTGAAAGATTGTGTCTGTTCGAGACATTATGGGAGGCAAGTATATTGATTAGAGCAATCAGTTAAACAGATGGAAGTCTATCAATTTTTTGGTTTTATGACTTGGATGGATTCTATTGCTAGCTGGAAAACACTCTAACCTGCTTTAGAAAATTGTACTCTGACAGGCAGATGCTTCCATTCAGAGCATCACAATACAGATCTCGATGGCAAGTTTGCACTGGGATCTTCAGGTTTGGGGTTTCTTGGGCTGTTATCGTGGCACATACTGAAGTGCCGTGCAAAATCCTAGTGCATCGCATTCCCAGGTAAAGAATCCATGTGGAAAGCAAAACTGCACAAACTCAGATTTGTTGGTATAAGCAAATAGAAATCTCTCAGGTTGCTATCGCTTATACTGAAAAAACCCCTATTGTTTTTTCTGTCTTGGTAGGTCTATGGAGAGAAAAGGTTGTGAGAAGTGATTAGGTCAGTGTTTCGTTTGATGACATTTCATTTGACAAAGTCTGTTGCGCACATTGTGGCAAATCCAGGAAAGAGTAATCTTTGCAGCAACTGTTTATAGATGTATTTTGACAGAGCAAATTTGTATAAAAACAAACTGGCTATTATCAAATGCAGGGTATGGGATTTTAGGACTTAGGCGGTCTGTTTGCACAAATAAAGTGGTCATAACTTGGTCCTGCGTGTCTGAAAGAAAATCTGGAGTGTTAGTCGTAGTTCAGAAAAGAAAAAAACCCCAACCCCCAAAAACTTAGCACGTACTTGAGCCTTTTTACATAAAACGGATTCAGGAGGAATCCTTAGTAATCTTAAAATATTGTTGGAGATTTAAATAGCCTAAAATACAAGCTTGTATGCATTTGAAGTCTGATTCATTAAGGCAGGAAGAGCTTCTCTTTCTCCCATCCCTTGGTCCTTCAAACGAAGGAAGGATTTTGGAGGATAGGGTTTGATTTCTTTTGGTCTTTCAATTATGTTAACCCCTGCAATTAATTAGACCGATCGGTGAAAGAAATCCAGAAAAAACTTCCATCCTGACATTAAACAAGTTTTTTTTCCTCCCTCTTATTTTTACTTTTGGTGCCCTTCCCCGTAGCGTGCATGTCTCTAGAGTTCCCAGATGTCCGGGATCATGTTGTGCCGCTGTGACTGGCTGTAATGAAGCAGCAGCGAGGAGGAAATCCTGATGTCCTTTGCTGGTCCTCCTCGGGATGGGTGAGATACAGGCACAGGTTTCCTCGGTTCCCTGCTGCAGAAATAGGCACTGGACCTCTGCATTGCTGCAGTTTCATGCTGCTGTTAGAATTGGTCTGTGGTAGTGTAAACTAACACAAAATGGGAAATCCAGATTAGAGTTGTAAAATATCTGGCGGTTTTGAGTTACGAGAGGGAATCAGCCTTTTGTTTCTCAATCAGCTTTTATTCCCGCCTTCCATCCCTAACCAAATTAAAAAAGGAGAATTGGGGAGGGGGGCGATTTTGTTTTTACTGGTGAGAACTCTATTAGGTATAATTTAATTAGCATCCAGAAACTATTGTGGAGTATATTTATGAAATAAATAAGTACAAACTTTTGCTTCTGAATAAGCAAGTGAAGCTATATTAAGAGATGGAAAAATGCTGCTTGGGTATGTTTTTATCTTTTTACATAGTTCTAAAATGAAGGGAAGGCTTGAACATAAATTTTGAAAGATGTTTGTAATACTTTACAATGCTCTAAAATCTGTGCTTTCATTCTGAGAGCAAATATTTCATCGAGAAGTTCATTCCCATCACTTCTAATTTTTCCATAGCAGGCCTTGCACACCAAGAAAAACAGTGTTCCCACACCAAGAAAAATGACCTTGTAAAATGTAGTAACAGAGCCACCAACAATATACGCCATAGCACATGAAGTCAGATTCTCCACTGCGGTACTTGCAGCAGTATTACATTAGCATGAAACTCAGTAGTTGTGCATAAAGCTGGAGCCGTGTAAGAGAACGTAATTTGAAAAGAAGCGCAATGCTGTAAACAGCTTTTTACTTTTAATCTCCTTGCTCCTGTCCTTGCCCCCCTCCTCAATAAGCATGCAAGCAATTACAGCGTGTCAGAAATGTTCTCTGAGCCCTACCAGAAGAAACACATTCTGCTGCTTATAAAGAGAGTTGCACAAGAGTCGCTCTCCAAGCCGTGTGAGGAGTCCTTTACAGGGCCGAGCTCTTAATTTTCTCCTAAGAGCCACAGCTCAACACGATGAGAAGTTCAGAAACGGCGTGCTGCCTGCTGCCTTTGCCGGGGCGCCTTTCAGTCGTTTTAAGGTTTGTGCGTTCCTGCTGCCCCTTGTACTGGATTCAGGCAAATTGCAAAATGATCTCCGGTCGGATACAGTGGCGTATTTCAGCTTTCTGCCTTCCCCAGGTTAAGCAGGACTCGAGCTGTTTTCTTTGGGAGAGTTTTAGACTGCGTTTTTTAAAGCTTATTCGAGCTCTGGAGCTTTACATGTGGTTAGTTCTAATAGGAACTGATCGTCTAAATCGTCTTTGAAAAACTGCCGCTTCAACATTTTGCATTCATGTTTTCCAGTCTGTCCTTAGCCTATGTAAGATGCCAATAACTGGATGTACATCGTATATTTCATACGAGCACTAAATCCTTCTCTGCCTTAAGAGCAGTTTATACATTACACAAATAACTTTCAGAGCAGGTGGCTTGTGAATGAAGCAGGCTGATTCTCTGAAAACCAAAACCTCTTTTGGTGAGGTTGTTACTCATCACGGAGAATGCTGTTTCGTGCTTTTTGACAGTGATAGTAAAACCGGCCTGTTCTCAGCAGGCTTTGCTGTATGGGTTCTTAGCTAAGGCTCACCCTTACCATTAGCATATGTTCTTCCAGTTACGCACTAAGCTTTATGAATGACTTACACCATGTGCAGTTCATTCGCTCGTCTCCCAAGGGAGAGAATTATGTGTGCTCTTTAGTGGTTTTGCTAGTGGGCTGTGGCTTGTTCCAGGATCTAGGGGGAAGGAAGGGTGATTAGCTTTACGTGTGCTGCTGCTGCGTGCGTGGAAGCGAAGGATAAAACAGGAAACAAGGGTGAAGGAGTGAGACCGCTGCTCTGAGTGGAGCATTTGCTGTTGTCCACAGCTCCCAGGAGAGATTCTTCCGCCTTCCAAACCTGGCTCCAGGAAAACTCTAGAAAGTATTAATGAAGCTTCTCTTCATACCTATCACTTCGATTAATTTCCTAGCAAACTAAAGCATCCCTGGTGGAAAAGAGCTACCACACCTTCAGGGTAGGATGTGGCAAGCTTTTTAGTGTCTCAGACTACCGCAATAATTTTGAACAGGGATCCAGGTTATATTTAGTTATGGCTGCAAGGAGCAACTTTAGGCAGGTACGAATGTAACTTCCTACTTTAGATTTGACCAAGATGTTTGGATGAGGCATATTTTGCTGAACTTCAGTTCAACAGCTAACAATTACTGTACTGCTCATCTTGGATCATCACTGATAAATACCTGGCGTTAAATCACAGGGTGCCTCTCAGTTTTGTCTCTGCAACTACAGCTCAGAGCAGTTTTTTCCTGGTGCCTTATACAGAAGAGTCTGTTGGAGTACTGTATTGCTGTTTTGAGCAAGATTTAGGATCATTTTCCAGCTTTTCATAGTATTGGGGTATTTGTATGAAAAAAACAGTGTGTGTAATCTTAAATTCATTCTGCGCCATCACGGTGGCTTTATGTCCGTTCCCATGGGCCTGGAGCCAGACAAAAAGCAGTGACTACTACAG
>NW_008824358.1:159011-243425 GCF_000699105.1 Pygoscelis adeliae | reverse complement strand
CTGCTTTTGCCTTTCTCTTCTCTCAGTCCATCCTTACCTGTGCTGGGGGGCCGTGTGTGGAGGGCGAGTGGTTAAAGGGAAGCCTGCTAACATGTGGTTCGGAGCCCTGTGGTGGTCAGGCGACTGACTCATGGTAGTGAAAGGAATGGTAGGTTTGAGCCTGGTTCCTGAGAAGATCTAGAGCTGTAATGATCACCCGTGGTGACAATGGGAGCAGAGAGACAAGGCATGGGTACATAGAGATCCTGGAAGGAGCTGGGTTGGTACTTGTCATGTTGGTTCATCTAACTTGGACAATCAGCGCTTATTCTGGAGTCGCTTTGATTTTGCAGTCTTCATTGATCGTGTAAAGAGAAGTGGTCCATCACAGCTGTAACAGCAGTGTGACAGTGGTACAACCACACTGCTACTGACCCCTCGCTGTTATCTGACTGGCACAAAAATCTCTCCTTCGCTTCTCCAGCTTCGGTTGTCAGCTCTTAGCTTCCGTCACAATTCCCCGCTCTGTCCTTTCTTAATGCCAGCTGTCCACAAAAACAGGAGGCCTAGAGTCGAAGCTCTGCTGTTGGTCTTTATGACCCCAACAATTTCATCGGAGCTGGTCACCGTGTACTCCCTTGTGAATTTAACGTACATGTTATGACCTGCTGATAGGTAACCCAGCCCTAGTACTTCAGCATGCTAATCTTTTCGACACCTTGCTCTGCTGTGGCATTCTTTTGCTGGGGAGACATCTGTTTAACCAATCCAGGTTACATTAACTGTACATTGGGAGCCATGGTTTGAATTCAGCAGTTGTTCTTTTGTCTCTACTCATATCTATTACATCTGTATGTTAATAATCAATGCCTTATTGTTCCAAAATGGTGGAAAACGTCTTCAAAGAAAACAAGGAACAATGAAAGAATTATTGATTAGGTGAAACCTCCGGCTGTGTTGTGTCGCAGCATCTGAAAACTTTACAGAAAGTGAAGTGCAGGAGATAGTAGTATTGATAATGATGCGGACTAGGCTGTCTCTGCCTGCCAAACTAATACATAAATGTACTAGTCATGTTTGAAAAGGCCTTCTAAAATAATGTGTGACAGATAGACACGACTTCTGAAAACCCAGTCATCGGTATTTAAAAGTGCACAGAATGCAAGTAATGGTAGGAAATTATTTTGCCATACTTTCTTTTATGCTTACATTCTTCTGAGCCATCATTTTAAAATCTTGAAATGCACTCATACTTAAAGTATATATGCAGGCAATTTAGATGTTACCTTACACAAACGTAAACTAAAAAATGGAAGCACTGTAGTTTTTCTTTGTGTTTATATCCTGAAAGTATAGCGATAGACAAGATTTAGCAGCTTTGGCAGGTTTAATTGTCTGAGTTGGTTGCTTTCCGCTCTTCTGTGTGTTTTGCCAGTCTTCCCTGCGAACAAATGTGGTAGTACCCAGTTGTGCCTCATTTGTTCTGTTCACAGTGTTGTTTAGGCTTGTTTGGCCTTTTTGTTATGATTCTTATCTTGCTGTCTGCTTTAAGACTACACTACTTAAAAGCTCTTTGAATTGACTGAATGATAGTTTCCATAAAAGATGACTTTTTCAAAGCATTATTTTTCAGTGGTAGCAGAGCTAGGTCCCTGATGCAGTTTATTTTTTATATCTCAACCCAAGCTCTCTGAGGTTGAGATTCCGTTGTTGTGCTGTTGCTTGTGTACAATGTGTAGTGTAATAGGTCTCCAGGCCTGAATGGAGGCTGTAAGCACTGTCACAAACGAATAATGAAGTGATAACTCAGAGCAGAAAAATACAAAGTGCTTTAGTAAGTTGCAAAAGGAAGCATTGAGTGATGCAGCGATTACTGTTGCACTTTAAGACCACTGTGCCTCCAGGATACCGATTTTACAAGTTTTGAAGACAGAACATGCCAGGCTAAATTCATAGTCCAAAGCATAGAGATGAGTAACATTTCCAAGAAATAGAGTAGTGAGCTCACTGATACATCAGCAAGAGCAGAATGTTTCCAGTGTCGGCATTTCCATGCACTTTCGATTTGAAATACCAGAAAAAGAAAGAAAACAAAGTAAAATGTAACTTATTATTGTAATAAGTGATGGCTTGCCACAGCGGTCAGTTGTGTGGCAGTATAATACATGGTCAGAGGAGCTGGTGTGGGCGGTACTGGTAAGCAGTTCCTTTATCCTTTTGCCCTTGTTTTTCAGTGCTTGGAGAACTCATAGCAGTGGGTCATATTTTTTTATTCCTGCCTTTTAGCAGTCAGCGGGATGAAAGCAGGCCTGGCGTTGTTCACCTCTAAGCTCTTGTACAGTAATGGCTATTTGGGTGCTTCTAATCTTACGGAGGTGCTCACAGAGATGGGAAAGGAAAATCAGAGATGAAATCTTTCTCTCACCACTCTTGGTGGAGTCAGTCCATGTTGAAAGGCAGGAGAAATTCAAACGTCCTTGGCTTTTACGCCTCCATGCTAGACCTACATTCTGAGTGTGTTTAAATTGACCTTGCTCCACCGACTTTCACAAAGCGAGACAAGTCAATGACTTGTGTCGGCCGAAGTTCCTCTTGGATTTGAATCTTTCACAGCTCAGTTTTTCTACAGAACTGATATGCACATAACACACATAATCTGGACCTCCATCCATGAAGACAAGCTGGGCTTTGGCGTGTGCCTTTCTTCAGATTGCATGAATTCATTTCTATCCATTATGTTTCATTGTTAGTTTCATACACTCTGAAAAATCCTGGACTGCTTTGTTCCGCAGTAGCTCTTCTTCCTCAGAAAGATTGGAATTTCCTCTTTGCCTGCATGGCTATTGAGATCAGTACTTGTGACAATACCATTATGAGTACCATGTAAGTACCTATAAAAACCACCCACATAATGTGCCCCATCTTTTTCCGCCACTGTTTACAGTACCGCTCTAAAAGATGTGGATTCCTCCCTTTCTAAGGAACAGTTACTGCGTCAGTATTGTCCATGGGCCAGCTTTAACTTCCAGAAAGCTTCCTTCAGGCATCTTGCCTTTGCATTCCCATTGAGTTGGGCGTTCAGGTGTTGAACAATTGAACACTATCGTTGAAACACCTTTTGCTGTACATACCCGGGAAGGCAGAGTAGGAGGTGAGGTTCTTGCACCAGAAGGTCTGCGCTGTAGGCTGCGGTGGAAAGAGGAGGCGACTGACAACATAAGAGCAGCGAAGAGGATCCAGTGATAAGACGCCTATTTTTTGAAGGTAGTGCTTCAAAAATTAGTCACATAGCTTTGGTATCTTTCTCGCCTTAGAAGTAACCCAGCAGCAGCAGGTTTTGCTACGAGGAAACCATGATTACTCCACTGGAACCAGCTGCCGAAGATTAGTATAGGGGTAACAAAACATAAATTTGCTTGGTTTTATCTGCCACATATATCAGTGCGGGATTTTAAAATTAATGTGGACTTGATCTAGATGTAACATTAGTAATCAGATAATTACTAATGTCTGTTTGTACAAGTTACCCAAAGAAACAAAAAGGATTAATAGTTTAAACAGTTTAAAACAAAAACTTGTCACGATATTGACATATAATTTATTAAAAAATAAAAAACATAGCTACCTAGCATGGATTCTGTAACATCCCAATATACTCACCTCCTACGTCATATGAGTTGCTTATACACTATTTAATTTCATAGCAAGAAGTTATTTAGCATCTATCTAGCAACACAACAGCAATAAAGCTGCTGTCTTTAATGTCTACAGATACAACTCTCATCTGAAAGTGTCTCTTGAAATTACCTCCGTAATCAGACGGGAGTTGTTTAAGATGCAGTGTATATATAGGCATTTTGTGCCGCTGATTTTAAGATTCTCTGGACTGAAGAAGTCTGTAAAGGTTCACTGCACAGAGCAGGCTATAACAAAGCAGTTAATGATTCTTGTGACATGAATGCTGCCATTTCAGTTTATTTGAATGACACTGGCATTCTGTCTTAAATATATCACTTTTTATTAGGGTTTTTTTTCTTTTTGAAACCAACTAGATATTAGGCATGGGTATGCATCTTAGCTAAACTATAACCTAGCCAGTCCATGCCTTTTGCACTGCAGAGTACCCGGAGTTTTTCAAAACACGTAACCACAGTGATATTTTTATAAAGGAATGTTCACCTCATGGGATTTTTTAAGGTGTTCTATTTTTTTTTCCAAGTTACAGCTTCACTTTATTGTACATGATGTCCAATAAAAAAGATATATGTCTGTGATTGGACTTTGAAAAAGGGCCATGGTGCCTATTCCATTTAAAGGGAATGAAGTCAAGCAGTAAATTTGCTGGTCGCCCTTTTCATATTGACTGTATCTCGGCCAGCAGTTGGTCTTTGATGTTGTAACAATAGAGCAAAGGCAGAGGAGGAGGAGGATTAGGACCTCCATAATATAAAAACAAGTCTGCATTCATCACGATTTTTATAGAGCACAGTCCATGTCTGTTGGAGGTTTGCGGTATAGACTCAATGCTCTGCAGAAGAGTGTAGCAATCTTAACATTTGCAGGTGGTTTACAATTCATCCATCATTACTACTGCCGTCTCTTCTCAATTCAGAGTTTGGTTAGGCGTTCAGCGTTTAACTTCTTCTATCTTCTTATTCCTTCCTACAGTAGGAAAACAGATGTATGTCAGGATAGAGCTTCTGGAGTATCATTTTCCTTTACAGGGATTGATTATCGTGTTATTTATGAAAGGCTTGCTGCAGCTGGCCGATAGAGTATCTATTCCTCATCTTGCGCTTTAGAGTCCAAGCTTTTATTAGGAAAGAATAGAGGGGTAGATATGTATATGTCTAACATTTGTGAAAATATATATCAAAAGGGAACCTAGGGCAGCCACACTAAGCCTGTGTCTTCAGGCGTACTGGAACAATAGCACCAAAGGTTTCAAATGAACTATTTAGCCTGATAGAGTCCTGGAGCTTTTGATATCCATTTGAATGGCAGCAGCGCTAGCTCTTGATCAAAACATGCAGAAGGAAAAGGGTTGTCCATTTCATGAAAACATGTAAGGTACCAAGTTACACTAAGTGCTGGTGGGAGTAGGTAGACTTTGGATTGTGAGCAGAGCTTGGAAAGAGCTGAATAATCTGTAATGCACTGTTGTAGCCATGTGCGTAACATAGCAGATGTGGAAGGCAGGATGAACGGCACGTTCCCAGGGACGCGACGATGGCAGCAGCAGTGAGCCCGGTGCGAGTGGATCTGTATCAGAAGCCCAAAGGCAGCTCTTAGGGGACCATCTGGGGATGCGCCAGGTGAAATTGCTTTACTGCACCCAATTCCAGTGGCTCTTGCTTAAGGCATGATCCTGAAGTGTCCCGAGAAGGCGGAACACCTGGAAGCTTCTCTACCAGACTCCAAAGACACCTCACCCAAGGAAGGGAAGGGCGGGGGGAGAAAGATGCCAATCTGTAGTGCATTTGACAGTTCAGGACCTGATTTAGGGTTGGATCCTGTGCCTTCTGGGTGTTCAGGTTGGACCTGTGATCGGAACTCATGAACAAGTCACCGCTTGCCAGCTGAGCTGCAGTAGCTCCTTAGATATCTTATACCACCTTCATCCCACAACAAAATATGAGATGATTTTACATTTATCAGCAAGTCAGCGCTGAGCAAACAAACCCTGCCCAGGGCTCTCACCAGGGTGACTGCGTTCTGTCCTTGGGCAAAGCACTCCACGATATCGGTGGTCACCAAACGCACAGCTCTTCAGTGAGGAATCTGGTATTTTAACATCTACCATGATGGTGATTAAAAAGGCAACATCTGGTGCAGAAAATGCACACATGCTATTTCTGCGCTCTGCTGTATGTCTCCTTCATCAGGCCCAGATACAGCAGTGTCTTAGCTGTCTCTGCTTTCCCCAGCTGCTGAAAGCAAACTACGTGAGGCTTAGCCAGTATAAGGTGGGAGTTCCGGCAAGTTAGAGGCATCACCTAGTGTTTAAAAGAGTTTGCCCTTGAGGGATCAATAGCTCTGAAAAAGCTGCTGAAATCCTTCAGTGGCAGTGAATTTGATTCTTGCTCTTCTTTGATCTAGCATTCATGGCTTTTTGAATGATGTAAATCAGAGCTGCCTTTCTCACCTACCCATCCCTCTTTCTTCTTCTCCTGTCTCTCTCCTAAAAGGATCATTTTTTCATGTTCTTAGGCATATAGCTATGGCAGTCTTAACATCAAAATAAAATGAACCAATTATTTGCATAACATCCGAGTAAGGCCAGATTAATACCACCCCTCTGATTTTTTTTTTCTTCATCCTATTGAAGTCTTCCCACAATAAAATACAAGCGGAGTTTGCAGCTGAAATCGTGTGTTTGCACACATACGGCCTGAGTGGGGGAAAAGAGCTATATGTGCCAATTCCCCAATACGCACTGCTGCCATCGATAAAAGGAGCCACAATTACATTGCAACCAGGTTATAAACCCCACAGTACTCCCATGACAATTATCACAGTTTACTTGTAAGAGCCGTATGAGGAGAAAAGATGTATATTTATCTCTTTAGCACAGTTAAGTAGCTGGAAGTGAGTTCTGTGCCAGAGCCTACGAGGAAATGCTCTTCCAACCTGCTCTGCAGTGTGTCTGCTGCACACGCGTTGGAATCGCTCTTTGTACAGAAGCAGCTCTCCCTCCCTGGGATCTGGCATATCAGCTAAGGTCTCATCTCTGTTCCTCAACAGAGGAGGTTAGGATATCTCAAACCTGAACGGCTTATCGTTCCTCTTCTACCTTGCTGCTGCGTCTGGCTGCTGGGACTAATCTAAAGATGCATTTGGCCTGCTCCATACAGTTTATTGTCAGTGGCGTCTGGGTGGCTTCAGGCACATGCTAAGAAGTTTGAAATATAAAACCATTTATCCTAAAAATAGCTCAGAACTAACTAGTGATCATGGGGCGGAGGGGAGACAGAAATGAAGATATTTTCTTTTCACGTAAGTGTCAGCTTCAAAAGCATCTGCCTTGTTCAGTGCATGTATGGTATTCATTTCCTGTCTGCAGTCGATTGGAATGCCCCCCGAGTCGTTTGAAATTGAAAATCGAGTCATGCCTCTTTAATCAGCTCTAGGAAATAGCCCCCCTCCCTTACTGTTCCAAGAAAATTTATATATACATGCATAGAATTCATAATACAAAAAGCCCACACTTCCCTCCAGGGCAAACCCTTTCTCTCTCCCCTCTTAAACAGAGAAGGGTCTTCACATTGCCTTGTCACGGTGTACTGCGTATCTTCTCACTTGGTCTTCTTCCCCGTAACGTCACTGGAGGGAGGCCTTTCTCTTGTCTATCTGCTTCCTCTTGTTTCTTTCTCTTGTTCTGTCGTTAGGGCAGTTCACAGAGACGTAGAGAGAGGGCATAATGTCCACTGCTGATGTCTTGATACAAAAATAAGACAGTTATTGCACTGCGTGTACAGATGCCATTTATGCTAATGACTTCCAGTCGCTCGTCTATCAGTCTCCAAAGTTTTCTAAATGGAGAGGGGAAAACTGTACGCTCGGGCTTGAAAGAGTACTTCTCTGCAGGAGCAGAGGTGCGTGGTCCTGAGGCAGCCGCTCAGATTTCTGCCGCTGTTTTGCTGTAAACTCCTGGGTGTAGTAACAACCCCTTCCAGAGAGTGTTGTGAGGCATATAGTTGGTGCATAGATATTGAATGTAGACAAACACTGCCTTTCCTCTGCCTTCACCCTCTAACTTCCATCACAAGAAAAACGAGTATTGGCGGGGAAGGCAGCTAAGGGAGGGTCAAGTAAATTATCTCGCAGTGATTTGATGGTGTGCATGTTTTGAGCATCAAGACTCGAGTGATTTGCCTTTTTTCAGGCACAGAAGTAATATTGCCAGAAGCACAGGAAACATCATGTTTTTGGAATATAACACTTGTCTGCTTTCTTGCTTTCCCGTTATTAGCTTTTGCTTATGTGATGAAGTCATCATGTAACTTTTGGTCCACAGGGACTAAACACTTTCTAGTCTCTAAAAACATCTGCCAGCTAACACAGCCAGAGTCATAGACTCTTTTGAAAGCATAGGGTGGATATGCAGTGGCATATGAGAGGGAGACGCAGAGGCTGGGAATAGCTGTTTCTTGGAAACTAACAGCTGAAGGCAGCTTTGAAAATTGAAAAGGTTTCAAGTAAGGTTACTTTTTGGCTAGGGAGAGATGAAAACTTCGTTTATTAAAGCTGGTTCACCTAGTGAAATCCTAGCCGTAGTGATTTAGTGGAATAAACTTGCAAAAGGACCTAGTTTAAAACCCATGAAAATAATTTCAGATGTATGTTTGTTCTCTTTCATTTACACTGACTTTGTGTGTGCTCGCCTGCAAAGCCTGACCAAAAAGTTGTGTACAAAAAGGATTAATATTCTGGATTTCTGTTGCTTTTGTGGGTTTGATTGCAGCTTAAGGCAGATTTTCCCGTTCTGTTGGAATCCGATGTGTAAATGATGATGCAGATTTCAAACGATGGGTGAGATTAGACTTGTTCAATTAAATTGAGCCATGGCATAAATGGATTCTATTTAAAGCTTTATTATACTACAGATTTTACACAAGTATTTAATAAAGCCTACAAAGAATGGGAACTTTGAAAGAATTTGCATTTTGGCACCACAGGTTATTGGAGTGGAATAGTTGGGCTACTCTTCAGTTGTACATTTGCCTGTTCAACTGCTAAATCAATGCGTCCTGTATGGAGAGCTCCAGCCAGGCAGTGATTACAGGGAAGATCTTCAGAGTCGTGAAGAACAACTGAATGTTCACCACCAGCTTAGGCAACTGAAAATATCTGTTAACTGCAAGGAAAACTTGGCACTGAACATCTGTCAAAGCCCTACACAATTTTAATTCTGTGTGCTTGGCCGTCCCATGGATGGCTGAGTATCTGCTGAGGAACAAAGCACCAGTGTGTACCATGTTAGAAAATTTGCTGAAGGGCCTCTGTTTTTTCCAGCAGACATTGAACTGTAATCACCACCAAGGCCTTTTTATTATCGAAGTGTTTATACAAACTGGCAGTTCTTCACCTCCAAGCTGAACCATACAGTTCGTATTTTCCAGCTGAAGGAAAACATGAAACACAAGCAAACAACAGAGCATAAAAAATAGCTGTGCTGTGAAACGTGTGTCCACAACATGTAGCAAAAGGTTGCCAGATCCGAGTATAATATGGTTGGTTTTCTCCTTAAGCTCTGAGGAAAAAATATTGTCTGCCAGAGCAGTTCAGATGTGCACTCACTGTTTACTAACGGTGTGGAAGAGACAGGGAGCTTGGTGAGAGAAACTCCCAACCAGAGTCTGAACGAAGGATGGACCAAAGCTTGACGACCGCAAGTGAATAAACAGGCTCAGCTGGGGAGGAACGGCGGTAGGGCTGCTCCGGCACTCAGGACGTATCAGTTCAGATGGTTCAACTGGGCAACAGCCTTTTCCTCCACTGCGGAGGGTGCTGTCGTAGTGTTGGCCACGTGCCTCGAAAGAGTCGTCTGGGACTTACTAGACCTTAGGCGTGAAGGAGGCCTCAACACTCCCGCCCTAGGATCTCTGCAGTCATAACATAAGTCCTGGCTACATGTTCAGTGCTCAAGATTTTCTGTGTAACTATGAGGGCTAGAAGTTTTTAGTGCAAAAACCCTAAAATCCAGAAGCTGTAATTCTGAGATAAATATGCCCAGCTGCTTTGAGATTTCACTTCTGCCGTACGCAGCTCTTGAGAGCTATTCTGGCGTACACCAGAAAATCCGCTGTGGTGGGCTGGGTATGTACTTGGGCGTCCCAAGCACGTCACTGCCTAACTGTGCTGCCACTGGCACCCAACCTTTAAGCTTTCTACAGAAGACCTCTGCTCCAACAGTGACTGCGGATCGACATGTCTAGCCTGAATCTCTGCTGTCCTAATTGCAACGGTATTTGCGACTCCATCTTATTCTCCACAGAAACAAAATCACTTCAAGAGCCGCACAGCCCTTGAAGCTAATGTGTCCCATAGCAGTACCCTGTGGGGTGACTGGCTTTGGTCTTTGCATAGCCACTTAGTCACCCATGCAGATGTACTGCAAGTTAGAAAGAACTGGATACGATGTCATTTTACTAATTTTGCTGGACTAAATAGAGAATTATTAAAAAATAGACCCTGGTAAACAGCACTCTTTTTTTGGTTTGTTGGGTTTTTTTTTTTAATTACTAACTGTAATCAGTGATTCATCTTCTATTTACACGATGTTTAAAGCAGACGCTCTATTTTGGAGCCCCTTAGTGAAAGCGATTGTGTACATGCAAGCCAATGTAGTCTATTTCAAGTTATTTATGAACAGCGATTATCTAAAACGTGCTATTAATTATTGCAACAATTAATTTGTGCGGCTTTCTAAAGATAAGTAAGGCCTTTCACGTCATTGATATATGTGAACATGAGGGACAAGCACATTTTAAGAAAAAATGAGAGTGTCTCAGTAGCTGAGTGGTTGATGTGACAGCCTCCTGGTCTGACTTCTTCCAGAAATACGAACCGTCAGTGACTCCTTGGAGTGAACCGGAGCTGTGGGGCTCAGTACCACCGCATGCTTTCAGCTAGTCACCCAGAAATTAAATATGAGCCCAAGTGATTTGCCCGTTAAATGAGAAAGCCAACACAGAGCTAAGAACAGAACAAGGGTCTTCTGACTGCCTGGACTGTATGTGGCATTAATTGCAAAAGAAATTTTTCTCCGTGTATCTTTGATAATGCTTTTCAGCTGTTACCTTCACTGTCTGCTTACCTAACACTGTCCTCATACCTCTTCCGGCTAGGTCCTGTGCTGCTTATGCTCATGATAGACAGAAAAATAAATAAAACCCAGGAATTAGATCACCCGAGTTCATTACAGATCTTGGATCTGCAGAGGTGAAAGTCTCATGTAGTATCCCGGTGTGTTACTCAGCCTCCCCAGACCGGTTAATTTTAAAGTGATCATTTAGCACTAACCTGGAAACACACGACAGCCTTCAAAATCAAAACAATCTGTTTAGGCAGGTGGGAAATGAAACCAGTCCTAATGGCTGTAATGGTTTTCTGTGAAGGCCCCAGGCCTCATTTTGTCTCTGATAGCAATATAATCTTTTATAGCGTCTGTGAAGTTTCCTAATAAATAAACGTTCCTTGTTCCTGGTGGTTGAAGATGCTGTACAGGTGCATCATGAAAGTGCATTGACAGACTGTCGGGTTTCAATTCAAGACCTCTTGTCAAGATCATTTTACAAGATATTTCAAAGGAGTATACAAGAAATAAAAAAGCAATGTAGCTGCAGCAGGGATTTAGTAATAGATTCCCTTGCTGTCTGGGAGCTGTTAGGGATATAAGTTGCATCAGTTTTCCCAAATTCTTTCAACTCCATAATTAGCAGTGCTTGCAAATGGGCCCTTGGTTTGGCAAGTGGGGAGGGAACGAAGGAAGGTAAGAAATACGAAGGACAGAGAAAGAGCAGCTGCTCCAGAATAGTTTCTGTAGCTCCAGTCATTCCTCACTTATTCTCTGTCTTGGTTGTTTTTCCAGAACTGGAAATGGGATTAAAATAAGGAAGAGAGGAGGGAGATGGATTCCTCACTTGCTAAAAATGCAGAGAAATTCCCTTTTTCCCTAGTTTGGTATTTTTACAAGTTCCCCTTTCTGTTTAACTTCTCTGTGGGGAAGAGAAACGGTGCACTTCCCTGCAGCTAATGCCTAACGTGACAGAGGGAGACACAAAATAGGAAGGCAGTGGAGGGAGTTAAAATACCCATTTGATTACTGAAAGGTTAAACCACAGGATCAGGTAGGAAATTTTTCCTGCACGCAGGGTTGTCTCTTGATGCCTTAAACCCTGCTGTGGTGCAAGTCCCGCCTGCATCACCAACATTTAGAGTTACCCTCACAAATTCCCTCTGAATTGCTCTTCTTCTCTGGTTTGTAGGTGGACACAAAGTCGTTGATAGGTACTGAACCATTGCCCTCCCTTTTTCGGTGATGGGTGTGGCGAGGTGTGTTATTCTGTAACACAAACAATACCGCAGATTCTCTCTCTCTCTAGGGTTTATTTCGTTGCCTTGTCACACAGCTATGAATAATGTGTTCCTGCCCTTATAGACTGTCCACACTTAGAACACACAGCAATCCTAAGCTGGTTTTGTATTAGGAACTTCTATAAATATCTGATCCCGTGGGGCAGCAGAACTGTAGCTGACAGCAAGCATGAGTAACCCCTCAAAATCATCTTAATGGAAAGCTTAAAAGTTGTGAATAATCCTGTTAAATGAAGGGAAAAAAGCGATTTATCTTAAAATATTTAGAGCAGATGCATCATTTGAGTAAGAAACCAATGTGCCTGAATTAGAAATGTCGTAACTTCAAAGAAACTGAGTCAGTAGTTCAGAATGAAGTGACATAGATTTTAAAGGAAGGCAAGCAACACTGCTTTCCCAAAAGCAATCGGGAATACAAACTGTGTACACCTAAAAATAAATAGCGTGAAGTATAAACATGCAAAATAACGTAGAAATAAGAAGAGTATCTCGCCCTGCAAAAAAAGAAATTAGATTTCATCTATTAGCTTTGGAACACAAACCCTGTTTTCTTCAGAAAGGATGCTGGCATTGCAGTAAGGACACGCTTTTTCCTGCTGGGTTGGCCTTGGAAGATCCTTTGCCTGAGTTAGTGCAGTAGAACAGAGTGAGCCCATATTCTTCTCTTTACATGCAGTTTAAGCTCACTTTCTATGGACGGCAGCCTCTTTTATCTTTTTACCAGAAATATACATTTCTAATCACTGCAAACCAGCTTAGACACTAGACCAAGAATTATCTACCTCAAAAAAAATAGGCATTCTATTCATTTTAGTAACTGGAAACAAATGGTCTTTCGCTCGTGGTACTATGAGCAGGTAACTGAAACGGTCGTGTATATTGAGCATTTCTGTTTGCTTATGTTGCAGCATGACAGAGAAGCCCCAAGGAGGGACAGCGTGGGCTTGTCCTAGCGTGAAAGGGGCTGCAAGAGATGATAACACAGCTTTTAGGCAGAGGACACAGTATTTAACCTGTGTCATTCCTGCCAGGCATTAGTCAACCCTGCTCTTAAAGACAAACTCCACATTCCCCCCCCCCCCCCCCCCCCCCCCCCCCCCAAAGTCTGCTCTCGAGCTTGGCTGTCACTGCCATTAGAAATGTGTACCTAACGTTGAACCGGAGTCTTCTGGTCATGTCCACCCTGAGCAAGCAGAGTGGTCCATCCCTTCCTCGCTGCAGCAGCCTTTGGTATAGGACAGTTATCATGTCCCCATCCATTTTCCTTTTTAACGTTAAACAACCCCAACTCCTTCAGCCTGTAATTAATGACAGTCCCTGCCCCAAGCAGCTTGGTAGTGGGCCCGATCAGCCTGATGTCATTACTTCACCATGACAATTTTCTAACTAACTCCATGTGATATTCCATCTGTCTGACACTATTAAAAACTTTTTATATAGCCCTTATTATTGTAGTTGCTGAGCTCCCCGCAAACATCACAGTGAGGAAGGGAAGTGCTTGTTATCCCCACCGAGGCACAGGGAGACCACGACCTGCCAAGATCACACAGCGAGTCTTATCCGAGAATTAAATGTAGGTCTCTAAAGTCCTTGGCCAGATCTAGCTGTATGGTATGTTAATGTGGAGAATCAAGATGCTCCTGAAGTGGGAAGCAGATAGGGAAAGTATGAAATCGTATGTGAGAATTTTATTATTTTTTAATAAAATCTCACTTTATTTTTAATAAAGGTAAGATTATGGGCCTGATACCCCAGAAAAAAGTAGTTAAGTACCACATTCTTTTTGGTTCCTGTCTGAAGTAATTTAATAACAGGACAATTACACCTTGTTGTTAGTCAGACATAACTGAGATGCCATTTAATCCTCATGTGCCGAGAAGTTTGCAGTTAAATTCTGTTTGATAAGTTAAAGCACTAGCACATGGGTACGGAACCTCAAGTTAGACGAGTGGCCCTCGGTTTTGTTTCCCAGAGCTTGCTGCTGTGTGATTTGCTTTCTACTTTATATTGACTAAGGGGTGTGTTAATGGGTGGCCCACCAAAGGCATCTGAAAGTCCTACCTGGTCTTCAACGACGAGGAGCGTTCTTGTTTCAGCCTTCGAGCAATACAGACTGTCAGGAGCGCGTACCTTTTCAGCACTGCACACGTGCGCTAACTCGGAACGAACTTTTCGCATCTGTGCCGTAGATAGACGTATCATACCTTTTTGGCACTGTCAGAGTGTAACCGTTCTGATCGTGAAAATAGCAAGACAACATTAATTCTGCTAAATCTGATTTTGCTCTTTACAAACGCAGTGCAGCAAGAAGGGGAGAGGAGAACCACCTTAAGCTTTTGCATGAGATGATTTCACTTAGTCCCAGCTTAACTCTTAAATCTCAGTTTATTTAACTCACTGAATATTTTCCTGTAACGAGCACAGATTATGTGGTAAAATCTCTTCAAAAGTCAATTTAGAACCTTCTAAGCAAATAAACACGAAATAATAAAAGAAAAGGCATTGGAACTGTTATCTATCTGAGAGCTTAAGAAAAGGTATGCTAGCTTAATTTGAGCCAGGGGAGCTGGTGGAGATTGCGTTTAACCAGAAATGCTGGCAAAAATATGCTTCAGTAGAGCCAGAACCACATGTGGCCATTCCACTTTAATTGTGCTTGTTTTAAAAGATAGGTCTTTAACATTTACCCTCTCCGTGCTTGCTGTCTCTTTATGAACTGAAAATAAAAGCTCCCTGGGCAGTCATACTAAGACCTCAAGCCTAAAGTTTTTCAGCTGAGTCAAAAGCAAAACCTGTGCTGAATCTGCCCCAGGCATTTTTGTAGCCATAAGAAGATTGGACTTCTCTGCGGGTTTTTTCCCCCGAGTCCCCAGGCCAGTCCTAACCCAGGGAGCCAGTGTTTTGATACTAAATGTATCTCCTTGGTGAGGTCAAAGGCAGTGGCAGCAGTGCTACTGGTTCGAAGGCAGCCTGCTGCAATATACTACAAAACCCGAAAGTACGCTCAACAATAACAAAAGCATTAACCGCTGACCCACAACTTGGTGAAATTCAATCCCACCATTAGGCAGACATGAAAATGAGATCCCAGAGGAAGGAAGGTTCAGATGTTCAAGACCAGAGCCACTGGGTGAGGAGCACAGACGACGAGATGGAAGTCGTTGCAGACTGAGGAGAGAGAGGGGGAGGGTGCCAGTTCAGCGGAGGGATCTTTTAATACCAGAAATTTCAACATGCACTTGGCAGCCAGCGTTTTTGCTCCACTTTGGAACAAAGCAAACTAAACCGATTTGTAATAAAGATACCTTTCACCATTTTAGGGACACATTTAATGTGATGTAATTTGATTTCCCAGGGGTTGCTTCAGAGCTTCATGTTTCCCCATTTGCTTTAAGTTAGATGCTTGTGTCAATGTGTAGGTGCTCACTGCAAGGCTGGAACGTTACAGGAACCTGAAAGAGCTAGGCGCCCAAGTCTGACCCAGTTTTAGCTTGCGTCAGCTGGTTACGGATTCGCACCACTCACGAGCACCCTAGACAATACCAGTCATAAATCCCGTGTGTTTCAGTAACGAGCCGTGGGTCTGCGTGCTGTAAGGATTTCTGTATGCGCTCTGCAGCCGTCATTGGCAGGAAGCTGGAGACGGGGACACTGGCAGGACTGCACACTCTCTCAGTTGTTATAGCGCGTTGCTTTTTTCCCCAGAACACACTCACTGCAGATGACCGTTCTCCTGAAGACAGCTTCACCCTGAACCCCGAGGACAGAAGAGAATACCCTGATCTCCAGGCTGCCCACCGGCCGTTCCCTAAGCAGCGATTCAGGCAGGAAAACGGGCATACGTCCTTGCAAAGAGATGGACCCAGATCTTTCCTCCTGGATCTCCCAAACTTCCCTGACCTGTCAAAAGCAGATATTAATGGGCAGAATCCCAACATTCAGGTACAAATTTATGCTAACGTATGATTTTTTTTTTATGAGCTGCACAAAATTATTTTACTGAACCAAGAGAACTGTCAGCCTGGTTTCCATGGCATCCAGTCAGAACACCCTGTCTCTCTACCAGTAGCACCAAGAGGAATTAATATAATATAATATAATATAATATAATATAATATAAAAACAATTTTTTTTTAATTAAGTGAATGCACAGATTTCAATTTTTTTCTGAATTTCTCTTTGGATAGTGTTGATTGCATAAGTGTGGGTGTCAGTGTAGACCTATATTATGATATTAAGCCATCTTTGCTGTTGCCATTTTAGAACATGTTCTCTTCGTTGATATTAAATGGGTATTTTAAATCCTGTTTTCAATTCGCTGTTTCAAAATTTGTTTGTGAACAGATTCTCTTTTGGTATGCTATTATAAAATGCAGCCATCCCCAAAGGTCATAAGAGAACAAGTCTTTAAGTTTCAGTTCCAAATGTGGTTCTCTGTATGAAACCGAGTCTTAAAGTTAATTTCTGCAGCAGCTGCCTGGAGTAGAAAAAAGTTGTCTGCAAGAAACTTTGTTGTATGTTACTCCTCAAACTGTTCTTGGGTTTGGAATGGCCTCTTGCAAGCCACTTGCATCCTGAAACTTCAAGGATTAGAAAGAGGAAAAAATGAGTGATTTGTTTTTAATTCAGAGCCCTAAAGCAAAATTGGCATTAATAAGCAGTCTTTTTCAACCAAAACAATAAATTGAAATGTTGTTCTGTCTAAGATGTGCTTATAAAAACAATACACTAATAGAACTGGTTTTCTGGTTAAATTAATTCCTGGCTTCTTATAGTCCCCCAGCCCACAAAATTACCATCCTTTTGATACGTCTAAGAAGTACGCACGTAAAGATATCGTAGATCTGTTGGTGAGAGACCAACGTGATCGGGCGAGAACAAGCTGTCTCCAAGCTGACAGTCTCTTACGTCATAGATGGCTTGCAACCTTAAGAAGCCTAGCAGATTTGGATCAAGTGCGGGTCCAATACTTGACGGGCCAAGGTAGTAAACATGTTCAACATGTGGTGACTGTACACATCCCTCACGCTAGGAGAAGCCTTCCAGAAAGCCTTAGGAAGGGAAGGAAGGAGCTATAGGGGCCCCAGATTGTGGCATGAGGTAGATAGTGTAACATCATTGTTCAAACAGTATGTAAACCGCGGAGGAGGACAGGAGGAAACAAAAACCATCTCTGATTGGTAACAGCATTTAATATTTAGGCCCAGGGAATAGATAAATGAGATGGAAACATTCCCCTGGCTTGTCTTTATAGTAGCTGCTTCTGCTATGACCTCTTTTTCCACCACCTGATCTTGGAAATGTGTCAGCCAACTATGTCAGCAGTTTTGCTGGACTCTGAGAACCGGGAAGCCTAGTCCTGTGAACTGGAAAACATTGGGCAACGTTAATCCCAGAGCTCTTGTGCACAAGGATCAGCTCTTTCAGAAACAGGCTCCCTAAGTTCTGCATTGCGTTTAGTCTGCTTACTTAGGTGCATAAATAGGGATATACGAAGCTTCTTTAAGTTCCCGGTTGACAGTCCTGCAGCAGCTTAGGCCTCATGGAGATAAAACTCCCATTAATTCATTACAGAGTCAATGAAAGTTTATTTCTTCGCCTAAAGGTTGTAAAAGGTGGCCTACTCTTTTGGGAAAAACAGGATTATAGTGAATTCTTGCTCGTTAAACAGTACTGGACTGACCTGAATGGAAATAATGACACCTGTTGACTTGCAAATTTCTCATCAGCTGTCTGGCAGGTGAGAGCAGAATCGATACTCATTTATCCTTTTGCACAATGGCTTCGGGCTCTGCGAATTACAATCCCCGGGGGTGTTAATTTAAAAGTCCTCCTAGGACAGTGAGGTTGGAAAGGAGAAAAAAGCCTGTGTGTTAATCTAGCACAATGGCCACATTTACTGCTCAAAGACCCACAACTTCTTTTCCCTTCTCCTAGTACAAACCTGCATAGACCAAAAATAACATTTTTAAGGGAAATTATACCTGGAAATTTTAATAACCTAATAAACAGACATAAAACTCAGCCTGAAAAAGCAGGTCGAAAAGTGAGTTCTCTTTACGGCCGTTCCTTCTCTGGTTTCCTGTGAGACGGCAATTGCTGTGTCATGCCCTGGTTGTGTGTTCTTTCAGGGAGGAAGTGGTGGGTATCAGAACGCCGTCACAGGAATTCAGAAAATTAACATGTCTCCAGGTACTACTGTACTTATCGGGTGATAACCAAATATAAGTATAGTGGACTGTCTTCTAGAAAAACCTCAGAAACAACAGTCGGAGCTGCAGTAATCCAAATGCAATTTGACTCTTTGCATGCAAGACCAGGACAACGCTTACTGGTCTTTCTGTGCCGTTCTAGCCTTGTAAAATCTCCCATCGTTTCAAGGGGCATTTTATGCTTTAGCATTGCTTCCACGCTGGTTGAGAGTAACTGCAGTAGCTGCCGTTGAGCAAAGGCTGGCTGTTTGGTTTGGGGTATTTTGTTTTCTTCTTTTTTGTCATTTTAACAATTCTGTCAATGCCTGGAAGACTTCTGGACGAGAAGGTGAGTACAAAAACTGATCACACGTTTTCTTTGGATTTCCTTTCACAAGTGGAAAATCCTTTTCATGTAGGTTTGCACTCGTTTGATGAACTAGCCGAGGAATGCCTATGCAGACCTCGTAGTTGGGCAGGGTTATTATTCAGAGTAAGACAGAATTGTTCTTACCCCTGAGTAACAGAATGAAGTCACATGGGAGGTGTATCTGAACCTGCTTATTTTCCATTCCTGATGGGTTTTTCTCGTCTGTTCCACCCAGCCTTCTACAACCCTTCAGCTCTTCTCTGCAGCCGGTCCTCTGTTTGGAGCCAGATGCTTCAACTTGCAATGGAACTCTTGCTCTTCTCCCTCCCCTTTTCTTTTTAGTCCTGGTTTCCCAGGGTTGGGTACTGTAACAGGTAGTGCTTTGCTGCTTTCCTAGCAGTGCTCGACACCATGACAAATGAGCAGAAAAGGGAAAACTCCTTACTGTTTGTCGGGCAAGGGCATTTTGTTGCTATTGATGCTCTTCAGAGAACTTGAATCTTGATCAAGCTTCACAACCAGTATACCTGAAACACAGCTGGGTGAGTTCCTGTTGCGGTGGATGTGTTAAACATTTTGGATGAGGAGGCGAGTTCCAAGTAGAAACTGTGCAGAGTTAGGTAGGATTCCTGTCCTAAAAATGTGTTGATGTGCCCTGGAAAACTGAAGTAAATCAGTATATGTTTAAATCTGTTGTGATTATTATCCTCGCTTTGAGTCGCGGGATTGGTAATCATTGATAGGAGCGATTTTACGCCGGAAGAAGCTGATGCTGCCTGCTTGGTGATGTGTTGTCTTTGTCATTTTGCATGAGGCCTGTGGGCCATATCCACCAGTCACGCCGCTCCAGTGCTGCCGTGTTAGCTTTATTTATTCTCTTTGATACCTATTCAGTTTCTACCTTCTCTTAAAAAAACATCTACACAGAACCACCCACTCTAGGAGCATACACAACTACAGCGACACAAGGCTGTGTGATCTGCTTTTAAATAAGAACCGCAGACTTCAAACCAACTCTTCTCCGGGTTCATCCGTGACCGTTTCCTTCACCTCCATCTATATCACGCGTCACTTTTAACACGTTTTATTAGATGTATTTTTTAGGTAGCATTTATATTTGTCATTTGAAGCTGCTGGTTTCACTGCATCAGAAAGCAATACCCTCTTGGTGTCGTCACAACTCAGCGGTATCTGTAATACTGAGCTCTGACCAGTACCATCTCTTGCCTAATCTAGCACCGTAAGAACTGGAGGGCTCCGGTAGTGCTTATTTCTTGTAATGCCTTTAAGGCTTAAGAGTTTAAGGCAGTAGCAAAGCAATTGCCCCTATCATTAAATTAAAGACCCAGAAAAGCAGAGAGCACGTGTTCATTGTCTTGGTCCTTGGGCTGGGTCTGTACCATGGAGAACTCCCTGCTCCCAAGACCATCTCCCCGGTCAATATGCCTGCTTGCTGAGCTAGCTGCAGCACCAGAAGCACGGCGTAGCCATGCCGGGAACTAGCTAGTCCTCATAGCAAGCCAGAGAGACTGGTCTAGGCAGAGCGGGGTACCAGAGCGCCATGGTTAAACCACTTTCAATACCAGGGCTGTTATTACCTCTGCACAGATTTCTTCATGTCATGATGTAACGAGAGCTCACTGCAGAGTGCAAAATTCAGAGCTAGGTTTCAGACCAGATTTTTAATTCTGGGGTTCAGTTAGGCCCATCAGAGAGTGCAAGTAGGATTGGCAACATTAAACACAAATTTCAGGTTTTGAGTCACATTGTCGTCTTTGCTGACAGCAAATTTTGAGGATCCTTCACTTTTCATCAAGTCCAGAAAACTGTTCTAAGTGAGCTGCCATGACGTAACCGGAAGTAAATTGCTGTCACTACTGATACCATTTGAACTGAAGTTGTTACGTGGTGTAAACCTAAATTTACCATGTCAATGTCTGACAATGAACTCATTTCTGTTCTGCCGTTATAGTTACCTCATTGCTGACTTGCACGTATCCACCTTTACGGAACGGCAAGTTCTGCATTGCAAATTTGCGTCAGTTGCATGAAGGAAACAGAGGATAGAAATGTCTCGAATCCACTGCTTGCACAATATTGCAAATGTAGTTCTTGCAGTTGCTTAGGGCAATGTTTACACCACTGAAGTGAATTCAGAAACATTGTCGCAGTAAACAGGACGAAGTACACAGAACTTTTTGTGCACTCCAACAGGCGGGGATAATATTTATCTTCTGTGTATTTTCGGCCAGGAGAAAATTGGATGTTGGTGTCTCAAGACATCTGTGCTTGATACATTTGTTTCATTAGAAATTGACTGCAAATCTGTTGTTTTAATGTACCTATGCCAATTGTTTTTAACAATTATTAGAGGAACATCCTTATTTATAGCTCACACAACCATAAAAGAAGCGCCTTCTTTTTAGGTTTGGATACTTCTGGAGACGATTGTGGATTTTTACAAGAACCACGTTACCACAGACATTTTGGGAAGCTTGAGAAAAAAATAAATAATCTTTACAGTTTTGATAATCACTGGAAGAAGAAATCAGAGAAAATGAAGTCTCTAAAACAGTCTCCCAGATAGAAATACTAAGCCAGGTCTGTTTTTTAATTTTTGAGAGAACATGTTTTCGTTGGAGTAGTTATACAGCATGAAAGCTTTTCCAGAGCTGCTTTAAATGCCCATTTTTAATGACTCTAGTTCTAGATCTGATTTCTTTTTTCCTTTTTATAAACAACCCCCAGTATGGAAACCGATCAAACAAGATACGTGTTTGTGTATCATGTGTATGTACCATGTATATGTATAGTCGTGGCCTAATGTTGTTAAGTCTATCTGTAAGTACTGGGAAGCATTCAGTGAATGCTGATTCTTCAAAATTTTAGACGGGGACAGGGGAGCAATTGCTCACCCGAAGCAGCAGCCTCTTCTCACACCTCTGCCCTAACTTTTGGGTCGTACGATGGATGGATTGCTCACTGATTTCCTCCCTTGCCCATGGAAGGTGTTAAAGGGGGCCGGGCAGAGCGTAGCCGAGTCCCTGAAAACAAACAGAACTAGAGTCGACTGAAGCTGTGCTTTTTTTAGCTTCCAAGAGTGGCAGTTCAGACAATCCCAGGATTCTTTATAGAATTTCTTTCACTCTATGGTTTTTATGCCACATGTTAAACAAACAAGTTGGTAATCAAAGCTTAAAACAGCAGTGAGAGGAATATAGGTGTGTGTCAGTCTACCGCATTGGATTTTGCTGTTTGTTACGTTCGTTTTTTAAATAGGTTGTGTGTTGGAAAACTCATTTTAAAGGCCTTTGTAGTAAGCCTCCTCGGTAGTAAAAACAGACCGAAGAGGGATATCTGATTGCACAGACGTGTCTTGAAAGTAAGTTAGTGGCAGTGCTGTTGGAGGTCTGATGAGGTCTTACGACCCTGGAAGCTGGTGCGTTACACCTGCCTCTCTTCCCCGGTGTAGCACACAGCTCAACAGAAGTTTCTCTGTCCCTACAAACCCTCTTCTGCTTAAACTGACTTGGCGTCCTGAATAAGTATTTTAAATCAAATCCCTGTGGTTCTTCAGACTGTACCTGGCTGAAATAATGTGAGTTCATGCTGATTCACTGTCATGTAACTACAGATTTCCAGAGCAAATGGCATGATTATCAAGTGCCCCCTGGGTTTTTCTATGAGAGGGTTTTGGTTGGTTGGTTGGTTGGTTGGTTTTTTGTTTCACTTTGCTGAGTCATTGCTTACGGAGTTAATGTGGTCTTAAAAATACTTGCCACTAAAGTGCTTGGTTCATACTATTTTTCACATGGGCAGTACTAAAGCCCTGAGACTGGCCGGCAGTGCACAGGGTTAGCCGCTCAGTAACACTATTTCCTTTCACTTATTGTGAAAACTCTGTTTTGCTTGGATAGATGCAGCAATTTTGAATCCCTGAACTAACCCTGATGTTTTCAAACTTATGAAATCCATTTTAATTCTTGGTCTGTAGAAACTGAGGTTTAATGAAGTAATCGTTCCAATTCCGTATTTAGTCTGGGAGTACAATCTCTCTTGTGTAAAGATGCTATTAGGCTGACAACTGCACTTTCCCTCACTCTTGCTCTTTCTCCCAGTGGAGCTTCTTAGTAGCCTCAAAGTTGTTTCATTGCAATGGCTTGGTCTATGGTCAAATGCAAAGCATGATATAGATGCAAAATCGCCTTTCTCCAAAAAAAGGATGTGTGGGCATTGTCTTGTCCGTGCAGCCGTGTCTGCAGCTACAAAGCTGTGGCAGCAGTTCTGTTTTGCTTCCTATGTCACACTCCGCTGTGGATCACAGGTAGCTGAAGAAACACGGACACTCATTTCTTTCTTTTTCTTGTGTCTTGTGATTTTACTGATAACCATTGTATAAAACTAAACCTTTTATCCAAATGCAAATCCATAGAGTAACTGACTTTTAGCGTAATAGTACATTATTCTGTTTTTCCTGGTTTTGCACAACCTGATTTTCATGGAGTACTGTCTGGAAAGACTGCTTTATAGATCTATAAGACACGAAGAATAGCTCCGTACCTATTAAACATTATAGGTATATCTGATAGTCACTCCTTTATCATGGCTGTTTAGCCAGTCCAGTGTAATCAGTGAACCACATTAGTGTGAAGCATCAGAGCATTTCATGATTTCTCTGTGGCCACGCTATGCTTGCATGACTCATAGAGGCAAGGTTTCTGATGGGTAGTTCCTATTTCTACCTAAATAGCCACCTATATGCACGCACCGTATTTATCCGAGAGGTTCGTAATTACACATTGTTCAGCACAGAAAAGGCGTAATCAAGGATTGTTCCTATGCAGAATTATATTTACATTCGTGATGTCCGTGAGGGAATTGGGCAGCAAACTTCGAATCTTGGCTCTGGGCTTCTGTAGAAGGGTTGTATATGATGTAAATGGGTTGTATATCATTATACTCTCCAGCACAGGAAGAGGACCTGCTTCAGAGGGCTTAGCAGCAGGTGACTTACTCGGCGATGGTTGAAAGAGCCGCTGGCTCTCATCACCGCAGAGCGTGGTTTCACACAGCGGTGACAGCCCACGCCGTTGTGTGAAGGAAACGCTGGTGCTGCGGGGCAGCCGAGCAAGGGGATGGGCTGAGCTGCCGCTAGAGGGCAAGGCAGCGGCAAACCCGGCAGAGACCCCGGGCTCCACGTCTTGCACCTTGGCACCCGCGGACTTATGTAGCCCTGTCTTGAGTCAGTCCAAGTCCTTGGAACGGGCCCCGCACGCTGGTGCGCTTCATGCTTGCCTCAAATTCAGCCTCGGCGTAACTAGAGTAACAGATTCGGTTTTCTTTTTCCTGGTCGTATATGTTCGGGTTTAAACATCTTTTCCCCGTAAGGCAGCAAATTCTGCTGCAAAGGTTTGAGGCACCGCATGGGTTATGATTTTGTGTGGGATTTTTCCTAGCCTTTGTTCCAAGGTCTGATTCAGCAGAGGTAGCAGAAGGAATCGCTCAGCCGCTGCATATCTCTGGGCTCAGTAATCCGCATATGGTTTACAACACGCCGACCCTACAGGGTTACACAGCCCCTTTGCAAGGCAGCACCAGCCATGTGTCTTTGCTGTATAGAAGGCTTCCCACTGGCTAGGAGGAGATACTGACAGACAGGCTGGTCTACTTTGAATCCCATAGGTTACCATTGAAGTGGTGGATGGCCCCGACACCGAGACAGACAAGGATCTGCAGAAAGAGAGCAGCAAGCCTAGCTGGCCGGTCCCGTCACCTGACTGGAGAAACTGGTGGCAGAGGTCCTCCACCTTGACTCGCATGAGCAGCGGTGACCAGGACTACAAGTATGACAGCACTACTGAGGACAGCAACTTCCTAAACCCTCTCGGTGGGTGGGATAGTCATGTACCCAGTCACCGGACATTTGAGTCCAAGGAGCAGCCAGAGTATGGTAAGCTTGCGTTCCAGGCCTCTTATGGGCATCCTGGGATTGTAAAAACGAGTTTGGGGGAAATGAGAATGGTGAGGCATCGCTGAAAGTAGGCCAAGCAAAACAGAATTTTTCAACATGTGGCTTTTGTTCATCAGCTTTTAACTACAAATCTGTGCAGATGCACAAGCTGTACTGTGGTAGCTGCATTCCACTAGTAAGTCTATAATCTTAAAAATCATACCAGTTATCCCATAAGAGGACCTTTTTTTAGTCCTAAGTGTACTTTTTTTAAAAGCAAAGGAAACAAGGTTTCATATTTATTTTTAGAGTAAGGATAAGTACAAATTTAGAATCGTGTGGTGGTTTGGAAACCAAAATATAATTATTGGATAAATAAGCAAGATCTAAAACGTGGTAGTATTTGGTGGACACACAAATAAGATTAATTATGTTGATGCATGTGTGGGGAGTGGCATATGCAGCAGGAACATTGTGTATTTGCGTGTGTAATTCTCTTCCAGATGTGTCATGGCGAAAACAATTGTTTTCAGCTTGTTGTATGAAGCAGTCGCAGAAACTAGAAACAGAGAGGAGCTACAGTTATTCATTGCCCCAACGGGCTGTAACTATCCACATGGGAATGACTCAAGGGAGGTGAACTAATACGTGCTCACAGGTAGCTCAGAGCCTCTCGATTTGAGTTGTATGTAAATACAGAACATTTTTAGTCAGAGCAGGGGTTCAAAGCCACGGTACTTTTACCCCGGCGCTGCTGTTGCCTTCCCTAGATACTGCAGAGTGGCTGTCATGCACTGATTCAGTCTTATTTTTCCCCAGTTTCGGTTAACTTTAAGTCCTAGAGCCTTAACAATTGAGAAAGACTTTTCGTGGAATGGTGTATTTAAACACATACATATGTATTAAATTTCGTAGCCAGAAGATTAAAGTCTGTCCCTTCTTTTTGCACCTGCATTTATTTGTGGGCGCACTTTATTGCCAAGAATTCATGTATGAGGTAGTTATTCATTTAGGTAAAATAAAAATGCTTTCACAAATAATTGTGGTCGGAAAAAAAATAATTACAAATATAAAAATAGGAAGAACAGGTTGAGCTCCAGCTGAAAAACTAACGTGGTATATTTAATAGTGGATTACTGTGTGTTTCACAGTGCAGTATAAAGACTAGGTAGATAGGCCTCAAAATTATCCTAGAGCTCTCTGCCGTACACCAGAGCACCCTACTAATTGGAAAAGATTCCTGGCCTTCTGACTAACCTAAAATGTCGTGTGCCGTTGGCCTTGACCAGGAGGATGTAGCAGCGGATCCTGCCCGTATGGGGCTTTTATGCTAGTTCCACCCATTGACCTGTTCACACGTTTCACGGCTCTATCATCTCCCTCGTCCTGCCCCCGCCAAAAAGCAGCGCACGGCTCTGCCTGCCCTTCCTGGGCCTCCCAGGCCGGGCTCTTTGACAAGCATTGCCCCTGCTCACCCTCCCTCTTCCTCGCCCGGCCCGTGGGGGAAAAAAATTCAGAGTTGGGAAAGAGCAGGGAAGGAGGGCAGGGCCGGGGCGGGAGGGCAGATCACATTTTCCTAAGACGTCTTATGCCTCTTCAGACAGCTGTAGTGCCCGCCTGTTGGCAAATCCCAGAATCGCGGGCCTTTGCACACAGACGGTAGCCATGTTCCCACCCACGTCACACCATGGACACCCGATTCAAGTGCGGCGGCTTCCCGATCGGCAGAAAAGGAGGCAAAGCACATAAGGTCCCCGCCACGAGGAACTCGCGTCTAGGCAGCTTGCTACGAGTGAGATATATAACCTTCCCGTCCTCCTGGCAATAAATGTTTAATAGCACCCCACAGAGTTGTCGTCAGTCATTACATATGGTACAAATCAAGTTACGTGCTCTACTAACCAGCTCAGGAAGCCCACAGACAGCATGGCAGTGGGGGGGGAACCGGGAATTGCGTGTAGCACAGAGGCCAGTGCAGGCAGGGATCTCTCCCCGTGTCTTGCCGGTACATAAACGTTCAGCTTATAGCTGTAGAGCAGGGCTGGCTCAGCGTCACTAAACCCGATTTTGCTTTGCTACCAGTGCTGGTTTAACCCGAATGAGCACAGGCCGCAAGTTATGGTCACAGGGTCAGTTAAACATCTCCTGTAGGTTGCAGAGAAATCCATTAAGCCAGACATTCCCTAGCGAGAGACAACACTCAGCTGGGGAGGCCAGTGGGAAGGCAAGAAAACTGGGATTGGTTCATGGACTCCATTTGGTGGCCTCCACGAGGTGGGATGTGCAACAGTTAACGCGGCAAACAAAGGAGACCGGTTCTAAGGGGCTTAGGTGATTGCAGTGGCAGCGAGCCACGGTGGTGCAGACTTGGTATCATTTGCCTTTGGCTATCTACCAGAAGAGAATAAAGTCGTGTTTCGTTTTCAGAAGGTTCCTGCCAGTAAACAGTCAGATTTGATGTAATAATTCACATGAAACGCTACAAATTGCATGTTGTTCTGGGTGCAAGATGCAATATGCGGTTCCCTATATTCATGGCAGTATTTCTGTAATATGTTTCCTGTTCAAGGGACTGAAAACCAAAATTGCAATTTTCACGCATGACCCATAGTCCAACAGTCATTGTGTCCTACAAACTAGTTAAGTGAGTGTTGTTGTGCTGTTGCTGCGTGTTTTGAAAAGAAGAACACTTCATTTATCCTGTGCCTGATTAGTCTGTGGTCACAAAACATATTCCTATATACAGGGAAATTATGTGAATAGATGCGTACTGTTAGTTCATGACCCAGCTTTGCAGCTGAGGATTCTCAGCTGCCAAAAGGTCAAAAGAGAAAGGAAATATTTTTTCAAATAATGTTGCATGCATTTCCCTGAGGAGCATCAAGTGTGAAAACCATTTAAACAGCAGGCTTACGCCTGGCATTTAGCCCGAGCTTCAGGTAGAGACATCTGGATTCCATTCTTGTTTTGCCGCCTTAATAAAAAACACTACACAGTAGTTTTGGGTAGTAGGAGTTTTGTTTCTTCATTTCCTTCCTCATCTTTGTTCTTACGCAGATTATATTGACGGTGAGGGAGACTGGAGCCCGTGGTCCCTTTGTAGCGTCACCTGCGGGAGTGGCAATCAGAAGCGGACGAGGTCCTGCGGGTACGCCTGCACTGCCACTGAGTCACGGACCTGCGACAGGCCCAACTGCCCAGGTGTGATCCTGTTCACGTGAACCGCTGCCAGAGGGGAGTGGGGAGAGGCGGTCGAGGCCGGGGAGGAGAGCCCTCCTCTACACAAAGCCCAGGGCCCGTTTCTTCCCTGGCTAGGCAGGAGTTTCGGCGGGAAGAGACACGCTGGTTTTCAAGGCCATTTATGAAATGGCAGGTTCTTTGCTAGTAATAATACGCTGCTAGATGCAGTCTACCATCCCCTGGGACATAAAAGACAAATACAGGCTTTTTTTAGGTTACGGCAGTCATTTTTGTGCACGGTACGTTTTGTATTCCAAAGGGTGTAATCTGCTCTCTTGAAACAAATGTGTATTAATTTTAGAATTTCAAAACAGCTGTGCTGACTGTTACCTCAGCGAGCTCATATTTTGCTGTGCAGTGAATGGGCACGCCTGTGTTGTGAACAAATAGCTCCCCCCGCCAGTTACACGACTTTTAAGTTTTGTGCCTAATGTATACAGAGTTGCTTTAAGACTCCATGTGTATTAATATGAAAAAAGATACTTTAAATACCCGCTTTTCCTGTCACTCCAGAGATTTTGGGTTCATTGGGCATTAAGCTACACAATTTCCTGTCCTAGAGAGTCAATCTTAAGGTGGAAACGTCACCTCTGTTTCATTACCTGTTGCTTGATAATTGGAGAATTCTAAACCAGCAAGTTTGGTCCTGCAACAGCTGGGCACAACGGGATGAAGGAAAGTATAGTTTTGGCTTGAATGTATTCAGAAAATACGGCCAAGGAGCCTTACCTTAGCTCCTACCCGTCTGCAGTCATTGACATTTAAATGCCAGTGACGGGGGTGTCCTTACCATCGTGCAGTTTTCGCTTTGGTGAAAGCAGGGCTGAGCACTCAAACCTACATCATAAAAATTTAAAGCGGCTATGGAAAACTTTCCCGTGATGTTCTTTAAACGCTGCTGCGTGTTTGGATTTAGGCACGTTTGTAATGCAGTGATGCAGTAGTTGCCACAATGCATGGGATAGGTGCAATTTTGTTACTTCCCAAGACCAGAGAGAAGTAAAAACACATGCTGGCGTGGTATGCATTTCACCAAGTTTACTTCATGACTCAGAACGGCAGAAATTCTTAAACTGGAGGTCAGGTTTTTTTACTGGGAAGTGAAACGTCAGCAGTGCTGGAGAGAAGACTTGGGAGCCTCGGTGAAAGAGTTGGAGAGAAGTTTCTCACTCGCAGATAGATGCGTGCATCCATTGCCAGGTAATGGCTGCTAGGCAGTTCAGGAGAAAAATGTTTCTGGATGCTCTCATGCATCCTAAAACCTCAATAATAAGGGGTTAATTCCAGCAGAAAGCATGTAGCCCACAGTTATATTCTCCGGTATTTATTACCAGCTAGCATCAAACAGTGGCAAACTTGAAAGAATATATTATGTCATATAACAGACCCCCAACGATCAGCAAGCAAAATACATTCACTCTCTGAGGCTGCGCTGGCATTTTTAAAATTACAAGGGCAAAGCTCAGCTTCTGCTGCTTATAATTCCAGCAGTGAATTACTGCCTTGTAATGGGTACTTGGGTATCTATTATTCTGCATCTACTGCTGGAGTTAAGGTGAAACCCCATGATAATTTTATTGAAAAGCTGCCTGAGGCTGTTTTGAAGCTTTGCAAGCCACTATTATGCCCCGGTTCAGGAGATCAGGAGAAAGTTCATTGGCAAGAAGATGGATGGTGAACAGACTTCATTACTAACTATATAGTTATCACATATTAAAGAGCCTTCTGCTCTCTTTGGAGGTCTTTAATTCAATGGAGAGGGAAACAAAAAACCCAAACCTGTTCAAATGCTTCTTTGAAGAGACATTTGTTTGACGGCTACACGGCACAGAAACATTAGGGGGACGTCAGGCTGGTAGGTAGGCCAAACTGAAGCAGCAATGAAAGGATGTTTACTTTGGCAAGATCAATTAATACATTTTCTGGCAACCCGTGTTTCTCTCTACTGATAGCAAACACTTAACTGGAGGTTGTTGGAAGATCCTGATATTTCAAGATCCTGATATTTTATTTGCTTGCTGTAGGTGGTGGGGGACAGGATTGATGGGAGAGGTTATTTAGCTCTCGCCTACTCACACCTTTCAACTCCCTAGCACTGGGAGAGACCAACAAGCGCCAGTCTTCTTGTGATAGCGTCATTCTTCCTCGTCCTTCCTGAAAAATGGTCCCACACATGGATATGGACTTACCCACCTCTCTTCAGGCATGTCGCTCTGTTTTAGAAAGTGGCACAAAGGCTGTCTCCTTTAGACGTCACATTTTACCCAGGGCTTTAGAGCCTCCATTAGGACACTTGTTTTTATCCTGTCGGTCACCTGTGGTACATGCCCTGGAGACGATGCTGGTCACACACAGGCTGCTGGTGAAGTGTGTGCAAAGCTCCTAGCTGAATTGCTGGGAGATGCTGGCAAGCCTTGCATCGGGAAGAGGAGGAACAAAATTGGTTCCCTCGCTGCTGTCCCTGCACTGGGTTCATAACTGACCAGTTTGTTGCTTAAATATAATCTAAGCTCTAAACCTTGAAAACTTTTGACCTTTGGGCTAAGGTAATGCTTTATCTTCCTAACACCACAGATTCCTTGGTCATTATACTTTTAAATGAACAGTCCTTCCAGCAGCAACTCCAGATGATTACCTCCCTGCCGAACAGAAGCACCTTGCAGAACTGGGGAAGGAGGGGATGGCAGAGAGGCAGTTGATTGCGTTGTGTTTTAGTAGAAAAACGCCACCACCACTAACACGTGTTTGTCTTAGGGATCGAAGACACCTTCCGGACAGCTGCCACAGAAGTGAGCTTACTTGCAGGAAGTGAAGACTTCAACGCTACCAAACTGTTTGAAGTTGGTAAGCAGCCTAGTCAATCTTTCAGTAATAGATAAGAGACTTCCTCAGATTTTCCTGTTTTGAGTCTCACTGCGGGACCAAGATTTTGAGTTTACCATTAAAAATGTCAGTAATAATGGCCATTTATTATCTTGCTTACATTTATGATCTGAACCTTGGCTTGCTTCTGTCATAGAATCTTTCTCCTCTTAAGTCTTAGCAAATTTCTGTGCTTCTTTCATTATAAAATGGTGATTCTCTGTCCTAGTTCAGAAAAGAGCTGTAAGGCTCCACACTAACGGAGGGGGAAAAAAAAATCACACACTAGCATGTTGCTGGAATAGCCTTGAATGGAAGATACTATAAAAGCATTTTAGGTACAGCTGTCATATTAAAAAATATTACAATGATTTCTATGAGCATGCATAGCTTTTATGCATAGCATGTGCTGCAGTGGGGCTAGCCAAAGCAATTTATGGACTTGATACTAATCTATCAAAACTCAGCCCAACCTCTATAATGTTCTGATTTCATCCCTCCAATGAAACCCTAGTGTGGCCACTCCTAGACACTGGATGCTGGACTAATTGGATAAATAACGTAATCCAGCACCTCCCTCCTATGGTGGTAGAGCACAATAGTTAATGACAGCGGGATAGGACTCTTTAAGGAGACAGAAAAACAGGACACTGATCACTAAGTAAATATCTTGCAAGCATGTTTGCTCGAAGACTTTTAGGTCGCAGTCTTTGCCTTACTCCAGAGTCCTGTTAAGTAAGTGTGGAGCAAGATGTGCAGGGTTTTTTTGAAAGCCCATAGCATGATACAGACGCCTTAAATAATGTTTTAGGTAGGAGATGTTTAACTGGATTCTCCCAAGACTCTCGCAAAATAATAAAGTGCCAGTATTAAATATGCTACTAGTCTACAAACCTCTTTAACCCCAGCTATGAGTCATGACTCTGGTGCCATTAAATCCTCCTAACGTACAGACACTCTGATATTATGTCACATATGCCCTTTTAGAATCCGAATCACTTTTGGCTGCATTTGCCAGCTAAGATGTCAGTCTCCATGTTTGAACCACAGCTGCTTGAAATACCCCTGTGGGAAGATGGAGACCAAACAGAAAAAAGTATTTGTTAGTTAAAAGAAAGACTGAAGTAGGGCTTAATAACGAACTTCAGAAAAAGTAATCCAGGCCTTGCTTGCCATCTTGGTATTTCTAGCGTCATGAGAAACTTAATCCTTCAATGTCTGAATCTGCCGTTCTTACAAGGTGGGTGTCTGGACTAGGCGTTTAAACTGGAGACTGGCATCAAATCAGCGTGATTTCCCTATTTCAGTTCCGTCGCTTGTAAACCCACGATAGCGTCTCTTGTGCTGCATGGGGATATGGGCAGCTTAATTAGAGTTTGCCAGGTAGAAGAAACGTCAGAGATTCTCACTGGCATGGTGCTGCACTGATATTCAGACTGGCACTGCCTGAGGCTCTAAAGCCAGCCACACCTGGGATTTCTTTATCTGACAAGACAGCACGTTAACACATCGCAGGCAGGGAGGCAAGCTTTGACTGCCCTTTCTTTCTTAAGCAAAGCACTGGTGCTGAACAGTTAGGCTTTACTCATTTGTTGTCACTGGTCATACGAACTGGGATGCTGCATAATGTATCTTAAGTTTCCATTTCCTGCCCTTAAACAGATACCGATAGCTGTGAAAGATGGATGAGCTGCAAAAGCGAGTTCTTGAAGAAATATATGCACAAAGTGGTCAATGATCTTCCCAGCTGCCCGTGCTCCTACCCCAGAGAAGTTGCATACAGCACTGCTGAAATCTATGATCGGATTAAGAGGAAAAACTTTCGCTGGAAAGACGCAAGTGGCCCGAAGGAAAAACTGGAGATCTATAAGCCCACTGCACGATACTGCATCCGCTCCATGCTCTCTTTGGAAAGCACAACGCTTGCAGCACAGCACTGCTGCTATGATGATAACATGCAGCTGATTACCAGAGGGAAAGGGGCAGGTACACCAAACCTGATCAGCATCGAATTCTCAGCAGAACTCCATTACAAAGTGGACATTCTGCCGTGGATTATATGCAAAGGTGACTGGAGCCGATACAATGAAGCACGGCCTCCAAACAATGGGCAGAAGTGTACAGAAAACCCTTCAGACGAAGACTACTACAAGCAATTTCAAGAAGCAAGGGAATACTGAGAAGATTTTCTTCCTCTTCAGACACAAAATAGCATTCGTTTCCTGGATGCCAAAGAACCGATAACGGCTGCTGCATTGTCTCCTTGACAGGGGTTGATCAGTTTCTTTCTAATGAATGTATATAGTTGTAATATAATACATAAGTATTTTTCATAGTGTGTGTAATTTATAAACACATATCTCTCTATCTCACACACACCTATTTTTACATACAGACATACATAAAACTTGTCCTGGTAGGATTTTATACTGCAATAACGTTCCTTTAATAATGTGCATTTCATTTTATTCCCCAACTGTAACATAAGCGTGAGGTGGGGGGGAAGGGGGGGGCAGCTGCCATCACCATCAGGCCCCAAGGCCCCAGCTGAGGAGGGCACATATTTAAAAGTTGTTATAAACAATAGGATTGAAGAATGTACTCTTCCATATGGGAATGGTTTACAAGATTAATGCACCTACTGCATCAGTTTTCTCTATAATTGATTTCATGACTAGTCATATCTCAGAAAGGAAGAATATTTTTTTTGGAAGGGTAATACTCAAAAGCGAATATAGACAGTTACTAGCAATTTTTTTCTTGGAATTCTTCCTGTTACCTTCTAGCTCAAGTCTTTGCAGTCCATCTGCCTTGCAGGGAGACGTAGCTGTGGTTTTCCTACGGAGCAGAAAAAGTCCCGATGCAGTGGTTCTGCAAGAGTTACAAACAGCCCACTCCTGGAGACATCTCAGATACAGAGCTGCAGTTGTCAGGGCTAACGTCTTGTGCTGGGGAGCAGATCTTCAGGGCAGCTACCTGTAAACTAAGCGTGCCGTAAGCCTTTGGAGGAGTGAGGCCAGAGAAGGAAACCATGTCAAAGGAAAAAGAAAAAAAAAAATCACAGTTACTTCCCAGTTTTTAATATGAAGAGTGTTTAGATCTGCTTGTTTCTTTCTTTTAAGAAAAGAAAGAAGTTTATTCTTTTAAAGAACAGGAAAAGTGGAATACACATTTCCAAGTTCCCTGAGATAGAGCATGCAACCAGCCCTTTTCCCCCGTTTATCATATGCTGAGTGCACAGTGTCCTACAGAAGAAGCTATTCTTTAAGGAAGCTATCTGGGAGGAACTATTGGTGAGTTAAAATGTCTTAATTTTTTTAAAAAGCTAGCATTATTTTTGTAAAGTATTTATTGAATTGTAACAATAACTCACACGTGGGATATGTCTCTAACATGAACGGCTTCTGTAGATGGAACTTGATTGCCAAGAATAAGACTGTTGTTAGGCAAGGGTTTTACTTCCAAATTTTTACAAAGTGCAAGTTTACATACATAATCCTGTAATTAAGCAGCTGATACCTGCATCCTTATGAAAGATAAAAATTACACCGTGGGTAAATAAATGCTTACAGTTCCATCCTGTAAAAGGCTGTCTTGCTGCAAGTCAATGTCTTCCTTTGGAAAACTAAGGCTAAGTGTTACTAGAGAAAAGCCTATTTTCGGGTTATGTGGTCTGATACACATATGTGCACTGCATGTGGAACCTCACACAGCGGTAGAGCCGATCATGCATTGCAGTCAGTCTTAGCTGAAAGATTCAGGACAGCCACGAAAGACAATTCCTTCTGCTATATACGTACACACATAGATACTGTAAATCGTTTCTCTAGCTCTGTTGGCCTTTCAGGTGCCGGTTGAGGGCGACTTCCCAGACAGACGTGTGTGCGGTCCCCCCAGCGTTAACGTACGCATAATAAGTAAGTCTGCTGAGTCTGGGAAGTGTCAGGCTTGTGTTGGCCCGCCCAGGTGCTGCAGATCAGGGGATTAAAAAGCAGCCTGGGCCTTGGACACCCGCTCTGACCAAACGTGTGGCGCGTACGCTGCGAAGGCTCGCCCCGGGCCCGCCAGACCTAGTCTGACAGGCTGCAGAGCCTCAGCGCTGTACTTCTGCTCCAGGTTTCCATAAACACAGCGGTGCAGGCAAAGCTACTGCACATATGCAAAAGCAACTGATCTACTGAGGTAACTTCCGCAGCTGGAAATCTTGGCCAAGTCATCGGACCTTCCCAGATGCAGGCTTGAGTCGGAGGTGGGGGGAGACGTGGATATATTCTAGCACTAACTGGTAGTAACAAAACATGGTTAGTTGAGCAAGAGGGTAAACATGGGGATCGCCCCTTAATTTTTATAGAAACCAGGTTTTGTAAATTCTTGCAAGGTCATAAGAAGGAGCCACTCGCTAGCGGAGCCAGTTAAATTGACAGCAGATGGACGAAAGGCATAAGCAACTCCAGGATCAGTCATTTAATAGGGAAGACAGGTATTTGCTGCAACATGTGGGAGAAAGCTCCGCTTTCTACTTCACTGAGCAGTGTGGGGGGAACAACAGTCTCGGGTTTCTCTGGGAGGGCGATGAGAGGCCGGTTACAATTCTTGAAATATAGAACACATCCCTGCAGTTTATGGATTAGTAAATTATGGTGCTAGTGAGAAATGCTACTACACCGTTAATACTGATCATAACAAATAAAGAGTCAGGGAAGAGGAAAAATTATTCTAATAAATGAAACGATGCACAAAGTTTCGAGTGTTACCACTCATAATTTGCCAAGGCTAGAAACTCTGAGGGAGCCTAATAACCGCTGATAAGGACCTACCAGGTTTTTCATAGGATGAGTCCTGGAGCACAGATCAAGAGCGTATTCGCACTTCTGCAGTCTTAAGCAACAGTCTTTATTAAAAACAAAGTCAGTCCTATTTTATAATAAATTATGATCCATTCAGGGCTGGGCTGCTTTTTTTCTTTATCTCCTTTCCAACAACCAAAATGGTACCTGGAATGACTTTGTGTAGTAGTCCTTCGCAAGGTGCAGGAGTTTACCGTGGCCAAATTTGGCTCAGTCTCTTAAATATAGAGCTCTTTATATTAGAATAAGACCTGAGGAAGGGTTTGTGGTCTTAACGTTCCTCGGCACAGGTCGGTGGTTAGAAGAAGCTGTCGTTACATTTCTAAGTTACCACAGAACGGGCGTACTGGAAGACCCAACCAAAGATAGGAGGGGGATTGAAAGAAGCAGAACTGAACAGGGCTCGTGGTCTCAACACAGAAACCCTCAGGGAGTCCCCCACCGGTAGCCATCCTGCTTCCCAAAAGGCAACTTAACATACAGACTTTACAGCAGCCTCTCCGTAGCTGAGCAGTTCCGTTTACCTATTTCTCATCAACAAAGCCGGAGTAGGGTGTTTTCACCTCCTGGCCTCTCGTTCCTCTGCACTACCTTCCTTCTTGGGCAAGCACAGCTGTTTGTGCAGCAAAATGAACCAGTCAAGTCATCCAAGCTATTTTTAACCCAGATCCATCAACAGATACAGATTACCGCACGGCTTTAGAGTCGAGTTGATGGGAACGCCTTAAGCTGGCACTGCTGCTGAGAAAGATGTGTGGCGCAGTACCCCGAGGTAGCCATGAAAGGATTGAATGCCTACCTTTGACGGTTAGAAGGATGAGTGGGCCTGGCTTCACATTGCCCGGACAGCTGCTGAGCAGCAAAATTCCACTAACATAACCCACAGTGATGCATATGGGTTATAGGACAATATAGCGAAAAACAAAAACGTACACACATTCACGAATTCCCACAGTCCCGCATTAGTTACCAGCTGCGTTTTTTTCCCCCCTCGCTGTGCAAAATGGTTAGCACTGTCAACACAGCGCATGCTTTCAAAGAACGCTAGTGAGTTCATAGGACTGCCTTTTCCATATATAGCATTTTCATTGAGGCTGTAGGGTTGGTTGCCATGAATAACTGATGCACCTGACACTTTCAGTTGAGTGGGGTCAGGCGAGTCGAAGGCGGGAGAGGGGGAAAAGTAACCTTTCCCAGTTGAAGAGATCTGCTGCTTCATGGCAGGGGACTGCAGTATATGTGTGAGCCATTTAGCCAGGGGATGCCCCTGCCAGACCACGAAGAGCCCTAATGCCGCAGTCTCTTGCCTGTGGTGGTCCCCCTGGTCGGCAGCAGGAAGGCAGCGAGGGAGCACCTGCCAGGCCCCCCCCCGCTCCCCTTCCTGCCTTCTGCATCAAGGCGCCCCCGGAGCCGCCCAGCAGCCAGCGTGGCTCGCCGCGGTGGGCGCCTGCTGGGCGGCACTGCCTTGGTTTAGGCCCGGCAGCGCGGAACCACGCATTCATCCATCCTTGGAGAAAACTACTCACGTTCAGGCTGGACAGACTACACAGGAACCCGGCGAGTGCCGCTCCTAGCAGAGTCAAGAAGCTGGCAGGGCAGGGAGCCTGTTTATAACCCACCCAGACAAAGTTACTCTGCAGGCGCCATGCAGTCACCCGCAGAATCATCTGACACCGTGCGAGGGGCAATGGCACGGCAAGGCTATCTCTTTTTAATCCAGAAGAGGAAGCCTGCAAAACAGGTATGGACAAGCTCGGATCTCTTTATGCTGCCTGCATGCACCTGCACAGGCACAAGCACGGCCGTGTCCCTCCCCTCCACACACGCGGAGCCCGGAGTGCTGAGGAGGGAGGGCATGAGCAGGAAGAAGACCAGCAGTAAGCACCAGAATAAAGACGACGCTTTTTCCAGCAAACTGGTGTGAGTGCACGTTGCTGCCTGGCTGCACGGCATTTATGTGACAGCTGAGGCAGCATGTGTTTTTCTATCACCAGCTCCCCCCTCCCTTCCCTTTGTAACTTTTAATGGAAAAATGTGTGGGCAGTTTCCATTATGCCTGCACTGTTTCAGACAAATTAAGGGATTGGCTAAGAAATCACTGGTTTCATATTTCATACAAAACACACACACATGCATATATTTACATATCTATGTAAATTAATTTAGGATATCCTCTAGTCATGCACTTTGTAGCAGTACGTTCCCGAGTGTAGTGTCTGCAGGAACAGACCTACAGAAGAGCATTTCCTTTAGGGCTGCACAGGGGGATGAGGCTATTTTTGCACTTGCATGGGGGGGAGAAGTGCCGGGAAGCTGAAATGGCAGCAGTCGTTCTTCGGCTCTGCCTCTTACTTTCTGAGTGGCAGGTTTATTCGTTTTTCCTTTCCAGCTGCGTTGCTAAAGCCACATACGCCTTTTATGACTGTGCTAATTTTCTATCATCAGGTTAGGGAGTTATACATTTTTTTTCCTTGTTTGTTCTCTGCCACAAGAAGGAGCTGGGGAGGATTTTTTAAACATACAGAGAAGCTTTTCATTCAGCAAAATGCACAATTTATAAGGGATTCAGAAAATTATATTCTGGAAGTGATAGCACTATTACACAGGTCAAACCGGCCAAACCTAACAAAACTAAGTGTGGGTGGCTCTAGTGTTCAGAGGAGCGCTTAGATAATACTTCCTTTTTAAAACTGGGCAAACAACATCACATGTGTTAAGTGTCAGAGTTTGCTGTTTATTACGGGCCTGACCAATGCTTCGCTTAGAGTGGAACAGTGCTTCACTCTATGGATTTCAGGAGGGCTCTGGTATGACTCCGAGACGTGCCTGAAGCAAGGGACAGCATCTGCACACCATGGTGGTAGATGCAGGATGTGAGTCAGAAAGTTTGGGGAGCAGAGAAGGCTTGGGAACCAGCTCCCACAACAAGCACCATCTTCCGGGCTGGCTCCTGCGTCTGCACAGCTGTGCTTAACCCATTCATTTGTCCCCAAAGCCAAGCTGCAGCCATCCCCCTTCCCCGCTTCCCAGGGGCAGCTCTTGAGGGGACGTTGCTCAGCCACAAAAAACAGAGCCAGGGCACAGCTGGCCTTGGGAGAAGCCCTGTCTGGCTGAGTAGGACTCTCTGAGTCCGGTAAGAAGATGGGAAAGGTGCAAATGTACTTGACCATGCAGACACAGGGATTCCTGTGTCCCACTGTCCTCGGCAGCGTTTGCTGTCAGGCAGTCAATGGGGAGCACCTTCAAACCACGGCACTGCCTGGCTTCATCCACCTCCCGCCTGCCAAAGAAGCGTGAGGGCAAATATCAAGCAGGTTACCAGCACTGTCGCAGTCCCTGTCACCGCCCAAATGGATAGGGGATCCAGCCTGGCACGACGCCTCCGTCCAAAGCGAGCCCCCACCGGCAGGCAAAAGCACAGCTTCATTTTACGTGCAAACGTCCCAGTTATTCCAGCACCTCCGGGCATGCCAGCAAGTGATGGCTTAGAGACACGGCAAGGTCCGACACTGCCTCTGCAGCAGTAACCACATCTGAAGGCAATGGTGACCTGAATTCAATGCATCGGTTCTCTTACACAACCCTCATCTTACAACCTGCCTGGGAAACACTCAGAAAAAGAGCGTAGAGCAGAAAGAGTCTCTTTGGGTTGAGAAAGAGGATGCAGTAACAGGAATGGAAATGACTTCTGGCCAGTGTGGAGAGGAAACAACAGTGCATTGAGTTACAAAGTGGCCTCATTAAGGGTCACCAAAATGTAAATCACTGCGTGGGTAATGATATCCTGAAGGAGGACAGCCTCAGAGGAAATGCTGAAGCAGTGCCTACGTCCCCAGCAGGCTGAGGGCTTCCCTTGCCTGTCCATACACTCACAGACCCATTCCCCAACTATCTCACCACGTGTTTAATCACCACTAGGTACACAATACCAGGAGAGCCAAATTAAAAAGCACAGCTGGTAGGTGTAAGGGGAGGAGAAGTTACTGAGCCTTTTTTCCCCGAATAACAGCCCACATGGCCTCATGTTCACAGAGGCCGCAGCACAGTGGTAGCTGCACCACAGCTTTTTAGCTGTCTGCGAGAGGTCGATGGCAGTGGTTAACCTTGACAAATAACTATGTTTTGCCCTTGCCCATAGTGGCACAGCTGTCAGTATTCCTGTAATTTAATGCGGCTTTTGCCCAAAAGGTCAACCCCCTTTCTCTCATGCCCATATAAACCACCCAGGACAGTGCGTTTGTCCCCCTCCCAGCACCACCGCCTGCACAACAGAGCAGGGGCATTGGCTCGGGTCACTTTGCAACCATCCTCTTTCCCCACAAGGAAGGGGAGACCCGGCCTCGTCTTCCTAGCAGACAGACAGGAGGCATGAAGCCACCAGAGATGCACAGGCCGGAGGTGGGAGAGGATGCTGACCCAACCTCAACCTCAAACACAACCGCATCTGTCATTGCTAGGTTGGGTGCCTTGGTTAGAAATACAGCGTTGTTTTTGCAGCCGGTGGGACTGCCCCACGGATTCAGTCCGTGAGAAAAAAGGACAGCAGCAGCGTGCTCCATGGCTGACCGTCACCAGCACTGATGGGGAGCAGGAAGGTCTGAAGCCCTGAGAGCTACATACTTCGGCAGTGCAGCAGATGACAAGACCCAATGCTGCCAAGCTGAATCTCAGTCCTGGGAAGGACGCAGCACCCAGGCAGCCACGCAGGAGCTGGGCCTCCCCTGCACCAAAGGGACACATGGAAGGAGAGCTGAGCTTTGATGACTAAGTCACTGTCAGGGGGTCTTTGGCCTGCATTAGAAAGGAGACGAGACCAGATCACCTGGCTGCAGAAAAGGAGATCTGCAAGGCCAGGGAGTCCCACAGGACTATCTGGTCCATTGGACGCTTCCAGGCTGGTAATTACACCATGAGCTGCAAAAGTCGCTTTAACCAGAGCTTAAGTAGGGAACAGCAAATTTGACAGAAACTGTGAGATTTTTCCTCCCAAGAATACCCACCTGTTTCTCTCACAGATTGCCTTCTGCAAAATTTTCCACTGCTTTCAGCAGGCGTATAGCTGCTTTCCGACCTCTTCAAAGCCAAAGCCCTCCAGAGGGGTTCATCGTCTGGCAACAAATCAAAGAAAAGGAACAGCAGCAGTTATCAACCCACACACAGCTAAATGACATCTACCATGTCGTTGCGCCCCCAAAAATGCCAAGAGCTGCTGGGCCCTTCTTTGTACCAGCACTCCCAGTTTTTCTACCCACTGGCTGAGTTTTGCAGGTAAAGCCAGGTCTGGACTTCAGTGAATACCATTGCAACCAGCTAGGACCGTATGAAAGCCTCCTCTGAAAGATACCATGCCAATACATTTGCTGCTCACCCTGGGGTGCAGGGGACAAGTGACAGCACCCCCCCTACCACTAACTTGCCCTGTGTCGGCTTTGCAGGAACGTAGTCACACATGGCAGAGGCATCACTGCATCTCTGAGCTCTCGGGTCTGACGGCGCAGCTCAGCGCCACTGGCAACGGCCACTGCATTGCCCTGACTTATCCCAAGATACTTCTCATGCCAGATTTTTCTTTTTTTAATGGGAAGAGGCAGAACCAGACCTCCTGCATGAAGGCAATTTGTCTCTTCTGGACGAGTTCCAGCGTGAGGAGGGTACTTTATACATATGGGCTCTCTTTCATGTTTGATTGCTGGACTAAGATCACATTGTTGTCCAGCTCAAGGGGGGGGGGCAAAAAAGAGCAAAACCCACACAAATCAGGAAAGCATTAGGTAAACTGAGCTAAGAATACATCTTCTGACCAAATGGAGAGCGATGCTCTTTCATATAATTAGGCCGTCTGCAGGAAGTCAAAAAGAACAAACCGTGATGTTTTCAGTGCTGTGAGAGACGTGCAATCCCTGGGAGACGATCACGTCTCCTCCCCAAGGCATTAGGTCAGCATCCCCCGGCAGGTTGCAAAGGGAGAGTGCGGTTTAAAATGCCCTCAGAAACTATGTCATTGCATTGCAGTTCCAAGTGCCATCCCTCATTCAATGGAGAGACATGCATACATGAAAATAACGTGTGAAAACAAACCCTGACTGATCACAAAGTGCTCGAATACTGTCTTCAGATTTGTACAAGGTGAGGAAAATGCTGGGTTTGGCAGTAAAGGGACAGTGGCCCAGCCAGCGCAGGAGCGGGTCAGATGAATGGGACTGTATTGCACACTGGAGGGAAAGATACTCTCTACCAACACATAGTAACCAAACAATAAATGATCCTGTCCTCCATAAAACGACTCTTTCCGTAACAACCTTCTTAATGGGAATGGTACAAATGAACATTGAAACACGCAGGCACAGCAATGGGCATATGGGCCCGACACCCACATTTCTGCTCAGTGCCACCAATGGCGAGCGGTGGGGATACAAAGAGCCAGATCCTTCACCCTCCAAAGTCAACGGCGAGGCTCAAATCATCTTCAGCCCGGTCCGTTGTTTTGGGAATGAACTCTTTACCAAAAAGAAATAAGTAAACATTTTCCGTTCTCTTCTCTTCCTAGACATTGAGCAAGAGTAACTTGTAAATTGCTTCCAGCGACTTCGAGACAACAAGGGAACAAACAACTATCAACAAGCATTACACTCGTTGCTTCACACGAAAACAGTTATGAGACTGAAGGGATCCTGACAGGCAATTGGAAAGCATTCCTTTTTATGCTAATTTTATTGTATTTTAGACCAATTTTCCATGATTTAAAATGTGCGATGTAATAAAGAGCTGGAATGCCTTCTTTTGTCATAATATTTCACACCCAAGGCCTCAGAGCACTTTTGTGAATCAAACTCTGCAACAGTTTTGCAAAGCAAATGGTTTAGGAAGCAAAGAGTTGGAAATAGAGGGCAGTTTTCAGAGTTGTTGTTGGTCACAGAAGAGCCTATAACAAAACCAAAGCAGTATCCCAATACCCGGCCTCCCCGGTCCCGTGCCGGGACCACAGGTTCTTTCACTCCTTGGGCAGACGTCTGCCGACAACCCACCGTTCCCCTTCACCTGGGGGTGAGGTGGAGCTCCTCACCTGCACACCCACGCTGCACTGCGCCCCGGCAATGAAAGAAATTTGGAAAGAGAGGCGAGATGATTTCATCGAGGGAGGAAAAAGTAGGAAATGGCCCATGAAACATTGCACACTTTGCACTATTTCAGATTCTCCCCGGGAGAATCAGCTATCAGCTACCAGCATCAGCTATCTCGGCACCATTGCTGACCGGACCATGGCTAACTGGGACCATTGGGACGGTCCCAGTTCAATTCTCATGGACAAGCAGCCCCACTGCAAAAGCCAGTTGTAACTGGCGCTGTTAGACAAAGAGCTAAAAGCCTGAGCAAACATAAAGGCTGTGCTGCTTCTTGGTGATCCCACACAAACACATATGGATGAGGCTTTTTAGTACTTCCATGCAAAGGAACTTGCCCATAACCATAGGCAATGGTAATGCAAACTTCATTAGATTATTGGCACATAACTAAAGGGCTTCAGGGGACTACGAGCTGTTAGCTTAACTATACCCATATAGCAAAGCTCATATAACCCCTTCCGGAGAGCATTCCTCCACCACGGGCAGAATTTCCAGACAAAACGGGAAGGAGCTGGGGCCTTTCCACTAACACAGCCTTTCTCTCACGAGCATTATGTTAAAAAACAAAATCGATTATCTGCCGATGCTTCTTATGAGCAATAGTCAGCCCCTACACACCTTCAGGTGGGACAGGCAGGCGTGGGCAGCAGGACCACAACCAAACCCGGTATGGTTTGCACTGCTCTCCATGCTCAGCACGTTTCTATGCTACAACGCAAAAACCTCTCTAAGTCCCTCTCAGGAGTCTCAGCTACTACAAATATTCATAAGTTAATTTTCCCCACAGCTTTAAAGCGTGAACATTAATATTATCCTCATGATTTTTAGGGAAATTCATGGCGTCAAGAGAATTAACCTGGCCAAAGTCAGAGAGGAAGGGCTGTGGCAAAACTGGGAACTGACTGTAAATCACTTTTCCCATAGATCTCCATCTTACTTCTAAAGGCATAAGCACTGCTAGGGAAGATCACTGGAACGTAAGTGGTTTTAATACTGATATTTTCTAAGATTTCAGTGATTATGTCTCATTTCCACCATCAGTTTAGACAGAAACTGAGCAGCCACCAGGTTGTGTGAGGCAGAAGCCTGTGCCCATATTAAACACTCTCCACACCTCAAAGAAGCACACGTACAAATCCTCCACGCCTCGAAGAGTATGAAACAGGGTGCATGCAGACAGTGCAGACGGCACAGACGTTTGCTCTCAGCGGCTCTCAGGAATGTGCTGCTCACAGGGCGGCTCGATGATACGCCGTCCTGCATCCAGGAGGGCTTTGTTCTCTGTGGGGTGAAACCTCAGCCTTCAGTTTATTAAATGCAATCGCAGAAGCCAAAAGGATGAGTCACAAAGCCAGTTGTGTAAGCACGCGTATGATGAAAGCACAGAGGACATGCATTTTCTTCACGGAGGATTGCTTGGGTCTGGCAAAGCCCTTCTGATGGGCACGGGCGGGCGGTTGGGGCATAGCCCCCATGCATCACCTCCCACCCGATGCCAGAGAGGGCTCAGGCAGATGGCATGTGCAGGTATTGGCCGCAAACCAGCCACAGTGCAACAAAGCAAACAGCAGGTATGGCCACAGTGGTGGGGACACACTGGCACGCAACCTCCCCTGCAACACCAGCTATAAAGCGCTCTCTGTTGCTAGCCAGGATTTTGCCAAAAAAAGGGGAGCTGTGAGTCCCATCTACCTCCCTTGGATACAGTGCTGTCTCCCCCTGCCTCGCTGCCCACAGCAGCTCCCAACCCACCTTCTCACTGCCCCTGTCCCCTAGCTCCTTTTAAAAGATAAATTAGGAAAAGGGAAGGGAGAGGAAGAGGGATTAGCACCCCTAAAGCTCCACCAACAAAAGCTGCTGGCACGGGACACCTTCGCCAGCGAGCAGATTGCAAACAGCACCGACTGCAGGATGCAAAACATACAGAAGCAAGGGCTGCAGCATGTCCTGGCTCAAGCTGGGCAGCATTTTTCCGATTCCCCCCCCGCCCCCAGCAGATTTCAAAGCCTTTGCCAGGACCAAACACCTGCCCGAGGACAGGAGCCGCAGCGGGGCGGGCGGCCTTTCGCCAGGACGGGATCCTACCTCTTTTCTGCATTGGGTCTGAGCAACAGGCTTTTGCTTGGGAAAAACAAGGCTGCCTGTGGAGCAGCACCAGGGGAGAGGAAAGGGGGAGCAAACACCTGCGGGTGCTGCTGCTGCTGCTGCGGCAGAGATGTCTCGACCTCAGAGAGGGACCTGCTCTTGTCCCCACAGGGTCTGGAAGGAAAACAAAAGCTATGGCTTAAAATCAGCTCCAGGGACAGCTGTGCCTTTACGTTGCCATCGCTCACAAGTTTCCACCCCACGGCTGTGAGCTCCTTTGGTGGTGTAGGTAGACCCTCGGAAAAGCGACCAGGGGTCGGATCGGCTTTGTTCTCCTCACCCAGACTGTCTCTTTTCCTTACCCCCTGCCTCCAGCCAGATGTGCTCACTGCCTCTCTCCTGCCAGCCCTTGCATTCACCCTGGTGTTAATTCAGCAATTCAATTCAGGAAGCTGATCCAGCTGAAATCCTCAGCAAGAAAAAAAAGAAGTTTCCATCCAGAATATAAGCACTGCCTTTGAACACAAAAACCTTCCTAATTTGTTTAAAAAAAAACATAGAAGAAAGAAAGAAAGAGGCTGAAGTGTCTTCACAAAAATCTCCTTTTAAGTTGAAGAAAAGTGCCATGAAAATACCGACCTCCTAACACCGTAAACTGAGTTGAAAAGGGGATGGTGCTTTTGCTGAAAGAGACATCAGGCTGTATGGAATTCAACACTGGTTTACTCTTTTAAAATAAATTAGCTGGCAAAGTTATGATGTGACCTACTTAATTTGTTGTCTTGAAACTTGGCGACCATTTAAGATTTGTTCCCAAAGCCTGGAAAAGGGAGGGGGGGAAATGCAGGCACCATATCCAAATCCCTGCGTTGAGATGTTGTCCTCTTTTAGACACTACAAAAAGGCACCACGACAGCAGTCAGTGGCTGCAGCAGTGCTACTAATGAGAGGAAAATTGGGCTCCAGCAGCCCTCACAAGGAAGACCAGTCCCCTGTCCTGCCTTAAAGCAGGTCATACGCAGTGTTTCTAGCAGAGGTTTGTTCCATATATTTTGAGAAGTTTCCGCTGATGGAGGTTTTGCTCCACACCTGAGCAAGCTATCTTCCTCACCAGCAAGTTTTTGCATAAGTTTCCTTCCTTTCTGCTTCAGTGGCCACGCACCCTTTCCTATGGCTAACAGACGTGGAGAGCAACACCTTCCCTTTCTCCTCGCAGCCGTCCTCTACGTAGCTGGAGGTTGTTACCGCACCAAGTCCTTACTCTTGTCTCTCCTAGGCTTGCGCTTTCTCTCTTGCTCTTTTCTCACTTCCTCATTTCTTCTCGTTTTCCACGAACTGTGGTGCCTGAACCCGTGGGGGTTTCTCTGCAAGGGTGCACTTTCGTGCACACACTTTTGTCCCTGTGCACCCCAGCTCCAACAAACTCCTGCACTTGTTTCAGTTTCAATGTATACTATAGAGTACACCTCCCTACTGCCAACCCACCCTTTCGAAAACTTTCCGTAACTCTTCCAGAATCCACTTTTTCCTCTGTTATTTTTTATTATTTTCATTACCTAAGATTATATAGGCCGCCATATCCAAAACATAGGCAATAACACTATACAGTTCCATCAAAAATCCAAAATCTCCCCGCTCTTTCCCAGATGAGACACCGAAAAAACTCCACCGACACCACCAGAAGCACAACACTGCACAAAAAATGTGGCCCAAGGGCTCCAGAAACCCAAAGGTTTGGCAAGTATATCTTGGTGCTTTAATTAAAAATCCTTGATAGCTTTAAAAGCGTTTGGGTGTTTTGATTTTTTTTTGTAGGGGAGAGAAATTGATTATATCTATGGGTGTATTTATAGCAGCTTAAACTTTTCTGAGATTTCACATTTTCTCTGATTTGATGAGATTGTGGCCCTTTAATAAGTTGAAGTATTTGATACTTATGACAATCTGGCACTCGAATTGTTTGCTTTAGCATTGCAGATTGCACAAAAGACATGAAAGGTTTCAGTGTAGCTGGAAAGTCACTTTTGATGAAATCACACATCGCTCCAGGGGCTGCATTCTTTACAATTTGTGCATACTGATGATATGTGTCTTCAGATGCATTTTGGCAACCCTGTGCCATTTTCAGAAATCCATCTGGGACTCAGGAACAAAGCAAATGCACACGAACATGAGGAAGACAGAGCTGGCACAGCTACCGGATGGAATTTCTTTAAGGAAGCTAAATCGCTTGTTCATTTTGCTGGCAGAAAAAGATAGGAAAATGAGTGTTCCTGTTCTTGACGAACTTTGTGATATTGTTAAGTCCCTCAGACAACAAATAACTCATGGCAAAGCTGTGGCAGAATTCCTTTGCACTTATCCACAGTGTCGTCTCCCCCAAAACACAGATCTCTGCCTTCATTTCATACACAAAAAGTTGCCCAGATGAACAATAGCTCTAACTTTAGAGAAAAATCAGAACACTTGCCTCTAGTTTTTTGCTTCAACCCTGCCAAAATTTATTATGACTCCATCAGCTGCATAGTTTTCTTGCACTAAAAGACAAAAAATACAAAAGCAGACTCCGTGCTGTGATACGGATTGGCAGGTGACTTCCAAAGAGCATTTGCCAGGTAACGCCTTGAGCTTTGCCATGCCAACGCTGAAGGGGACGGCACAAACGATGCCCCATACCTGGCAGTGCCCCTCAGCGCCAACGGCACCGAGCAGCGCTCCCAAGGCTGCATGACGGCACAACCCTGAGCCCTGAGCAGAATGAGGAGGTGGCACGTACTTGAGCTCTGACCACCAAGGCCAGCCTAAATCTCCTTTGTAGGTGCCGGCGAACATTTGAGTTACACCAGCTGAGGATTTAGCCCGGGACTGCAAATCGTAATTAATACCCATCCCAGCTTTGCATTTCTTTTGGAAAAGAGCAGTGAATCACTGAAGTGGAGGCTTGCAGAGGAAATCCTCAGCCACAACAAAAAGATTTCATGCTTTATCTCCCCCTCTCAAGTATTTTAGCAGACAGACAGAGGATTTTCCTCCCAGTGACAACAATAACTACGCTCATTGAAGAAAAATATGTGGAACAGGAAGACCTGCATTCCTTGTGTGAAAAATAAGAGTGGTGTGTGCCAACTGCATTTTTCAGGAACAACTCATCCACATGAAGAAATGGCTGCTGCGATAGTGTCAGGAGCAGTGAGGCCTATGGTAACGTGCTATATAACTGACAGATGGGAAAAGTAGAGAGAGAAATGTGGCTTGGTCTTTGTTTCTTCCAAAGTTTCCATTATTGATATGCCTCTTTTTGACTCACATTTGAATGACTCGTCTTCCCCGCCCCTTGCTCCCACTGCTTTGTGTAGCAATTGTACCTAACTCCTAATTGTACCATTCCCAAAAGTTGAGTTATTTTGTGTTTAAGACACCCCTTAAAATACATCCTGACATCTTGGGCTCTTCAGCGCAAGGATTTCAAAAGCTTGTCCTGCAGTCATTTAGGCATGTGCTTAACTTCATACGTAGGTCCCTAAATTAATTAAGCTTAACAAAGTGATAAGGCTTAAATGCAGACAACAATATATCTATTGGATTTGTTTATTCCTAATTATTATTATTATTTTAAAAAGACAACTCAAAGAGGGAAAAAAAGAGCTGGGAATATTTGCTAACCTCTTCTAGAGGGGAAAAGATTGACAAAGACACCAGCCTCACATATGAGGTAAGGAAGTGCCCACATTTTACCACGTCACGTAGTTAAAAAGCAAGGACAACACATTTCCCACTCTCTACCTGACCACTATCATCTTCAGAGCAGGAGCCCATGGATGCTTCCCAGCTGCAAACTTTCCAAACTTCCTGAAGTCTTCCCCTACCTGGTGGCACCGGTGCAAGTGCTTCTCCCACACACAGTGGTTTTGCTCAAGTCACCCATGGCCAAGCGCATTGCCTCCTTTAAACAACGGTGCTGTGACTCTCTCGTCACAGATCCGCAGGACACGTAGGGCAAAATCAAAGACAGAATAAGAGACATCAGTGCGCAAAATTTTGAGGAGCGGCAGAACAGGCAGGCGTTTGTGCATGGGGGCTGTGCACATCAGCCCACTGTCAGCACACTGCGGGGCTCACTGCACCATGCTCGCCTGGGCGAGCGGAGGAGGGCATTTGGCGCCAGCCGAAAAAGCAGAGACTGAGCTGTGCCAGTCTCACAGTGTAAAAACACTCAGCTCCCTTTCAGCCATTAAAATGAATGAAGAGCAAGACTATTTGGATAAACATCAGCCAAAAGAAACCTTGGAGGCAGTTAGAAGGCTACTGCTTCATACAATATAGACCATGTTTCCAAATACAAATATTACACTTGGCAAAGACACTCCTTTGCTTCATGAGTTATGTTGCATTTTTTGTTATGTTTAAGTTTGTGCAAGGGGTATAAATAGCTGGACTGGTATTAAATGAGCTTTTCATTTTTTTTGCAAAATATCAAAATGGTCCCAACTCTTCATGGAACAAACACACACTATGTTCTTGTGCCTGAATTTTCGTTGCTAATTACAGAAAGTACCATGTAACTGAAAAACAATGTTCAAGTGCCAGACGTAAAAAATACAACTTTCCTATATGAAGTCATTTTTCAGAAAGCTGTCTGGAGAAGGGCATCTGGTTCACCATATAATTTACATGTGGGCATACATGCTTATTTGCCTCACAGAATAGTAATTAGCTTCTGCTCGCACTACGCTAGGACATGAAAAGCCCCATGTCCAAGCTGAGGAAGAGTGAGTGAGACAGAGGTATCTAGTTTTGGCCTTTGGTCACAACTGCTTTGCTGATCCTGTATTCCCCAAAAGCAGTGTTAATAGGCAGTCCTGATTACGGACCTATAGACGCAAGACTACACTTCCTATTGCATACAGCCAGCTCCCGTAGCAAACCTCAGCAACTATCCATGCCTCTCCATTTCATCATGAGAATAAACTACAACCTGGAGGCCCACAAAGCCGCTGTAAGCCTATTTCAGGTTAACTTTGGCAGAAATACACCTGGGGTTGGAGAGGAAATTCTTCAGTGAGAGACAGCAAGTTGCTCTAGCTGGTTATTCATCCCAAACTCAAACACAACCGCATAGTAATCATCAGAATACGCTGGAGGCCAAATGGCACTTTTATTTGTTCTTCGATAAATCTGAGTGCGCATAAACACGAGAGCACAGCAGGGCCCTCACTAGCTGAATCCACAGCTAGAGAGGTCCCAGCCACGGCCAGGACCTGACACTGCTTCTTTATCAGCACGACAGCAATGTCTGCCTGGTTTAACCAATTCATACCTGAATGGATAAGCAAGTTACTTTTAAAGATGGATATAAATCAAACTACCCGACAGTGATGCAACACTAAGTTGTCTTAGATAAACCACAGAGAGGAGTTCAAATACACCGTTAGTTTAGCATTGCAAAGGACTTTCAACTTCAGACAACACAAAGGGCTGTCTATTCCCACTGAAAGTCAATATTTACTTCCATTAAAAAAAACCTTGCCAAATATGCCGAAGGATTTTAGAAGTGTTACAAGACCACCATACCAATAGAGCAGACATCAACTGAAAATATGAGAGTATGATTAATCCTTCTGCAGCCCGCAGGTCCACAGCAAATGCATATTGCATACTATTTACTTACAGCGGGGTTAAAGGGAGCGGCACACAAAATCCTCTGTTAAAACAAAAACTTTTGCTTGTGAGTGGAAGTGGCGAATGCCCACCACGAACAGCTACTATTTAACATGTCGAGCAGGACCTCTCCATCCATTCATCTGACCTCAGCAGTCAGGCGAGAGCAACCAAGGAAAGTGTTGCCTGCACAAATGCCTCTGAGGCTCAGACAGCGTTAGGTCAAATGCTGTAGATTAACAGTCAAAGTACAAAATTAAACGCAAAGCCATTTTCTCCTCTAATCCCTCATGGTTTTGCTGATGGCCAGAACCTCTCATCAGAAGCAGATGAGTGTGCATTGCAGTACATCTTTATAAATAGCTCATTTACTATTCTTCTGGCTATTTCCCCTTGTACCAATGTAGGGATAATATTGACCACCACTGATACAGTGGCTGATGGAACAGAGTAAGAACTACTTTAAAAAAACCCACAGAAATGTTGGTAATTTTAGCTCCTGACACCACTCTATGGGAGTTGTTGAGCATTTCAGGAAGTGTCTGACCAGTAATAACCATCCTACGGCAGTGTGGCCAATCTTAATTGAAAGGCCTCCGATCATCTTGTATTCAATGGTTCTTGACCTCATTTTCAGTTCACATTTTTGGCTGTGCAAAGTAGCTTGTTTTTCAGCCAACATGATAATCCCCAGAAAACATACTTAGAAAGAGCTGAGTTAGACTTACCCAGCTTTGTACTCATTTTCTACGAAAACAGCAACTCCCAAAACAAAGGTGTGGGACAAAGAAAACACGTGAATTAGAGAAGAGCCATTCCCTGCATTCGTTTACTGCCACTCCTCGTTTGGAAAAACTTATATTTTTAACACCACAGAATTAGTAGAGGGTGGTGAGCCTTAAGCTGTCATTAGAGGCTGCCAAATGAGCCAATGTCCCTTGTGTCAGTAAGTAAATAGGGGTGTACAAGTGTTGAACAAACAAACAAACAAACAGAGCGGGCAGGGGGTGTCTTTTGGACTCCAGCGTTGGTCAGTGGAGTAGGAGTCAAAAGAAACCCTGTGCTATTTTCTCTCTGCTTTCACACCAGACACTGGTACCGGTGCCTTGGGTCCCCATCTGGACTAGTGACATCAGTTCAGTTACCTGTTTCATTGTGGTTAAACCCATCAAAAGATCATCCCACTCTTGGACAAGCCCCTTGCAGTAGTATTGAAGAAGCACAACATGAAGGAAATTCGGCCTCTGGATGAATTACTCTGGTCAGCAAGATTCCTCTACAATCCAGGCAGATGCTGGTCTATCCAGAGCTGCAAAATGTATGAGCAGAGTTGCATACTTTTTAACAGGTTTTACTCGCACAGAGCCACATCGCAATAGGAGCTGGACCTGGGAGCCCTCCTGTCCAACCATGAGTGAGGGAAGAGACCTGGGGCTGCAAAGCCACTTTTTGGAGGCACCGGAGTAACAGGCACGCAAGCAGGTCAAGCGTGGTGTGGAGGAGGAGGCATGCCCAGACAAAACTAGGTGAATTGTACCAGTGTACGGTGTACCAGTGTAAAATTCACATACAGACCAACCTGTATGAATGGTATGAGCTCTGTGCCTGCCCATGCACGGTGACTTCGAATATTCTTCTCAATAAAGCTCTGGGAAGTTAAATGCAAACCAGGCTTGTGACACCTGTCTGATGGTGGCCTTGCCAGCTGACCTCAGACAAACTTCCCTGCATTTGTAAGCAGAAACAAAAATATCATTCTTCATCTCCCCTCCTCCAAACTGCCCACAAAAGCCTACCAGAATTTATTCTAAAATTAAGATCTTACTCATGCATAAAGGAAAAAAAAAGAGACTGAGGAAAATACATAATGATGTACACAGATCTGGCAAACACTTGTCTTGGTTTCTGTGTGGGGAATAGGACAGCCCAGCCAGGGTAAGTCCCTCGCTGGTCTCTGGGCCCTCTTACAGCTATATTTATGGTAGCTGTGATTTTGCTGAAGATGTCATTTTCCCATTCACACAGTCTTCCCCACCTCCTTACTCCACCTTCACCCCAAATCCAAAATCGTCCATTTGCTTTGAAGCCAAATCACAAGCCCTATTTCCTATCCTTGGCTAAGATAGTACTGTTAAGGAAGAGTAAGACCCTAAATATGCTTTGACTCTGTTTTTTATGCTTACTATGGACTGAAGAGATAATACTAAAGCTCGCTCTTTCCATTTCTTAAAGTGTAAAAGCGCTGTTGCATTAAACATATCTGTCAAAAGAAATACTGCTTTCACTTGCATATTGTTGCCATAAAATCTCTCTAAATGACCTACAGAACTGCTGACTGTGATTCTCACACAGGCAGCAGGGACAAAGAATATGCGATGCACAGGGATTTTTTTTTTAAAGTCATGATCTAAAGGTAGGAAAAAAGTAATGAGCTACCAATCCTCTACTGACATCCCCACTGCTGTACACTTCTCTAAGGAGTTACTGCCTCCGCAGGCAGACTGCCCTGAGGTTTTTCTCCCCCGCTTCTTCGTATAAAATAAATAGGTGGAAGCAGCCCATAGCCTCCTTCCAGCACAAAGTGGATCCTCAGTCAAGAAATGGATGTGGGACTTGCGTTCCCTCGTGTTTGCAGTGGCTGTTGCCTTTCAGAGGCGAGATGTTTGTTTTCCAAGGGGAGGGAGTTTTCACCCCCATACATAGACATCCCTTTGGCCATGCAACCATGCACCCGTGGGCTGCCATCACTTCTGCACCTCTAACTGTTGCAGATTGTGCATAACCCGAGGAGGATTCGGAGGTTTTGCCCGGGGTGGCTCTGGAGCAGTTTATTGTGAAGCTCTGCTGACCATCCCAGGTGGGCGTGAGGTCTATTAAGCAGTTTGGAAGAAGTTTCCCAGCGTAACTGAAAGGCATCTTTCAACCAAAGCTAAACACTCGCCTTCTTTATCCTCCTGAAAACTGTTCTTGCTTCTGCACCAGGGTCATGCTTTCACTGAGGTTGCTCAAGTTTAGCATCTTGTCAAAAAGCTCCCAAAGGTCTTGCATTTTGCAGAGGTGGACAGTGCTATGAAAAAACAGGAGCTGCGCGGCCGAGCCAGGGACGGGCATCACCCCCTTGGGACGCCTGACGGCCCCTCATGTTTCCTGCGCTTCCCTCCATCCCATGGGGCCAAAATCCAACATGTTCACGAGTTAGTGACATTTCTACGGGAGAGCACACAGAGTATTAGGCAGCCGTGATTTAGCTGGTGAGGAAGTAATGATTTATAATAACATTTGAAGCAGCTCATTAAATATGACCCCCGCATTGCAAACCCCATGCTGAGCAAGATATTTTCTTGTAAATGATTTACCAGCAAGCTTTTCATACTTCTGCCTAGTAGCTTTTCCATAACCAAAGTCAGACTCGCTCACATTTCCCAAGCCCTCGTAGCGGTTTTTCTTCAAACTGTGAAGACATCTCAAGGCTGCTGCAAATTGGTTAGGGTAGCTCAGCAAAGAGGCAGAATTTGGGGCTGTTTGGAGGACATAGCTGCTTTCTCTGATCTGAACTTCACTTTGTTAGAAATACAACCCCAAAACTTCTGAAGTGAAAGCAACTCAGTTTTACTTTTCCTCTTTTTTCCTCATCTACGAGGTGCTCCGCCAACTCCACTCCTCATTCTTCGCAAGCTCCCAACACAACGTCATCCAAGCACTTTCCAGAAACGCACCCACAGCCGAGACTGGCATTTGTCTCTTTACAACCCAGCTTTTCAGGAAGAATGAGTCCTGAACCCTATAGCCACAGCCATCTCGGGTTGCAGAAGTGCAGAGCATCCTGCAGCAAACCTACTGCACTCAAAACCCAGCAGAGCAGCCTGCCTCCCAACACGGAGGGGGCTGCAGCAAGAGAGCAGGAGGAGCAGCTTTCTTATTCCCTTCTTTTCCTTTAATTCCCAGAAGGAAAGTCTGCTTTAATAGCAGGGACACCAAACTGTTGTGCTGCTGCCTTAGTGTTGACAAGCCACTGGTTTGTAGTGCCAGACTCAAGACTGTCACAGTGCTGCGACAAGGGATATTAAAAAAAAAATGTTGCCTTTGGGGCACCCAGCTAACTTCTGTTTGATTTTCTCCATCTGACATTGCTGAATCTCTACCTCCCATCTGCCAAAGAGCTGCTCTCTGAACCCCCAACCACACGTCCAACATGTTGCTGAGGCCGCAGGGTGGGTCCCTGCCTGCACGTGAGTATCCAATGCTCACAGCATCCCTGCGCCTGCGAAATGCTGATGCCTTGACTAGTGCAGGGAGGATTTCTGCTGAGGGCTGCTGCTCCGCCAGGGATGGCCACAGCCGCACCCGAGCCAAGGTAACTCAAACCACGCCAGATGGCAGTAACGGAGCACCTGGAGGTGTTCTCCTTTGTGGGGAAACCTCAGATCCTGCTTGCCCATCCTCCTCTGGGAGTGGCCATCTCCAACATGAATCTGCAGCTACACCTTTTCAAGGCAGCGAAATCTGGGAATCTGAAGTGATTGCCACAGTGTTCATACCCCACTTTTCCCATCATGAATAAGTTATACTCATGTCCTTCTGAGAGGCATTTATAGTTTTGCAAAATCACATAGCCCAATCCAAACTCCCGCTGAAGTCCATGGAAGCAATCTATCTTGTGTTATGCCAGCTCCGGGCCAGGCTTCAGTCTCCAAAGGACAATCACAACTGGAGATAAGCAAACAAGCTACACAGTTTTGTTTTGGTTTTGCCTTTTAAGTATAATTTTTCATCTGTGTAACTGGAATTGTTCCTTCACAAATGAGGCTGGATCATATTGCATGCTGCATTTGATAGCATGAGAAACAAAATGTTTGCATTTATTTAGCTAGCAGATTTCTTTTGCCTTTTATGGAGGGGAAAAAAAAAAGCCTCCACCAAAAAATGAGAATATTTACTCTCATCATAAAGTGTACTGCTTTCTGATATTCTGAACACCTGAGGTCCCTTAAAGAAGATACTTAAAAAACAAATAATAAGCAGGTACTATGAATGAAGCCTCATTCTTGCTTTAGGATCAGGCCAAATATAAAAGGTATCAATACTGAAAACATCCAATATTTGATGTCAAGCACTGGATGCTCTGTAATCCTGTTCATACCTACACCACAAGCAGCTGGAAGAAGACATTTTCAAGAAGGCAGATGGAAGAAGACAACACTTTCAAGAAGGCAGATAATAATTTCTTTGAAGCAGAAACTCACATAAACCATACAAGGGAAAACTATTTGCTTGTGAGCATATTTGTAACCTTAATTTTTTAAATGGCTCCAGCTTTGGACAATTAAAGGCAACTGAAGCTGCCCTCGTTGATGCCAGCCTTATTCATGCCTAGTGCAAGCTATGCAGCTGCTCAAACACAGCCACAGAGTTGAGCCCAGCATGTACGGAGCCACCAGGGAGATGACTGAATTTACTGGCACTCAGCATTGGGCTCTAGGTCCTTAAAAACAGAAAGAAGTTTGTGTTGAATTTCAACCTCCCCAAGCAACAATTTTTGCAAAGACCGCTTTACACTCAGTGTATTTATGAAGCCAGGTCTGGAAGCAGCCTCACTCTCCACGGTTGGTGTGCTGGGCAACCAGGCAGCTGTCACAGCATTTTGCTAACGCTTCAAGCGAAACATGAAGGCTTGATCCGGAAGATGCATTCCCAACAGCCCAGGGGAGAAAACACCCAGGAGGTTGTATACACAAAGGTACAACTGGCTGATGCTCTGCCCAGCTCGGACACGAGCCGTGCTCACACCTTCGTCCTCAAGCATGCTTGTAGCGGAGGGGCAGGAGGGGATACGGAGTAGCGAGACGTGACGTTACCGCATGCGTTAGTTCCAGCACGGAACCGTGTCCGTGGCTGTGTCACTGTCTGTGGTACCCCCCTGTGGCCAGGTCTGACATAGCAAGCTCCGTGCACCACTTCATCCATCCCGGCCGCCGTGCCACCCCGCAATACTTCTTCACCCCTAGTGATCTCCGTGCCGCGTATTCATCCATAGCAATCTCGGTGCCACCTGCAACGCTTCTTCATCCCTCACGATCTCCATGCCACACGTTCACCCATAGCAACCTCCAAGCCACCCAAAGCACTCCATCCCCAGCAATCCCTGCGCCACCCTTGACCCTTGGCCCCTGGTTTCTGAGCAAAGCCCTCGGTGAGCGCAGAGCTCCCGTGGGGCCAGACCTGCCTTGGCACAGGGCACAGCAGCCCCGGGCTCTGCTGCTCACTGGAGACCACCCAGAGGAATGGAGCTGCCCTTTCTGCAGCTCCCAGCGGGGCAGCTTTGTAGGGATGGCTCCTGCCTCTTTCTACATCTTACAATCCAGCTGCTCCTGCAGCTCCCTTCCAGCTGTCTGTGTGCAGCCGACAGGGCCCACAAGCCCCCCATGGCCACTCCGCATCGCCGGCCACCTCCACCTCCTCTGTTTCCAGCAAGCATAGCCCCTGTCAGCCCTTGGCAGGCTGCCGCTGGCTGCGCCTGGCGTGGCAAGTCTGGGCCGGGAAACGAAAGGAAATGGTGTGAGGACGCAAGGTGCAGAAGGTTGCCCTCCTCGTCGCTGCCCAGATCTGCAGCGTGCTCAGCAGACACATCGCGCTCCTGATTTTGGAGGATGCTGAGGACGCAGGGTAGCCCAGGGATGCAGGAGTTTTACCCAGCGGGTTTCAGAGGCAGGCAGCTGGTGCACCAGGCCCCATGCCCAGCATCTCTCTTCACAGTCCAAGCGGAAAGGCTGTTCTTGTTGCTGCTGGGTTTTGGAGGGAGATTTTTTTTTTTTAGTCTTTTTTTCAATATGGCAATGCGATGCCAACAGATGGAGCTGTTCAGAGCAGAGACCGCTCACTTTGGCAGAGCACGGAGGAAGCAGCGGATGAGCATGGAATTCTAATTATTAAACATAATGAGAAATGAATCATCTCCAAGCAGGAGAAAAACTCTATTTACTATGCTAAAGTGAAAAATAAGTCTGTCAACAAAGCTATAGCGCAGAATGGGGTAATCCCAGGATTTCTCCATCTCTGCATGCGAGGATGTTCTTTCCCAGGAGAGAGGAAGGGCTCATCATACCCCTTCAGCAGAGGGTTGGAGCCTCACAGTCCTGTGCTGGACTCACATCATCACTCACAAGAGCTTCAAATCAAAAGGATATACCGTACAGGACTTCCTCCTTCCCCCCAGCCTAATCCCAGACTTCAAAGCCAGGACACATCGGCATGTCACAGAGCCTCCCCCCATCATCCCCTTGGAGTTGGATCAAAGCCTTCAACCCTCTTCCCTAAACCGAGGCCACAAGCGCAGCATGAAGCCCCCACAGCTCACCAGCAACCTGGGGTGTGGTGCAGGCTATCGGGAGGACAGGAAAGAGGAAACAACAGGTGACCCTTCTCAGATTTGTGCATGCGTGTGTACGGACAGTGAATTTGAGAGCTGCATTGTTTCACCAGGGAGCAAACTGGGAGGAAAAATCCACTGTCAAGTGTTATTGCATTTTTTTTCCTGGCAAGATGGACTGAAACAAAATGTATTTGGTATCCTTATTGGCACCTGACAAACAAAGAACAAGGTCTTGCAGCCTATCTGCCAGTGAAATATAAATAATTAGAAAATTTAAGATGAGGAGGAGATGTCAGCTCTCATTTGAAAGACTTTTGCATTTTTGTTATTTTCAGGTAAGGAGAATTGATTAGTTACCAGGCAGGGGAAAAGGGCTTGTGTCTTCTTTCCAGCCACATGAAAGGTTTCAGCAAAGAAGAAACACAAGATTACGTGGTCTTTCTGTTATAAGCCCTGTTCCAAAAAGCCACTGTATCTACTTTTATATAATGGATACAGGATTTCTTTTGGCAAAATTACCTGAACATTGCATTGTTCTTAGCAAAAGGTCTGCATGTGCACTAATGGAGGGACATCTCTGACGGAGAATTTGCGGGGCAGAAAAAATAAACTGCATCAGTACAGAAAGCAGATACGGATCCTTTGTCACCTTCACCAGCTCCACTGTTGCCAGCAGGGATGCACTGGCTTCTTCAGGTGACACTCAGTGTAAGCCTGGCACTACATTATTGTGCAGGTGATTTTTACCAGTTGTGAAACAGCTGAGAAATACAGAAGGCAAACAAACCGGGGAAAATGAAAAAAAACACAACCTTTTGCACCAACCTAAAAGGTTCTTAATTGTGAATCAAGCTGTTCTGTAATCACTGGAACAATCAATGCCTGGGTTCTTCCAGATTTGTGCCAACTGGAGCTCACGGCAACCTACATTTTAGCCCTAACTGGGAAAAAATCCTGCATAAAGGCTTTCTCCTGCATGGATCCTCAAGGGACTCATCAGTCTCCTTTCAAGCCAGGAATTTACTGTAGTTCTTTATTCTTTCTAGCCACACACATTAATTTAACTGGGGAAACTTAATTGTTTACCCTCTGTTAATAGTATTGAACTGAGACAGGTGATGCCATTGGGGGAAGAGAGAAGAGGAACAGAGAAGGGTGGAGAGAACAGGACATAAAGATAGACATAGGTAAAGACAGCACATGCACATATAAACTTTATTTACAGGGGCACACTAGCCTGAAAAAAAAACGCACCTAGGATTTCCAAATGAATAGGTAATCACACTTACTAGCCAGCCCGGCCACCATTATTACTAAAAAAACATTAAAATGTAGTTTATGGAGAATACTCTTTGAATTATTTAAAATGGGAACTTCGAGGGTTTTCCCAGGCACCAAATCATTCTGCTGACCCTTGACAGCAAGTCACTGCTAGAAGGGGCAACAGCATCAGAGTGGTGGAAACCGGCTTTAGTACTCCTAGTACCATGACTGCAGATCATCATGCTGTAGCTTTCAGAAAGCATCCTGAAGAAATTGTGACATATCCTCAGAGCAGGGTTTAGGCAAGGTGAGCGGTACAGCTCAGTTTTGGGGGAAAAATATTCAACGGGTCTTGTTTTCTTCATTACCTCTCCAGAAGGGGTAAAAAGAAGCCTTTTACCTCTTTGCGTGCATCATTTATGAGACCACCTAACATGTCTGTGGTTCATTCTATTCTGGTTCAATAGATGAAGGACTAGAATTTGAACTAGGTTGAAGACAAAGAACAGGGGAGTGTTGAAAACCTACCCCATTTCCTCAGACACATGAACACTTTTGGGTGCCACTTCCCTGCAGGGTTAGTCCCTACCGACTACCTTATCTGGGCTTGTCATCTCCACGGAAGTAAAAGCATCTTTGAGTTTATGTGACTTTAGAGGTACCTAAAGTGAAAATACTTTTACTCTAGCAAGGCAAAAAAAAAAGGCATCTTAGTTTCAAAATTGAAAACAAATAAAATAGAAAAGTACTGAAGGAAGAAAACAGCGTTAGCTCATACCTGAATTTAAAACTCTCTCTGAGTCACATTTTGGACAACAGGATAATTCAGTTGCCTTCTGCCCCTTGTAAATTGTTTTTAACAGTGAACTTTATCTTGGGTTTCTGTTCATCATTTATAGTTGGGAGTTTCCTTATTTTTGAGTTCTCTTCTAATTTAGGTACCTCCCTTATGTTGGTCAAGATTTTTGAAACTTACCTGGGAATAATTTTTTTTTTTGATGTGCAAAGAAGACACTGAAAGTTATGCTTTTTCTATCCATTCATCCTTTTCCCTGAGGAATGAACTGGATTGCAGTTCTCAAATTGTAACATTTTGCAAATCATGTATCATAAAGCATTTTCTGCTGTGCCATGGCATTGTTTGTCTTTTGGTTTGCTAATTTTCTTTCATGGACATTACATGACACATTAATACAATAAACATGGGGTTTGAAACAATCTCCCTTCCCTCCTCAGACACACAGAGTATTAGTTTCAAAGGCCATCATGTTACAACACTGACTGTTAATTACCTCAAGACTTGGCATGCTCTTATCTCCCCAGAGGAGTTCACTGCCTTTCGAAAGGGCTAGCCTCCAAACTTTAGAAACTGTTTCTTCATCAGATGGAGAATTGCACTTAACTAGAGTTGATTCCTGTAAAATTAGACACAAATGCGATTTTATGAACATTGCAAATTTTTCCCAACAACATCCATGGTGCATTGTAGCAGTTACTTCCAGAGATGTACTGGAAGCAATAAGAGCAACATCCAACAAGATGAATAATCACAGTAAGCGCAATGAGGGGGCAGTTTCATTTTATACCTAATTTGATTTAACATCAGCCAAAAGCGGGTTATCCCGTCCTCCCTATCCCTCTTCCAGCCGTGCGCTCCTGCGTTTCCTTTACGTTAGCTCTAACAATCATGCAGCTGCAGGGCACAAAAAGTCAGTTCACTGGCCCAAGAGAAAACTAACCTACCAGAAGAATATCGCCTGCAACGTTTTACTTTTGGATTTAGTCCTGAAGGGAGTTCTGGGTGCAATTGTAATTGATACCTGTGGTGTGTTGGTCTCGGCCAGCTGCCAGCACCCACCTAGCCACTCTCTCCCTCGCCCTCCCCCTTAGCCACTCTCTCCCTCGCCCTCCTCAAAAGGACAGCGGGGGGAGGAATTAAGGTGAAAAAGCTCATGGATTGAGATAAAGACAGGGAGATCATTTGCCAAGTGCCATCACAGGCAAAACAGACTTGACTTTGGGAAATTTAATTTATCGCCAAATAGGTTTGGATAGCGACACACAAAGGCAAACTAAACCACCACCTTCCTTGCACCCCTTCTTTCCTAGGCTCAAAGTCCCCCCCTCACCCCCAAATTCTCCACCCACTCCTGCAAGAGGGGCTCGCAGAGCTGTTTCTCACTTTTTTTTTCCTCACTCCTCGCTGTCGGGCGCTGTTTTGTCCCTTTCTTAAACCGGCTTCCCCCGAGGTGCCGCCGCCATCGTGGAGAGGCTGGGCTGCGCCCTGCGGGGCGGCTGTGGGAACCAGCCGGAACCGGCCGGAACCGGCCGCACCCGGCGTGGGGCAGCCCCACCTCTCCTCACAGCCCCCCCTGCCAGCGCCTTGACGCCTGCACACAATACAGCGCCGGATACAAAGGAGCTTACTTTTAGCCACAAAAAGTAAAGCAGCAACGTTTTCAAATACGGGCAATTTGATCTCAACTGTAAATCCAATCTCCTCTGGCCCACGGGCAGCAGGGCCAGGAGATTTCCAGCACAGTGTCACAGTGCCCAGCCGTATCAGTCAGATACAACTCACATTTTAAGGAAACAATTCTAAAAAAAATGTATTTAAAAGGATTTCTGTTGCAGGTACAGTACATACAGAAAATGTTACAATCCAGGCTGGTATCGTGGTTTATTGGCACTTAACATTGAACACAGTGGTTTTGCCACAGGTGAGTTGTATCGCGGCAAACTGAAATCCTTGCTCACGTTTGTGCTGTGATGGTATGGAGTCTATACCATTCAAACACATGCACCCGAAGTGAAACCAGGGCTGTAGAAATGATCACCTTAAGGAAAACTGCTTACATTATAAGACTATACCAAGAGCCCTTGGCTAGTGAAGAGCTCCTTTTGGAGCAGTCATCCTGTGGCTGCATCAGATTATTTGCCCAGAGGAGTCTGCGGTTTGGTTCTCCCACTTGGCTTTTCAAGCCCTGCACACCCACCAGATATTCCCAGGTAATCCAAATAACAAGCACGAGTCATCACAACATCTCGCACCACCTCATTTCCGAAGTCTCCAGTGTTGACATTAAGGGACTGGTAATGTTTGAGTCCTCTAAGAGAAATACCTCCAAGGGTGGCATCCTGGGTCCACTGAAGCTGACGGCCAAGCTCCAAGTGACCTCACTGGGGACAGGAGCTCACCTCAAACACTCGCCTTCATGCGGTGCTTTCTGAAAACTGCATTTTAACAACTTTGAAAGGTTTTTTGTTTTAGAAAAATTATAGTTGGTCTCTTTCTGTATGTCTATGTGGACATTTACAGCAATATAACTGAGTATAATAAATTGGGCAACTCTAGCCTAAATATCTATTACGCTATATTGTAGCTGATAGGCTCCAAGAAGGATGATGCGATAAGCTGTGGGGGCTCCTCCTCTGTGAGTCTACCTGGATGTCTGACTGACATACACCTGCACACTGTGCATAGGAACAGCCATGCATGCCTGAAGGTGCAGAGTCTAGTGGGGGCTAACCATGCGAGGACGTGACACCCACAGTCCCTAGCAGGCTTGTACAAACTCCGGGATGAGCACTGACATCGTAACTTCACAGCTCTTTTCTCTCTGGGATGATTACACTATGAGCAGGTTGGAGCCTGCTAGCTTTGCCACGTTTACACCCTGCAATCACTCTTGAGGGACTGGTGAAAGTAGCTCTCCGTGTCTCTCAGATGCTGTTTAAGAAACAAGGAAAAGCAGCTGCTTCAAACTCTTGTAGCCTGGACCCTAAGGAAACCACACTTGTACATTCATGCTGTCCATCTGTAGAGTTTCAGCAATTCTTGCATCCCTTAGCCAATTTCTACAAATCTGAAGAGGACTACAGATCTGACAGATGCTCAATGCCTACGGGAGGCTTGCACAAACTGCGGCCTGGGGGTTACAGGCAACTCTTGAGACCAGCAGCCAAGAGGTAGGAGCCACACACACAAGCCACCGCTCACGTACGCTGGCTCTTGTGTAACAGACCTATGTGGACACTGGGGACACGAGGGCTGACTAGAAGTCTTGCAGCGGGTGGAGGCAGAGGAGCCGGGGTAGCTGACACTTCCGTACTGGGATAGGGAACATGAGAAGAGCAGCAGGATATTACCTTGCAAGGAACTGCAAACTCAAGAGTTGGTAAAGGAGCATTGGACATAGGACGCAAAATAAGTGTATTGCATCGTTGTCACACAGGAGACTTCTAAGGTAAGTGAGGGTGTGATGGTTAAGGCACAGAGCCATAGGAAAGCAGGTCTCACTGTATCTGTTAGCTCATGAGTTCGCTAACATATTTTTATTTGGTTCATTAGGCAGACGGGAGTGGGTAACAAGACAGACATTTATTGTGTTCACATCACCATTAAGGGATGCTAATGGTCTTTATGGGGATTTATTGCCCAGGTTATGTGGAAGATAAATGCTGTGTCACTATAGGATCTAAAACAATAAAAGTCAGTGCACAAGTCCTCCTTAGCTCTGTTATCTCGTAATGGAGTGAATAATCAAGCACAGGGCTATTAGAGCAAAACAACCTCCCACAAGCTTTCCTGGAAAAAATGAGCAAAAAGGAAAGAGGCAAGTTTAATTAATCAGTAGTGCTATCTTTAGACCCACTACAGGAGTCCTCTACCACAAGCCATCAGTGATGTCAAATTCCATATAAAATCTCAGTACAATTCCCTGCAAGTTGTAGGTTCTCAGCATTTCTTGGCAGATCTGGACTCTGATATGAGGCAGTGGCACTTTCTCAACTGACCTGGCAAGGCATCTACAAAAACCTCTGCTGACACTCCATGCTAAAAGCCACAGAAATTTTGTGTTTGTCCTCACTTTGTCAAAATGAGTCTTTCACACGAAAATCCTGGCCAGGTGTAAGGTAACAGTTTATACTCCTTCGTCTCTTCAAATATCCCTTGGAAGATGAGCCTTATTAGCACTGTGAAGGATGTATCAATTCTTACCCAGGTTTCTTGGAAGTTCTTACAACTATTTCCTCTTCTTCTCTTCTTTCCTCAAAAACAATTTTGTTTTCCCTCTACCCACTTTACATTGATTCCTGTTCTCCTGTTAGAGAAGTTTCTTTGTATACTCTGCTTTCTAACAAGAGCCTTTATTTCCTTACCTAGCCACATTATAAACTTTCCCTTCAACTCTCCGGTTCTCTTCTGAGCCTTCTCTTGCCAATCAAGCTGACCTGAAAACGAGATTCTTTCCTAAATCATATTTTAACCTAAAAGGTGCCTCTCTACTGAATTAGAGGATGGGATTGCAGTCACCTAGAATTACATAAATCCAAATTAGATTTGCGGCAAGCCTTCTGAGAGTCAGGAGATGCTTTTGAAATAGGGCTGCGTATAGACTGCAGATGGTGGTGTTATTTGCAAACATAACACTATAAAAACTTTCCATGCAATTCAGTATCTTTGAACAATTGAATCCTGCTACCACTGAATGACTAGAACTCTTAGTATATCTCGTTGACTCAAAGTAAATGACTCGCAGAACAACCAGAAGAAACAGAAATTATGGTGGAATTCCACGTTTTCATTTTTAAAATGTGTAGATACATAGTCAAGAACTTCCCACCTAATTCTGCATCACTCTGCTCAAAACTGAGCTATAAAGACTGTCCAGTTACACCATTACCACATGCCACTGTGAAATGTTGCATGTTTCACCTGTAATACCATAATAACCAATAGTTTTGGCTTCTCTTTCTAGTCTCTGCTATTAACTTACATTTACATACTAACAATAGCAGTTACCGCAGCCTTGCAAATACCCCTGGATTTATTGCCGGCTTTGCTTCCTCTTAGGCTTCCTTCTCCTTTCACAGCATCTTCCATATTGTCCTTTACAGGTGAAGGGCTGCAGTTTCCCTAAGTCAGGCCCCCTCTTCCTCCTCAGTCAAATCTCTTCATTTCACAGCATTTCCAGAGGTTAATTCACAAGCAAGAAGCATACTCTTCGTACCTACACAATACACAAAATGGAATTCAAATCACCTCTGAACTTTTTTTAGTGTAACAGGCCTCTCCTCTCCTCTGCGACTTGCTCAGCTGCAGCCCTCTGAAGTCACTCATTGCAGGGCCACACTGTTAAGGTACAGAAGCAAAGATAAAGGTACAGGAGCAAAGGAAGGCAAAAAATGGACTATATGTTAGATTTGGTTTAGGCTATTACAAGCTTTTAACAGCGAAATTTATTATGGCAGAAGACTGACTACTCTGGCACCAACCTGTCTGCTACAAAATACCCTAGGACATGTAATTGTGTGTTTGAGTATAAAATCAACAGTATTCAAATTGTTTATATTTATATGCATTTCATCTGGTTGCCCTTCCTTTATAATTTTAGCCAGCTATTGCTGTCAACTGTATAATTTCCTCTTGGACTGTATCTGCTTATGCCAGTGGCAATGGTTACTCATCATGTACAAGAGTTTACAGACCACGTCATTGCAAAGTGTGTCCGTCCTCACCATTTATTTTTCATGAGCCCCTTTAAGTTCAAAATAGAACTAGTAGCAGAATTAGACCCATAATTAAAGATCTTTCATTGGCTTAAGTGGGAGTTGGATGATAGGAAATTCTGGTCCTGCCAGTCTTCACGATTGCTGATACAGAAATTCATATGTACTAACAGTTTTCTTCTCATAAGTACCTTAGGTAGAAAGTCAGCTCTGCACCTGGTTTGTGCTCTGCTCCTTGCTTGTGATTCCTTTTTTTCCTTTTTCCTCTACCTAGACAGAAAGAGGAAAAGTTGGACAATGAAAAGGCACACTGCTCAATTTCAAACAACGATTCCCAAGTAGCCTCCTGAAGAAGTCTGGCTTTTTCAACAACAAAAAAAAAAAAAAGAAAGAAAAAAAAAAAAAAATTGATTGGCATATTATATAGACACAAAAGCAAAGTAAAACGTCTGCTGTTTGAGTTATGATTTTCTTATATATGTATGTATACACACAAATAAAATTTTGAGACAGTGTGGGGAAAAAAAATCATATGCTGGAACCCAAATCTCCATAGATAGTAAGCAAGTAAAGGGAAGAAACACTTTATCGATTTACATTTTACAAGCCATTCTGCCATGCTTATTCCATGAAAGAGTGAATTTATGCCAAAGTTTCTATGAAGTCAACATTGAAAAGCACTTTTAGAATGAAAGCAGGCGAACGCTGTTACTTTAGCTTTTCCAAAAACAATGCCATTTTCAAATGTGGGTATGTACATACCCATACACATGATCTTCAATTTTTCACTCACTACATAGTAAAGCGTCCACACAATCATTTAATGCTGCATGTTAGAGCAATTTTAATTCTTTGTTGCAACATTTCTGAAGTGCTGTAGTACAGTTCTTCATTTCATCAGACCACGAGTGTATCACTGAGGATCCAGTCTATCTCAGCACAAACTATTTCAAGACATTTGCATTCTCCAAAATAATCTCATCCACTTTTTTGTTTCTGCAACCTGTTTCATATTATTTACAGAACTGTATAGAAATATCCTCAACTATAGGACTACACTGATGTCACAATTTAAAAACCACACATAGATGACAGTATCTCAATGTATGCCATAACATAAGAGAGAAAATGAACTCAGGCTATTAAAAAAAATTTATTAAGATTTTTTTCCCATGAAAGATTGGTACTACAATCAATGTAACCATTTAATCAGTCAAGTATGTCTGTTAAAGGCAGGCACAACATTACAAAACAGGCAAGTACAATGCCCGATTAAGCGAATACAGTCTGAATATCTATTCATCCACTATTTCTGAAAACAGAATTATCAAATATCCACCAGGGAAAAAGATGAACTATTTTAGTTTCTCTTTGGCATACTTATCAGGACAATGAATTAATTACAAAAGTCTTCTATTGCTGCCAGTGCTGTGAAGAAAAAAGTACTGAATGGAAGATTGTATGTCAGAACTCACTTTTAGGACTCAGGTGATCTGGCTAACATATCAGAACTGGTGACAAACGACAGTTCAGCTGCCAATGCTTCACAAGGCAGACAAGGATTACATTGTTTTATAATGCAGTTTTGTTGAAGGTATAAAAAGAATTACAGTAAATTTATGCACAGTACATACATATTACACACAGTTATATAAATACCCATGCTGTGGCTGGACTTTAGGAAGTTGCTTTATCAATAAGAAAGCTAGTATCGGACCTCCCAACATCCATTTAACACACATTGCACTTCGCATCCAGTAATATGTTCATTTCTGTACCTCTCTTAAAAATAGATTTAAAACAGAAGCGAAGAATAATATCGAATCTTTCCATAAACTTTGTTTTCTTATTTACATTGTAATATTCCATTATACATAAAGACTGCATTAGGATACATTATCTTCATATAGCTTTTTGTAATACATACAGCTTGAAGCTATTAACATCTTAGTTTGGGAACAGATATGACCTATAAGACTATTTAAAAACAATTCTAGCCTTAATTTTCCTCTAGTTTGTTTCACTGAAACCATTCTTTGACAAAAAAAAGAATCCTCCTTATTGGGGAGGAAAAAAACAACCCATGTTTAAACCACCTCTGGATTTCCTTAAACCACTCAGAAACTTAGAAACCATAATCATTTTTGCATAATTATATAGCCACTTCAAAGGCCTGTTACTTTTAAATTTAGAACATGAATGACAATTGTGACCCTATCTTTAAATTAATTTTTTTTTTTTTTTTAACTTTCGGTTATTTTTCAGACATAAAACAATGAAAACGCAATCATTAATCATACATAATCTTTGCACAACTGGGAAGAGTTCCTATTTTATTAGGGAAAAAATGAACATGCACACACCCCCATTCACAGAGTGAGAACATAAACTACAGCAGCACTTGTCTCAAGTTATGGTGCACATGGTTGCAATACAGGGTATAAAACAAGAGTAGAATTTCCAACATCTGTTAAAACACAAAAAACTTATTGTACAAAACATCATTCACATTCTTTGCAATGAAGCGAGGAATCAGCTGTTCAGCTTTCTGGACTCTCCAGCCGGCAAACTCCTCCTTCTATTGCCACGGACTGTCCTGCCACGGCTCCAGGAGGAAGTCTTGAAATGTGAGTCTGTAGAAAAGCCAAGAGAGTATTACCAAGTGAGAAGAGAGGCAAAATTATGCAGGACACAAAGCAAGCTTGTAAGTGTTGGACAATTAAGCTGTTCCATCACTGAATTCTGAGGGCAAACTACAAAGCAACTTGAAAAGCTGCAAACAACTGGGATTCTTTTTTTATTTTGGTTGTGTTAATGTTTAACGCATGAAGAGAAGGGCCATGACAGATGTGTAGAAAAGGTAAACTGGATGACCCAGTGCACTGGAAGCAGAAGAAAGGAATATCCAGCGTGAAGACAAAAGAAAAATAACTGTGGCATTCCATGGTTTGTAAGTCTATTTCTTAGGGAGATTCAAAAATGTTTAGTGCTGCACACTGAAATATACCTTAGAGAAATCTTAGACACAATAAACTATTTGACAGAGATAAACTAACACTTCAGAGCATAAGGCAACTGCAATGATCAGGATGCAAAGAAGAAATTCCTCTGCATAAAATACCTACTCGTCCACCTAAAAAAACCCCAAAGACTTCCTCTAAAATGTTTGTTGCCAACTGCCAAATAAACGGACCCAAAGAGCAATTGTGTTTCTGTCAACAGGCATCTTTTCCGTGAAGAAGTTTTAAAAGCAGGCCTTTGAGATGGCTCTGTAATATTTCAGCCAGAAAGTAAAAGCCAGAAAGTGGGCGCATGTGTTTGTGTACACAAAACTTCAGCTTATAACTCTATTGTAACTCAGTGACACTAAAAATCTGTTAAAGATCCTTTATATTCCGAGGTGCATTTTATTACTGATAGGCAAAAGCATTCACTTACGAAAAGATACTTTGACATATTGTTAAAAGTAACGACGGTTTTCCCCCCCCCCTTGCACACGTTTTTATACTGTGAAAACTGCTTATGTTTTCATCCACGCTGCTGATTTTGAGCTATACAGCAAGAGCCATTTACAGATATATCGATCTGCTTTTACCAAGTGGCTAAAGCAGTGTTTAAAGAGAACAACAAAAGGAGTCAGAAGCGTGTTTCTACAAACTTTACTCTTTCCTACTTTCGGAGCTGCTGAGCGGGCTCTGGTAAAACATTAAGAAGAGCCTTAGCGGACCTCCAAAATGCAATAGGGCTGATAACAGCATTTCACAGGCTGGAGGCAGAAATTGGCAATGGCAGGGACTCACCAGCACAAGCTACGCTCCAGCCATCCCTCCCACCGAAGCAGGAGCGCTGGCCTTCATTCCCCTCATGAGTTACAAGTTTCACGAAGTGATTCATTAAGGCTCAGACAATATAACGCTTAAACAATTATTAAATTAGGAACCAGAAATTATTCGTACTACGACATAAAGCTCACAACACAGAAGTTGCTGGCATTTAGAAATTACAGCTTCCTGTAAGTACAGCCATCTACATATTTAAGTTTTTGTACGTACACTATCCCATTTAAAAGATTTAAGTGCTGCAAAATGTGTAACTTGCAACGAGGCAATGGGTTGTGACAAAAAGTATAGCTGTGAAAGTTCAGTAAGAATAACTTCCATCAATTGAGCAGAAAGTGATTTGAAACTGTAACCACAACTCATTGCATCGAAGAGACATTTTGTATCTCAGAGGCAGCTTCTTTTAATTCTTTTCTTGATAAGGGAATCCTGGTGTCTGCTCTTAGGTGGTCTTGTTTTCAGTTAAATTACAGAATGAGATTTAATTAAAAACATTTAAAGGTTTTCATTTTACTGCTAAAACTTTGATCTCTGGCCTTCCTGCTTGATATATGAACATCTTCGTACTTTCAGAACAATTTTGGTTACAACTGTGATTTACCACTTCAAGAAGAAAAGATTCTTTTCAAATCTGTTACAGTTTCCCCCAAAATGTAACTGACAATTTTTGGAGATGTTATTTTGTAAGTTTAAAGCAAAGGGGGAAAAAAAAAAGAAGAAAAACAAGCAGAAGAAGGATATTTTTTGTTTTATGACTGACAGTCCCAAGACATTTTTCCAGGTCTGTGAAAATTTCTAAATGAAAAGTGGGATCGGATGACAGTGTAAAAGCAGCATTGTTCCTCAGTGGAAGAATGCCACTGATTGTTTAGTGAGATACCGCAATCAAAGCAAACCAGTGGTCAGCTCTAAGGCAGGCAAAATTTGTAAGTGAGATTGCTTATACGGTGATCAGTCAGAATTATTAGCAGATCATTGTAGCAATACAATAAAAAGCACAGAGGCCCAAGGATGCCGCCAAGAGGCCTAAGAGAGGAAGCTTCTTACTGAAACAGAAGAAATATTAGCACTATCATGATTATCGTGAATCTTATAATCAATTTTTTTCATTATAACGACAACAGACCTGATCTGTGTAAATTAGTTTTCCGACCCAAGTTATGAATTAACCTTTTGCATAGGCTTGACTTATCCCACAACCCAGAGATAAACGCCTAATGGACCCTTATGTAATTGCAGGAGCAAACTGTGAGGCTTCATTGAATCCACATGAAATTTATAGATCCTGTTATTTTTAAAAGTTAGTTAAGCATAATATCCTAGTAAGTTTTTGAGCAAGGAAAGGAAAGGAAACAAGAGGGGATAAGCAGATAGTCAATATCTATCAATACATTACCAAGTAGCTATGCTTAAATAGCTGTCCAAAACGTATTTCCTATACAAAAACTCATTTCCTATAAAAGGAAGAACATATTTCCCATACAAAAGACCCCAAGCCACTATACACTAGCATCTGTACATTTCCATTTACAGAAACACCCAAACCACATATAACAAAATCTTTCTTAAAGCCTTTACTTGCATCCTGTTTCATTGCATACTTTGTATGACAGAGCAAATACAGATGCTGTTTTACACTACTTATTACTTTCACCAATGGCTGCCTTATGTAGAACAAAAACGAGACAGAACAAAGATGACAGTGTTTAAAATGTTATCTAATAAGTAATATGAAAGGATAACATTGCCATGTCAAGACAACTTCAGATAAACTCCCAAGTTAATTCTTACAATTATATCTCCCTTGTTCTTAGCCGTAAGAACAAACTCTAGTAAATAAAAAGAAAGATCAAAGAACATTTAATATTTTTAAATGCAACCACAGAACTTATTTGTACAGTTTGTTACATTTTTATATCCCAACATCATATTTTACATTAAGTCCAGATTGTACAGGGGATTAGGTTTAGATTTTTAAAACATAAAAATAAAAAGCAAACAAAAAAGAACAACACTGGAAAGCTTTTAATTGAATTCGATTAGTCCATCAGCTTTATAAGTTGAATGAACCCACATCTGGGGGAAATTGTGCCTGGGAGCACAAAAACAGGAAAAGAAAAAGTTTTCCTGAATTAATCCTCCACTTGGCTTCATGGAAGCCTCTCTTTGAGGAAACCGTATGCCAAGGAAAGGTAGATTAAGAACGACAGGGCTATCCATATCTTCAGCTCCATAAATAGAAATTTTACTGTCCCTGAGAATATTCTGATTTTATTTGCTTTCCTAGAGAAAAGTGAGGTTGGTGAGGGCCTAGTAGGAGCAGAGGTCCTGACAGCTAGGAAACCAGTTAGTCACCACAGATCTTTGTCTGCAGCTTAAAGGAGGAACCTCGTGCCCACAGTTCAAAAGGAAAAAAGGTAAATGCTAGATGAAATACTTGATTTTGCTTCCCACTCCTCCAATAAAGCACAGACAAGCCAACCAACCTTCAGACACTGATTCTTGCTCCATGTACTTGCCATCCAAACACACAATGTCTCCCTCCTTCCCCTCTAACCAAACCAAATCCACGGAGCAACCAACTCTCCCAACCCCAGTGCTGCAGACACTGCCCGTGGAACGTTACTATCTCTCAGTCCCTTTTGATGCACACTGGAAAGTTTCCCACCACCCTTCAAGTCCAAAACTAATAGGTCTTTCTGCCCCAGAGTAAGTGTTAACTGCTACAGGGACAATATATGGTTTCATCTTTTTGTCATGAACACTTGATCTACTTTTCAAGTTAAGTATTTTTAGTATACCGTTAAAAAAAAAACCAAAAAATAAATACTACAAGTTATGCCAAGACTTACTTTACTTCATGTCTCATAGACAAAGATTCCGAAACAACACTGAGACCAATTAATAACAAAAAGATTTTTCTTTAGTATTTAAAAAGCTAGTCTCCTCCTTTTATTCACATAAAAGTATTAGTTTGTCACAACAGCTTCCTTTTTATTTTTTCATTAAAAGCATAAATACCATGTAAAATGAATATAAAGTTTAAGCCAAAAGACAGACAGTGCTGCATGAGAAAACTGAAGTCAATCAAACGCTGCCAAGAGGACAGAGTACAACTACCAGATGGCAGCACATTCAGTTCTTAAGCAAATCTAGGGAGTGGTTCGTGTGTTTAGCTTTTGTATTACACGCTCAGGATGTGCTTTAGACAGAATAATTTATAAAACAAACTTTTTCCATTCATTACCCTATTGAGATGAAATACAATGAAAGACCAAGGACATCACATACTTAATGAAATTGCTTTCTACCACCTTACTCCTCAAAGAGAAGTACCACCAAACCCATATGTTCTTTAGAAATTCAGAATCACTCAGAGGTCTACAAGCTTTCTAGCTGGGTACACGCTTCCATCATGAGAATCATCTGGCCACCTATTCTCAATTTATTTTCTAGGCAATAATACCCCATTTTGGCAGCAATAGCCATCGTCTGCTGCTCCATCTCCTGGGGAGCTTTCCTCCAACATGGTTTGAATGTACACCTGCCACATGACAGGAGAAGGTGCCCTGCAAAATACTGGCAACTGCTGCTATCAGAATATCCCATGTGCAACTCATTTGGTGAAATCTTAAAAAAGAAAAATAAAAGGGGGGTGGGGGTGGGGTGTGTGTGCAGAAGCAGGGCTCCAGAATGATTGTCCTTGTGGGCAAAAGACAGAAAGACAGACATACTGATGGCATGCTTCTGGCTCTCAGGCACTAAAAACACTGATTCTACATACAGGTTGCTTAAGAAGCTAACCATTTTCCAAGCTCAAATTCATTCTGTGGGTTAAGTATATTACTGTACACTATTTATGTATCTAAAAACATTAATATAATGCATTAGGAAAAAAAAATCAGATTTTAAGAAAGTTGAAAACGAAAGCATTTTAATCTCTCTAAATCGTTCATACATGTATTCAGACGGTCTAAAGCCATGTACCAACCAATCATCTATTCAGCTCAGCGTCCCAGGCTTTTGTAGAGGTATTCTAAAATACTGCCATATATCTTAAAATGTGATTTTTACCATTCCGAATTGCAGGTGCTAAATTGGGTTATTGCATTTATATTTGCATACCTGGATACATAATCCCATCGTCTCTACTCCATTCTAAAATATGTCGGCCAAATAGGAGGAGAGTTCCAGAACTACTGGCTTTATGCAAGAACTCAACCCAAAAACCCGAACTTATCTTCCCATCTCAGAGCTCATAATTTCCATGAAGGTCTACGAGCCAAATATTTTAACTGGTATATTAGCACTGAAGGTTATTTTCAACAAATATAAATACCTTATTTTTATGAGAGAACTGGATGCTCTACTGTATGCACAGAGTTCTTTTCAAGTGAAAATTTCTGACTGATTCCCCAGTCTCCAGACAAGAGTGCCGATTAAAGAAAGAAAAAAAAAAAAGTGTAACAGTGACATGTACTTTTCCTGTCTCATGAAGTTAAAAGACTGTCCTCTGTAGTCTGAAATGAATGACTGAATTATTTGACATAGTATTTCTGTTAACTAAACAGGCTCAGTAAATTTTTCCACTAATTTTCAAATTAGAATTAGGATCCTTCCAAGAGGTATTTCTTCACCCAATGAGCACTGGGTAACTGCCCTTCTCCTGACAAAGGGCTTTCACAGACCTCTTACTCACAAAGTAAAATACTGAAGCCCATCATCAGAAAACCAACAACAATCACTACAATCAGTGTTTGTCATATGTATCACTTCAAACGTAGAGGGAAATAATTTTGCTAAATTTTACAGTGTTAGTAAAGGTGAATAAATCTGATTCCGACACCTAACATCTCAACTGGAAAAGTGAATTGGCAATGGTCTCCCCGTCCACTATGTCTCCTCATACTGGAAAATGAAATTAAGTGTCAAAGATAAGTTTCTGTTTGCATATTGCAACCACAGCCTTTGGTGTAGACAGCAGGTGTTGCTGATGGATGTTTTCAAACACAGCAATAGGCAACACCCTCCCTACTGTTACCCCATATCTTGCAAAGCAACTTGAATTTGGTTCATGAGAAAATGGAAGGAATGGCATATATAGCTTCGCAATATTAAAACCTGCCATATCATAAAGCTTAGTAATTCATGTTATACAAACTGAGCATCTGCCAAAGAGAGATTTAATCTGGCAACTGAATTGGATTACTTCAATATTACAACTAGATTTTTAGAAGTTTATTGTCTATGTCATCTAGCTGTTACAAAAACTAAAACCTATGAAGAGTATCTCAAAAGTATTGCAACATTTACAATAATAGCAAAAGTTAGCAACGTTTATACACAGATCATATAGTAAATGTATACCTACTAAGACCCATACTGAGGTGACAAATTATTTCAAATACCTACACATAAACAGGACCAAAACTGCACATTGTTGATATTGAGATTGGATTTTTCACTGGAAATAAAGCACTCGGACTTCAAACACGACTGAAAACACAGCGAGGAAGTACCTATTTTCAAGCAAAAACATCATCCACCACCAACTACTCTAAATCACTAAGATAATATAAGAAACTTGGGAGATCCAGGAAAAAAGGAGTTCTGTGGCACATCCTGACCACTTATACTTTCTGCCCACCGAATACTGTGGGCCTCGAGTGAACAAATACTCTGCAGACCCTGCCTGAGATAAAAGGGCCCCTGCTTGATTATGCACAGATACACAACATGGAATCAAAGAAAGGCTGCCTACCCATAATCAGAACCTTCAAGAGATGCAGTTGGTATGTGAATTCACGTTGCAGGCATACGTTGCACTGTCATTTGAGATTGAAGAAATTCTTTTCCTTTGCAGCGTCCTCCATTGGGCAAGCAGAGAAGGAATAAGAAAATATGAAGACTATGTAACTAAGAGGAGTCAATTAACTTGTAACCTACCCACTAACCTCCTTTCCTTCCCATTCGCCATTTACATCTAAAATCGCATTATGGGTGAAATCAAGGACTTATTCCCCTGCCCCCCAAATTACGTGGCAGAAGGTCTCAAAGCCCTTCATGCAAACTGACGCTTAAACTCCTCTACCAAATGCTACACCAACCATTAAGATCTCAAATATTGCACGTCACCTGCGACAGTATGGACAGAGCTCCAAGAAGCAACACTGTAGTCATCAGAATAGAGCTATTTCCACAATGGTGACAACACAATTGCTTAAGTTCTCAGAATGTAACCTAATCAGTTCAGGAAAATTGGAACTGATTAATTGAAACTGCCAGAATATCTTTAAAGAGGTCACAGCTCCAGTAACCGGATGACCTTCTTAGCTGATGCTATGATCAGCTGTTGGATCTATTATGGATCCATAAAAAAAACATCTGGAAGGTTATTCTGAAGACAAGTGTCTCAGAAAGAGAAGAAAGTTTGGGCAGGAAATCCAAGAGAGCTAACTGCTTATCAAAGATCTTGAATTCATGTCAAGTAATTCATGAGTCAACATCACAATAACAAAAAAATCAAAAATATATCTCCTCAGTTTATGAAGATATTCAATCTCCCAGTCCTTCAATCTAGAAGTCTTAACCTTTGCTGATGCAGCAATTACTGCTACAAAAGGAGCCGGGTAGGTGCAGAGGAAGTCCACAGACTAATATTTTCTATCTATTCTCATGGCCACGGCCAGAAACTTCCACAGCAGTCTCGAATATTCTAACAGCCTCGCTAATGGCTAGAAATAGTTGAGTGTCAGCTTATATGACAATTCTACCATCATATAGATGACAGTGCAGGAACTTGCTTCAGGAGATCTCAGGAAGTCCATTCATCTTCCCAAAAAACAGGCCTAATGTTGAAACAATCTGTCATGGCATTGTTTCAGGAAGGAAGTCTGGGACTGGCAACTTCTAAAACAGAATATATCTGTCCCTTAAGCTCATCATAGCTGAGGTTCCCAGGCACCAGCCTGGATAAGTTGTAGTAACAGGTGGTATAGGTTATTTCCAAGAAGCATATAAAACAGCCAAAGCTGTTCAGACGAAAAGTTTGTTTCCTTCCACATCCAGTATGTGACAAACACTGGCACCGAGTGATTACAAAACTGCTCATGTCAAGAGGGATGACAAGAAACAAAGACGACTAGTTGAACCAGCAAGGATATGCTTTGATCAGCTGCTTGTGGCTGTGATGTAAGGGTTCAAGGGCATAAGAATCAGAGGAAGGTCAATGAGAGATCCACTACGCAGGTAGTGAAGATGACGTTGCCAGGGCTATCAGTGGGGGAGGAGCTGAAATACTTTTTCAGTGCTGAGAGAGCGCTAAAGGCAAGTAATAGGACATGCAACCAGAGATGATTGTGTCAGCGATAAGGTATGAACTTAGTTCATCCGGCAAGCCTCCGCAGTATTTTTAAAGCAACGTTCAACCAAACACTTTAAACAAACATTCAACAGGAAACAGTGACTCTTCCAGGCAACTGGTTTTCCAAAGAAAGACTGGACACCTTTCCAGAAAGTATGCTTTAAATTAAACAATTATTAGTCACAGTGCAAAATTGTTCCACAGCTCTTGCAGGCTCAGCCATTTTATACATTTGGGCTGGCAAGTCAGCATTCAGGCAGTCTAGTTTGGAGGTGAGTGGATGACTGCAAAACCCAGTCTTTTCTAAATCGGGAGGAAGTAAACCCGTTGCAAGGATACTTCCAAATCAGTACTTGGAGAGCTCACAGTGCTAAAAGCCAGAAGGACCGGCAGGTCAGGATGTACAAACCACTTCAAGTCTCCGATTCCGCTTTCCTGTCCCACTGTTCTTTTAAGGAGTCGCTGATAGTTAATCGGTTGAGTATGTTTCCACCTCTCGAGCATACCAGTGTCTGCAGGTGAGCTGGTATCTAGCTTACAAGTGTCTAAGTGTTTGCCTTCTAAGAAAGGCCTCCTATATCTCCACAACCTTCGTCTGGGGTTCAGAACCACCATTTGCTAGGTCCTATTATGAAATGCATTAACCTCCAATGCACAAAGAATCACACTGAGATTATAAAGCAGGATCCTTTTTTTCCTTAGTAGGTACCCCTTTATATAATTATGATTCTAATATTAGTCTAATTCATAACAGTAGACACTTAAAAACCTTCTCACTTTCTAGAAGTCTTGCTATAAAAATATGTTTTCATGTTCATTAAATTGAACCAGTCCAAAATCAGCCACTGTGACAACCCCTTGGTTTAAAAATAAAACTTGAGTCCTAGACTGATGAAAGAAGTAAAAACTGAAGCTCTTTACCACCCTAGAAAAACAGGAAAGCAAGAGGTTTCCTTACAAGCCGCTGCCTGATCATTCTGCTATGGTACTCATAAACAAGTGATATTTTGTACTTTTATGAATTCTTACACCATTTTTCTTTCATGGCAAGCACTCAAAATTAATTGTACCGAAACAGTTATTCTATTAAAGGGATTTTTTTTTTCTTGCAATACATTGTGTTCTATTTCAAGCCCAGTTTTCCATCTACAACTTAGTCCTAGTTGTAGCAGAATAAAATTCCAGCTTTTATGACAGAAGACTTTTTTTGATCAATAGAAGTCAGCAGCAAAAGCATTTGTGGTTTTTCTCTGGAAAGCATTTGTGGCCACAGACTCAAAGGAGGAAGAAAGGGAGGAGGATTAACTCTTCAATGAAGGTCAAAAACATAATTTAAAAGTGAACCAAGAAGGGCAGCTGTGTCTGTCAGCGCAATCAAGATTACCAGCTGGAGAATTTACCAGCAGTATGAAAACAATGCACACCAGATGTCAAATGTTGCAACTGTGAGTAGGAAAACATCTCTGGGCATGGCACTGTCATGCTAGTACTCATTACCAGACAGATTTCATATTTAGCATTTATTCATTAATTAGACAGACACTACCAGGAAGAAACAATAATATTTTGAGCCTTGCAGTGTAAGCCAGAGGCAGGTGTGCACACTGGAACAATTTAACATCGCGCATTCTAATAATTCTCCCTCTTTCACTGTGAACACAAGATAATGATTTTAAAACTAACTAGTGAATACTACAACATCTGCAGCTGAGCTTGCTTTAGTTTCACTCAGCTCAGTCTGAGATTTTAGCTTGAGTTTGGGTTCTTTTCTAATAAATCTGAAATAAATATTAAGAAAACAAGTAAAACCACACTCTACTCCATGGATAATTAACTGGAAAGAACTCTACATAAGTCATGAAAGCGAGTACTTCACTAACACCTCTACCAGCACTTCCTTCACCAGCTGCTTTTTATCTTCCTCCTCCTTCTGGGGCATTCTTGTCTTTTTGTCTATACGTTTTACTCCTTGAGGATGAACTCATCCATTCCCAGTGCTACAACCAGCACGTTACACCATTCTGGCTGTTTAAAATATCTGATGTCAATTTCCTTCTTTTGCACGTTCTTTTATTATCTTGCTCACATCCTCCTTTGTATTTCTCTCTCAAATGAAACACAGAAAAAAGAAAAGGAAAAAAAAAAAGCGAGAGAGAGAAAGATTTGGGGGTTGTAGTCCTCTCCCCCTTTATTGCCAATGACTAAACTTTCTTCTTCAGCAGATACACAAGCAGCCATTTCTGGAGAGAGCCAACAAATCCAGGCCCTCAAATTCTTTCCTTTTCCAGGCTTTAATATTCATCCTTCCATCAAAATGCTGGGTGTCTTTCTTGCTCTTATCTGCTGGTATAAACTTGTTGGCTGTCATCTTCTCTAATACATGCAAGTATTCCAGTAAACACCTCTGCCTCACCCATTATTTTAACTGTATCGGAACGCCTTCTTATTCCACCTCTTACCCCACTTCTGTAACTTCCTTTAACTAGTTCTCATTGTTCACACTCAGTCTTGAATATTTATGGCTGTACATGTATAAAAGCCTACAGGAATTATGATTCTGCCTCTGCTTGCAGCTTCTCCCATGTTCATTCTCATTGTCCAAACACCTCTTCTAAATGCTGCAGTTGCTACATCGCAATATCTGCCTTTTTCTTCCTTCAATGCTATATTCCTAAGAATAGGAATAGGTCGCTCATCCTCTTGGTTAATCCCTACTCCTTGATCTTGATGTTAAGGACTTTTCCAGTTTCCATTGCTAAACTCAATTTTAACATATTATTTCTGTCATTCAAAAAAAAAATATGATTAGGCCCCAAAAAACTGAAAACATGGATGTTAATATCCCAATTATTTATCACAGAGGCTATTCTAGGAACTAGCATAAAGTTTGTTTTATACCCTCTCCCTTCTTCCTTGGTGGTGCAATTGCTTTATCTGAAGGAAGACATGCCCACAGAAAAATACCGTACCACCCTAAAGAGCCAGTATAACTGAATCAAGCTGGATAAAGTGATTCAAATACAATTACTGTCAGCAGAGGGAATGGACATGTGTTTGTGGCACCTTTTCCTGACATAGTACATATGTTAGTGTAGGTTTACTAACTGCTGCGTGTAGGTTTGTTAACTGCTGCAATTAAAAAAACAAATAATTAGAAATGCCCAATCGATAGATACATTTCACTGCTTATGCACCCATTACTTTTTCCATTCTCTTAAAGATAGAAATTTCTGATATATTTCATTATCATTATTTCATATTCTCCTTAGCTTCTGCACTCATTCTACTGTATTACAACCTATTCCTCATGGCTTACCTTAGCTTTGCCATCCTGTGCAGACATATATCCTACACACATGCTCTCTGTTGTATGGCTCCACAGAAATTCCACTATAAAGGAAAATGCAAGAAGTCACAAAAAATGCGTTGGTTTAAAATTTAAGATGTAATTTAACAAGACTGGAATCTTGGGAAACAAATATAGCTTAAAATATAGTTTGGGAAAGGACAAAAAACAAACTTAAAGAACAAAAACAAACTTAAAGAACAAAAACTACTTACCAGAATAATTCAATTTCAAAAGAAACAGCTAGCAAACAAACAAGGTTTTCCTGCACTATTTGCAGTCACACACTGCAGAACTAATACCCAGAATGAGAACGTTACTTCAACGATATGGAGCCTCCAAGATGAGAAATACATCAGCTGCAACTACAGTTAAAAGATAGGACCAACTTTTAAAGCAGAGGCCTGTTCCACCCATAAAGTAGAAGCAGACATAATTTGCATTTGCTCGCCTCGAACACAGACATAAGCACACTACAATAGCATAAAACCAGATGGCATACAAGGATTCTGTAGAATTGTTAACACTATCAACAAAATAACCAGTAACAAGCATTTTTTTCACAGAACAGAGCATAAATATATATATAATATGTAACTACCAATGGGTAAATGGAGATTTGTGGTTTAGCTGCACAAGTAGAATACAGGAAAACATGCAGAAGTAGTAAAGTCTGCAAGATGAGAACTGAAGATACAGAGCAGGCAGGAAAGACATCTGGTGAATAAAATAATCCTGCAGAAGAAGCAGGAGAGATGTCCGATGGAAGCAGAAAAACACTGCACAATAAGCAAGAAAGACGCCTGGCAAAGTTAGAGCAAGACCTGGTCCCAAAAGTATGCTGAATTACATCAAGAGTATATGCAATCACCCCCTTTCTCTGGGGAGAGTGTAAGGAGCACCAAAGGTAAGAGAGGAAGGAAAGATGGAGCAGAAATGAGCCCATTTTGATTTTGGCTTCCCCATCAAAACACTCTCAGGTCTGACCACCTTGATTTCTAGCACTAGCTATACAGCATCAGCTCTCCGGTACCGTATACTCACAGCTAATTTAGGATATAAATTTTAAAGACTAACTGTTGTGTTTGTAGTGATAATGATTAAGAAAACTAACCACAGCTAACGTGTATTGTTAATGCAGGTTAATCCAGTAAGGTGTTGTTCTGAAGTTTGAAAGTGGCCTGATTTATCAATCATTTAAACAGCCCATGACGGTGATCTTTAATTCCCTGATACATACACAGGTATTTTTCTATACACACACACCCTACTCAGCTGCAACACAAAATTCAGACAAAGAGCACATTATTTATGTGTTTAGCTCCCATCCAGTGGAGCTTTATAAATTGCCATGCTGTATTCTTCCTGCTCTATGTCACAGCCATTTTTCTTTGTGTTCATTAAGTACATAATTTGGAAAGGGGAAAAAGAAAGAAAGAGTAGCTGATCAAAATTCAGGGTGTTTCATAGAATACTGTAAAAGGTTTAAAAAATTGCACTGAAGTACACATTTTTCCTTCGGATTACAGGAGGAGTCTTACATGAATTACACAAGATGCCATGAAAAGCTATTTCCAGATATTTCTTTAGAGAGAGACTTTCACATACTGCAAAAAGCATCATTAGACGGTTTTAAAACTCATTCATTCCTATGCCTCACGCTCCTTTAATATGGTTGACGAAGGTCACAGCATGCTGAGTATGCCTATCCTTTGAACCATTTATCCTTGCATAGCAATTAACCCAGAGTAGAAGATCAAAGTTTAGACAATCCCGGCAAGACTTGAAGATTCTGACAGATATGTAGATAACATCATAAAAGAAAAATGAACTTCATTTAGGTATGCGCTTTGCTCCCCCGTAATAGATTCATGACTGATATCGCCAAAGGTTAGTCAAAAGCTTTCAGAGAGTGAAACATATTCTGTGCAATGTAACCGCATTCGATGAGGCCAACCCCTCCCTAACACCCTAAAGGTTCAACTGCAAGTGAAATAATTTATTTTTTGGAGACAAATTTTATCTTATCTTTTCAGTTTTGAGAAGTTGGGCAACAGTTCAGGCCAAATACCCTCAAAATATTATTTCTTTGCCTTTGATAACTCTAGGCATATTCTTTTAAGTTTTTAATAATTTTTTCCTTCTACATTGCCCACCAAAGATAGCATGTACTAGCATTAAACACAGTTATTGCTAGCTATTACAAGTACTGGAATTACAATGAAAAACCTAAACTACACACTTATCTGAAGACAGTTCACATATTTTCAACCGTCTAATAAATCACTTTCTTGCAATTTGTTTCAATAGTTTAAATAAACAAATGAATAAATAAATAAGATCACCCTTGCAATAAATACATGAGATTTCATTATTCTATACACGGAGTTCTTCAGTATTACACAACTTATCTTCAATCCAAACAACACAAATACTATATATGTTTAATTATACATTAACTCAGCACACACCATAAGGCAGGAAATTTCTGTGGTACAGAAAAAATATCTTTAGAACAAGCTGTGCTACATGAATCTTATTCCAGTGGAAAGAAAACCAAAAATCAATGGACAAATAGTCTTTACTTATGATTTACGATATATGGGGATTTTTTTCATTAATTTTTGAGGAAAAAATACCAAATCTTCCTTAATAGGAACATGTTTTCTTACATGAATGACAAACATTAAATGAACAGAAATATTTCTCTCGCTTCCAAACATAAGAAATTGAAGGTCAAGTTGATCTTGTTTGTTCTTATTTAATCAAACTTGTATTTTCGTTTTCTTAACTCCCTTTTAGGGACAGAATTTACGTTGTAGGATGCTTTTCCAGTAGATCAATGATGTCACAATTATTCCATTCTTAAATCTGAAAGCTGTAAATCAAACTTGCAAAATTCTCTGTATGTTTAGCAACCCATGCCCTGATTCTGGAGTCAGGATTAGACAGTCTTGGCTTTCAAATAGTTGAAAGACAAGAGTAAGATGATTGTCAAAGTCTACTTTATAGTCTAGTTCTTCAAAAAGACAAGCTATTCAAGTAATAACTCCAAAAAATATAACATACAAAAGCTACTTCTAAAACCTTTTCCCATCCAAGCCTTCCAAAATTCCTTTGTTGCCCAACAGGATAATCCCAGAACCATCACCAGAATTGTAAGGATTCACCTCCCAAATCTCTGGTTCTTTGTATTTTGGATAAGATAATGACCAAAAGCACAAAACCACACATAAACGTCAACTGTTGGGTAGAGAAACATGAATGGTATTAACTGTAATAAGCAAAATTACTTATTAGAGTGAATGACTGGAGGGGGGATACGATCAGACTCAAGCCGACCAACACAAAGTAGTACATCATATTTAAGGATTCTTGGAATGCAAACCAGCGAGGTGTATTACAAGAACAAAAGTGAAAGAGAACATACACTTCATCCTGTGCAACTGTAATACCTCGACCCTAGCATCCTGGAAGTCCCCGAACAGACAGCAATAAATTCTGGAGTTTGTGGGGGTTAACCCATCATTAAGAATGTATCTGCCCGCTCACCTTTAGCACACGCTCTGCCTGCTACTCCAGGCTGGCTGTAAGCCCGCAAACTCTGGTGACACAATGTTAGGATTTAGCGGGACAAAAGCAGTAATGAATTAAAACAAAGGTGAGGTGTCTTTCTAAACAATAGCCTATAGATTAAAAAGAAATGATGCAATTCAAGAATTACCAGGTGAGATGCTATGACCTGCCTTAATACACAAAGTTAAATTAGGTGATCAAATGCATCATATCAGATCTTAAAAGAGATGAAAGCTACTTCAAATCTGTAATGCTACTGACAGCGATTCATGAAACACTTGGGGAAACAATAATAAAGCGGAGGATTATACAAAGGAAAAAAAACTTTAATTCTGGTAGCATAACGTAAATATATATTAGACCCAATGCATAAGCACATAGCATGACCGGACACATACGCCCACATCTGAGGAGCACCACAGGAAAGGAGATGGTACAAGTGTCATGCTGAAGTAATTCATATGCCCCCAGTCCCAAATCCCTGCCTTCAAAGAGGAACATGGGCTTTACTGTCTGTGGGTTGTATTTCCACCCACCTCTGCTAGTAGCCTACAGCATTCAGTTTTCTAGCTCTTTCTCTACGACAAACCGCATGACAGTTTACTGTAATACACTTGTTCCATTGTAAAGCAGCAAGACAGATGAGGATCTTGTTTCTAGGACATAAGCAGGGCTGAAGGGCTGTAAAGCTCAGAGCCTTTTTAACCAGTCAGCTGGTTAAAGGCCAAGTACAGTTTCCT
>NW_008824358.1:151677-158993 GCF_000699105.1 Pygoscelis adeliae | reverse complement strand
CCTGCTGATCTCAAAATAAACAGCAAGTACTGCTGTTGTCTGCGCATGCAAATAGTAACTGTGACTTATCTGAACAGATTTTCCCGGGCATAACAAAAAATTTCTAACCATAAAACAACTTCCCTTCCAAATTTTAAGTCTATCCTCCAAATTTTCACCTTTTATCCTGCAAAAAGGAGGAAACAAAGAACTTTTTAGATGGCATTTTTAGCATATAAACCACTGAGAAGCAGTAAACAGTCATATGCATTATCCCTAGCTAAAAATGCGATTCCTTCTGTGAGGAGCATACCCTGTCTCGCCACAAGCAACCGTTACTCCTGTGCTGTGGTTTTAGAAGGATCCCACACAACCCTCTGAATCACAATTCTGCTCAGAAATAACGAGTCAGAGAGAATGCTCTTTTCCGCAGTTTTAGAGAACACGGCTAATACTACTATTTCACTTTCTAGAGTTTTATCATCTCAAACAATTTCAATTCCTTTTTGTTTTCTCTGTGGCCTTTGAACAATGGTAAACGTGCACAGACAGTTTTTATTTCACCTTTCACTTTGAGTTAGCACCTAGCTCAAGTAAAAACGAATAAGAATTTCTTACCTAGTAAAGTTGGCTTTTCCTGTGATGATTCAGGCTCTGCTGAACACCTGCAAGACCGAAGAACTATCACACCTCCAAGCACACCATCTTCATTGGCTAGAAAAGGTGAACCTGGGCAAAATCGTTGGGGAGAATTATTTGCAGTAAGAATAGTTTCTTGGGTATTTTTTTAATTTCACTTTCCTGCCTTCTCCCTTTAATCTTGTCACTAAGCGTTGAAAAGACTGTCAGGTCAACCAGTGCTTTTACAAAAGCATCAGTTTTGGTTTTTTCTAGTGTTTCTAATGAGTAACTTTCTAAATAGTAATCTACTAATCTACCAGTAATCAAACAAGGAAAAAGGAATTAAAAAAAAAAAGGGGGAAATTACATTTGTGAGTGCAAAACCATTTGTTCTTAGATCGAGGAAGGTATAAAAATGAGAAATAGAGTGTCAAGTTGAAAAAAAAAATCACATCTCAATATTTAGTTCTTTCTGTATTACTGTACTATAATTAATATAAAGATGGCCACATATGAAAAAATCAAGCAAATTTGGGTCACTTTTACACTTTATTCATTTTTCCCAATTTAAAGCACTTCAGAGATATCATCAAACTGCTATAGATTGTCTTCCTTGCTGCTTTTTGAATATTAGCAGAAAAGCCAAAACACATCCTACTTTTTAAAGTGGCTTTTCTGTTGTTAATTTAAGACATATGATATAAAACATCTTCTGTCAGAAGCTGGAAAAGTTTTAAAGTTAGCTGAATCACAGAATCATAGAACAGTTTGGCTTGGAAGGGAATCAAGTCTAAGTATTCTTTTTCTGGTTTGTAATTTGAAATGAGATTCCTATAGTTTTAAATGTGGAAACAATGGTATGATTTACCTATAAATTAAAATGTCTTAAGGCACAAAATTAACCGAGTTCTTGCACTTAAGCCCAAACAGACCCTATTCACACATTTGCAATATGCCGTGATTTAAAGTTGAACATACAATTGCAACAGGCATTTCATATATTTCTTTTCAATTATTTTCTTTTAAATAAATCAGTATACTATGTCTAGTGTACAGACACTGTAAAAGGATTTGCTGGCCACAAGAACTTTAAGGCAGATCTACTCATCAGCCTCCTTCAATTTGCCCACAGGTATTTGTGTAATTAAAATTACCCCTTTAATGCAAACAACAACAACAACCCCAATAAGACCCAACTTCAAGCTTTACTGTAAGAAAACTAAAAGCTTTACCATGTTCTCTCTAGACATAAGAGCAGCCATGTTCAGAAGCGATACAAGGTGGTCATAACAACAGAAGCCCGTATCACAGGAAGATAACAAATGTAGCATGCTTAATAAACAGTAATATTTTATCTGACCCAACACAAACAGATATTATCTTCAAAGTGCCATTTGCTTTGCACACGAACTATTACTAGCTGCCAATTACACCTACTGTATCACTCATCGACTGCAACCAAATCCCTGTGAACGAAGGATCCGGCCGATCATAACATAATAGGTAACAAAACAGGAAAATACGTTCGGTTAAAATAAAAATGCAAGCTTTCCGAAGTTGTAAAGAGTTTTACCCCCCAGACCAAAATCTTTTACTCCGTGCTTTCCAAGATGTTAAGTTTCTCTCTTATACTTTCACTGCATTGACCAAATGCTGGCCAAGTATGTGGTACGATTTCTCTGCAAGCGAATGAACAAAAAAAGTGGTTTTCTTCATAGGGGACATGCATCCTTTAATCCTTACTTCAGAAACTCAGGTACTTCAAAGACAATGTCTTAACTTGAACTTGGTCTGCAGACCTAATCTTACACTCAGTTGCATAAATTATTCAGGCCACAAGCCATGCTGTGGTGAAAAGCCATTGCAAACAGACAGAAAAAGTTGTGGGGTGTTTTTTTTTTGTTTTGGGGGGATTGTTTTTTGGTTTGTTTTTTTTTTTTTTAAATAAGCAGTGTTTCTCCTCCTCTTTCAAGGCCTGTGAAAGGTTCTTTCAAGGTTCTAGTGAAAAATACTAATAATCTCTTTAATTAGAATGGTTAAAAATGTTCTACTTCAGCAGAACACAGCCAGCAAACTGGCTATTTAAAGCAGATAGCATATTTAAGGCCATACTAAAACACTAAGACTGTATAAATGCACATAAAAACAGACAGCAACGACTGATTACAGACTTGATGCCACTAACGTCTGGTTCTAGAAATGCTTACATTGGGTTAATAGCTTACTTTTTTTTTTCTTCTTCCTTCCACACTCAGGAAAGAATAGATGAAAGAAAAGTCTGTAAATAAACCAATCACAAATTTCTTCATTTTCCCAGTATTTTTGTCAACTATGCGTCATCATCAATGATCAAATTTTCAATAATCTGAATAATGTGCACAGGCTAGGCTCTCTCTTTTTAAACTTTAAGAGAAGACTCGGCAGTATATTTCTTTCCATGTAAGGAGTCTGCAGCAAAACATGTAATGCTACATTTTCATCAGGATCCTTTCATTTTTACAGAGATTTCTTTGCAGGAACAAAACATTCATCTTCTTCAGTGGAGTACAGAATGAGAAAAGTAATCACTCAAAGTATGTGTTTTGTGAGACTTTTTAAAAAGGGGTTTAAAAAAATTATTTAAAACTTGAGCTTCAAGCACATAAGACAAACTCTTAAGCTTGCAATTTCATCCAAAAAGATGCTCTACCTATACATGTACTACTATGCTCATGAGAATCCCAGTTCTGCCAGCATAAATAGCAATTATTTATTTACTTACTTACTTTAAACATGCTGTCCATCATATTGCCCTAAATATGTACACAAATTTTTTCTGAACTAAGTTACTTCCTTCAATGATTATGCACCACGGAAGCTTTATTACCAGTCCACAAAATTCAAAGGCTTTGAAGTCCATGCTGAACACTCAAAAGCTAGAAAATGGACTGTATTAATTCAGCCTTTCCTGAAGTACATTGCCAGTCTACTGTTATTTCAACTAGAAAACTCAAGAAGAGGATTAATTTAATAGCACTGCACATGCTAGAAGTGTGATAAAAGCATGATAAAGTACAGTTTTAACTGCATCACTCATAAAACACACCAGATAAGCGAGAAGCTGGCTTCTTTAAGAATTACACAAGTTGGGCCTTTGGAATAAGAACAAATGTTGGTTACACCAAACAAGACCAGGTCTTACTGCACTAACTTGGTAAGAATCGATCATAACTGTAGTACTGGGGTGATACAGAGATGAGTAAAATGGCTTAGAGTGACTTGTAGTGGGTAATTTGAATGGAGTATTAAACCAGGGAATGCCTTAAACATTTGTGTTATGCAAACAAAGCAAAGACAACAGGATGCATTATGTGTCTCTCTCCTACAGAGGGAAACACGGCATTACTTGCCTAGTGATGCACAACATCAAAACCCAGAACCTACAGGGTGTCCTCATTTGCAGCACCTTGACCAATATACTACAACACAACGATGAAAACGATGGGATTATGTTGGCTTTCTTGTTGCAGCCAGCCACGCTTTGGAGCCGTAGCAACAGAGATTGAGCCAAAATACAGTTGCAACTCGAGAAATTACTGAGATTCAGTATTCTCAGTAGAGCTACTGAAGAGTGTTCTTTTTTTTTTTTTAAAGCACAATCCACAGCCAAGTTTTAACCTTCTACACCATTTTACCATCAGCTGCAGACTGAACATTATTCTGGAAAGGAGAAAAAAAGTCTGAAACAAGAACATATCCCTTCTTCTCACCTCCAGACACAAACAGCAAATGAAGACATAGTCACTTGCAAAACACCTGCAATGGTTGGTGATCTTCTCACCCACACCACTTCCACGGGCCGTCTGGTTCCCCATTTCTGCTGGAGGTTGCCATCCACAGAACCATCTGAAGCAAATTGTGTGAGTACTCCCCTCATCCATTCCAATTGCTTTCACCAGCAATTTCAGCCAAACCATCTCAATGGAAAAATCAGCAACAATATGGAATGTGTCTCTAACTTACTGGACTGGCTAAGTTGTGGGGAATCAACCTTTAAACAGTGGCAGTAAAACACAGTTGCCTACGGTAATAACATTACAGTGTTCTACGCTACAGTAAATTCGGAGAGACGGTTTCTCCTTCTTTAAAAATCAGACTCTAAGCCAAATTAAATACACACTGAACAGCATATTCTTTAAAACAAAGAAAGTATTTTATATTCCAATTAAAGCAATTTAAAAAAAAAAAGTTAAAAGAGGGATTCGAATATATTAATATTTTTTAAACAAAGATATTTCTGGATATGCAGACTTATTACTGAGGATTACAATTATGCTAAAGAGTATTTTGACACAGCAATACAGTGCAAATGAGTAGGTCTATGTTAAGCAAGATTCTAGAATCTTGTGCTTTAATAATGCATCCATTATTAAATCTGTAAAAATAATGGTACAAAAGTAGTATTATACTTTATTTCTAAACAGAATCCATGCACCCTACACAGGAATTAATTTGAGTGTTCTCAAAACAGTGTGAATTCAAAGGTTAGGAACATACTTCATTAATTTAGTTCTACAAATCATTTTGTTACAGCCAAGCCATTGAGAAAAAGAAATAATAGTGCAGACTTCTGTAAAAAATAACAATATAGGTAATGGCATTTTTTCATATACATTATATTTAATTAGTATTTAAACAGGAAGAGAAAAGATGCAACTGAAATATGGCCATGTATATTAAAGTCATAACGGTTTCTCATTACAAGGAAAAAGTAATCTGGCTCCCACACTCCTTCACCATTTTTGCTCTCTCTGTACTTTTAAGAATGATAAATCTTAAAAGTGAATTAAAAATTCACTAAAAACAAAACAAAATATGCCTACTAGCCAAAAATAATTTTTTTACTGCAATAAAATGGAATTGCTACACAAATCTCTGATCCAATAGCTTGCTAATTACAAAACTACAAAAACCTGGGGCTTTTAAGTCTCATGAAACTCATCATTCCTTCCCAGTTACGCTGGCGTAACACTGAAGAATTTGGCATGAAAATCCAAAGCATAAAGCATTAGCTAATAATGTTAGCACTGACTGGCCACACCAGAGAGAAGGGGTAGGAAGAAACAAACAAAAACCATCTTTCAATAGTTTTGGTTTAATCCTCACCTCCCCCAGTCACAAAATTATATTTTACAATACACATTTCCCCTCCTTCAAAGCTCAATTATTGTTATATGACATATAGAAAGCTTTCTCAAGTTTTCACTAATGTATTTTGTACGTTATTAATCTGTAGTAATGGTCTCTCAAAAATAAGCGATATCTTCATAGCAGCTCCACATTCACTGATCTCATCAAGTTCTGCAAGAGCAACCACAACTGAACACCAAGACCCGGGTTCAGCCTCAGACCAGGGATAGAGCATACGGATTTCACAAGTGTTAAGGCAAACAATGGCCTCAACGTTCAGCCTTGCTCTGGAGGAACTACAGCTACAAGTGAAAAACATTTTTTCTTCCATGTCTCTTGTAAATTAAACTGCTCCCATGATAAAGATTGCTTCCTCCAGAGCACGCAATCGATAAGAGTTGTTCATTTCTGATCCTGTGCTTCTTCCCCATTTGTAGCTACTGGACAGATCCATTCTAGCACAGATTCAATACTAAACTGTAAAAGAAGTGTTTTATTTACACTTACCCAGCTGAAGGACTAACCAGCTGCTCATCAGATGTTTTACATTCATACTCTTCCATAGTAGAGCAACCATTACCAGCTTCATTGTTTACATTAGCTTTCAAAGTCTTCAGAACTTTGGTCTAAACACTGACTGTGGCATGGCGTAACCAATTAAGTGCTTTAGCATCCCCCAGTTTTAACGGAGTGCAGCGAAACAGTTCTAAACCTTCTCATGCTGTAATGCAAGTGAAATTCAGACTTTGTCAGGTCAATAATCCGTTGCTCACCTATGCCATTGGACTTCGTCAGCTTGTGTACAGAACGTGTTTAAAGGGAAGCCGTTTGCCACTGCTTCTGCTATGCATCCCACCAAACTTCAAGCTAACAATTTAAATAAACACTAGAGGAATATATAAGCACTAACTGAAGCCTGCTTTTAATTTCATGCACCATTATTTGTTAAATGTTTAAGCGCAAGCTGTCTGAAGCCAGAGATCTTTATATTTTATAAGTCATTTAAAACATCTGTTTAGAATTTTTAAAGAAGCTGCAAGAAAAAGCACCTATGCTTTCAAACGTTACAGGTCAGATTTTAAGAACTTAAATGACTGAGGATACCGCTGTCCAATAAAATCCCAATGCTTTTGATAAGGAGAAGCACAGTCAGGACCTAGACAAACCCTCGTGTAAAATCATCACGTTGTGTTAGTTTTTCAGCTGGTTTTATCGTACAGGTAACGAATAAGCCTATTCAATTCTGTCTACCATCAAATACAAACATGTGAAATCATAAACTTGCAGTGGATAAAATAGGTTATATGAAACTTCAGGATGACTTCATTGTCTTCTCAAATCTTTTCCTCTGTGTCATGGAGAAGACATCATAATGCTTCCATAGCATGCTTCCTCCACTATAAAACCACAAAGGATACTACACAGCTTAGAGCGATGCAGCTCCAAAATATAAAATAACAATAACACTGTGCAATGACGGTCACTGGCAGTCTTGTAACTGTTTAAGTATGAGGCTTCCCCCCCCCCCCCCCCCCCCACAAACACAA
>NW_008824358.1:143054-151665 GCF_000699105.1 Pygoscelis adeliae | reverse complement strand
GTAAAACTTGGGAAAGTCATATTCTGTGATTCCTAACTGTCCAAACTCCTGCTCCCAAGAGAGGTATTTGACACAAAATCTCTAAAAAAGAAAGCGTCAGTGTTATCCTTCTGCTGTTACCTTTCTGCAGACATTGCTCATTTGTGAACTGAAGCACAACTTCAAAATACAAGAATAGACGAACATATTTCCACTAAGGAAAGAACAAATATCAGATTCCAACTATGTCTTTCAGCTCATTATTTTCTAATACTTCATAAGAAGCTTTAAAGTACAATTCCTAACATTGCCATTGTTAAAAGCCCAGATTTCCCGCCAGTGAGATGACACAAACATTTACTCTAAGTCTACGTTCCACAAACTTGGCCACATTTTAAAGGAATGATGAGTAACAAAATCCTCTGTTCTTCTGTTTGGAAGGTATTTGTGTTTACAGAACACCATTCTTCAACTGCGTACCAAGCCTTTAGCGCTCTTCAACTACAGATATCAAGCCCATTTGATTTAGAAAAAAAATCTAAATTTAATTTCTCTCACCTCCAATTCAACCATCAATTGTGCATTATCCATAGTAAGCTGGCTCTGAGAAAGGATGAGAGAAGCACATCTGCCATTAGTTTGCTCATCACCTGCTGTTTAAACAGCACTCACTGTTTAAGCCAGGCATTCCCTGGCTGGAAGGATTCCCAGGGCTCTGCGGAGACTTGGAGAGTTCTGTAAACAGGAAGCACCAATCTGATGGCAACTGCCAAAATCAGCTGTTCATCCCTCCAATACAAGTAACAGGCATTTTTACTTCTGACAAAACATTCTAGCTCTGCTTTGTTAAACCTTTTTTTTTTTTTTTTTGGCCTTGGTCCATTATAATTCTGGCGAAAGTTTGACATGACCGCAGAACAGGGTTTTTAGAAAGAGTAGCAAGGAAAGAACCCATGCCGTCAGCATGCAAGCTATTAGCCCGTTTCATCCTATTGTTTCACACCGGTAAGAAATCCTGCATCATACCATACATCCTGAGCTATCAACTAGCACATCAACATCTATGAAAACTCAGAGGAAAAAAATCTATTTAGTATAAACCTAATGTTTTAGGTGTAATGCATTTTTTCACTGTATTGCACTATATTAGCAAGACGTAACTCTGCATTCCATCTTCAGAATTAACAAGATCCCCCAAAATTACACTGCTGGTTACAAACTTAGTACTATGTCACATGTAAACAGCAAGATGTATCTGGATTTTCAGGTTTTCCTCAATCAGTCTTCATTCATAGGACAGCTGAGGGCAAACTAGATTTTATGTCTTCTAATCAAGACACGGAATCCAAGCACTTCACCTACACAAAAAAGGTGGCTGTATCTTTTTTTCTTTCTTTCTTTTCCTCTCTCCATTTCAACACTGCCCCAAAGTACCACTGAGAAGGTAATACACATCCCTACTGTCAGATAACAAAAGCCTGCAGTGATAAGTTTCTGAAAATACAAACATGACCCATCACTAATCAAAACATGAAATTTTAAAAAGGAATTATAAAACACTTCAAATTTTTATATCATGGAAAGCATTAATTTGATACTGTCTCGCATTCTTTTCACTATCCCCTGTTTTGTTGGTTTTAGTCTGATTTCCCAATTACATTATCAAGTGCAGCCTTCCAGCGCGAAGGTGACTTCCCCTCAGTCAAATGTAATGTTGTCAGAAGCAGAGTTTAGTATGGATTCAACATTATAAACAGAAATAAAGAAATTGCAACACATTTCTTGCCAAGACCAAGGACAATGGTTTCTGGGTCCCAAAAAGGTATGCGTATGTCCCTCTTTCAGTTCTAATTAAAATACTATAAAAATGAACTTGGGCAACACAGCGTACAGGAAGTGTTACGTTGTCTTGTCCACAAGAAATTGTGAAGGTCAAAATTGTTTGTGGATACTAAAGCTTCAAAAAACTTTAGGGCTATAAAAACAATGCAAATCAACATATATGCCAGAAGCCTCACTGGAATCTATGCTACCTTCAAAAGTTCAAACATATAGACATTTTAAATTTCCATATTCAATATTTTGGTTATGACTTGAAGAAAGAAAACAAGATCTATATATTCACAAAAAAATAAACAGGCATAAGTAGTCATGTGTAATCCTCTCAAATCAAGGAAAAAATTGTTTTTACCTTACAATGGCCTTCAATAAAGTCTACTTCACTTTCTCAAGAAATTAATTTCATCATGTAAATAGCAAACCAGAATCTGTCTGTCCAAAGCATTTAATTAGAACATGCAGTGGTTTTGAGGTCTATTATATTTAAAAGGGTTAACATGAATAATTTTTATTAATGGTCCTAAACCACCAATTCTAAAATATGCAATTGTACACCACAGCCAGTCATTCAGGCAGGAAATTCTTTCTTCAAATCTCTCCGGGTATTCTATGACTCACATAACAATTGAGATACTTCCAAGGGTTTTCCTTTACATTTCCTAAAATATTCTTCTGTATTTTGATTTAACATTCTTTAGACATAACACAACACCAAATTTGAGGCCAACTGCAACATAAGGGTTCAACAGAAATCACAAAAATAAGTATCTTAATTTTATTTAATAAGGTTAATTGCATTTTAAACAATGTTATGCAATGTTCAGGCAATTAGCACCATACTTACCAATAAACTTGTTTTGCATAGTCTCTAGGAGAGCTTGGTGGGCATCTTCTGTTTGTAAAGCACATGAACATTCTCTGGCCAGTATGGTTCGGACAAGGTGCTCTCCACAACCTAAAGAAATATTAAGATTGGGAATAGTCAAAATATAGATATCACTATGAAGAAACTCTGTCATTATTTTACACCATCACAGCCAAAAAAAAAAAAAAAAAAAAAAAAATCATAATAAAAAGTGTTTGCTTTTTTTTTTTTTTTTTTTTTTCCCCCCCCAGAGAGCGACACCGAGTCACACGGAAATTCAACTATGGCAGCAGTTTTTCCTCACAACTTTCCTGAAATTTCTACTGCACGAAGTCATAAACCAAAAAGGGTTAAGTACAGAAAGCAGAAACAGAAAGAGTGAGAAGAAACAGCGAGATTGTCTCTGACTTGTCATCTTTATCCAGATCCTGCAATTCTCTCTCAAAGAATCGACTTACTAATCATTCACGCAGGAATGATCCTTGGATGCAACTCTGTTCAAACCAAGAACATCTTTAGTGAATGTCACAGTAACTCCTTTGCGTGATGTAATCTTCTATTTAGTCCATCTGATTTAGCCTTTTGTCAACAAAGGAATACGTGAATTTACCTATGCTTTTTTGACAGGGTGGCTGCTCGTTGGACTCCTAATAAAAATTCCTGTAATTTTTAAAGGTTTGTCTTTAAGAAACTAAAAAGCTCCAGCAAACAACCACTTATTGCTTCAGTGCTCTCTGTAAGAGCCCCCTGAAACCTGTTGATGACAAAGACAAACAGGTCATTAGTGCTACCCTTACTCCGTAGGATCGCTTTCACGCCTGCTGTTTTTCTCCCACGCTTTTTTGCATCCCCGTAGTGTGCTTTGGGACATACAGCTGTGGTCAACTGGTACAGTGCACGTTTATTGGATCAAAGTTTTCTTGGGCAGGAAAACACACTGGCGATATCTTCTGCATATATACAGAAGTCATTACGCTACTATGCCTCCCATTTGTTGACATTTTTCCTCAATGGCAAGGAAGCAGATGAACCAGCTAGAAGAGGTCTAACCAAGCACAAGTTAAGCCGAAATGTGTTATCCAGTTAGGAAAAAAGGAAAAACACAACTAACTAATTTAACAGCTGTAACTTGACAATGATTTTAAATATCTAAATTTAGGTGATTATAGTTTGATCAGACTTGTAAAAGTTCAGGGTATATCAGGGCCTAAAACTGCACTAGACACCAGAATATAGAGAAGTCAGATATAGTCAATTCCCAATTATCTATACATCTTCCTAGCAAATTCCTCATTAACCATGACAAGATGCAAGCACCGTGCTGGCTCCATAAAAAAATCTGCTATAATCCAGTTGGACTTCTTAGCTCAGGTGCAGAACTACATAAATACGACTACGCAGCTTCCAGAGACAACTTATGGCTGGAAACAACCTAGCTGCTTTCACACGGCAGAGAGCCGGAGCTCAGACCTAAGCTGGCTTCAAAGGCAGCTCAGTCTCCATGGATAACATTCACTTCACTGGAAGCACTAACAAGCCCAGAACAGAGAAAACTGAGCGACTCTGGCTCAAGCCAGCCTAGATCTGGCACAAAGAGAGAACTAATAAATAAACCCAACCCAAACTGGCTCCAGTGCAGCCTGCTGAGTGTCTCATCGCTGTGCTTCCCAATATGCTGAGTTTAGAGCTCTGACTGGTTTGGGCGCAACATTGCACAAACACGCATCGGCAGGTCTAGCGCTATGTCTTGGAGCTACTCACAGACTGGCTTCTTGTTCTTGCCATCACTTTTAAGCCCTAATTAACATGGCAACCTACTCCAAGAATCTCTCTTTCTGGTTACTTATCACAGAATCACACACTTCCCCTTAAAGGCAAAGTGAGTTTAAAAACGCTGTTCTTCAATGACTGCTAACGCAGCAGAAAAAAAAGACCCCTCATCCCCCACTTCCAAGATTAAAAAAACAACAAAAAACCCCTATGGGCCATTATATATGCATTAGATGTCAGAGAACAAGCCCAGCGACCAGACTGCAGAAAAATTGGGTACATGTGTCCTAAAATCTGGGATTTTCAATCACCAAAATTACACCTTAGTCTTCAGTTATGTACTCCTTCTAACGGGCAGTGTCTCCTGATTAATACAATTCGGTTAAACCGAATTGTTTGAAGTGGGGTACTTTGGCATTGAATCTACATATAATTGGCACAACAGAAAGACAAGAAATTCTTTGTATAGCAAACAGATTGAGTAAAAAACAGTTATAAATTTAGAGGAAAATGAAAGAGCTGAAATACTATGACAATTACACAGGAAAGGGAGGCAGTTGTTGAGAGCACAAGAAAAAAGTGTTTTCATTGAGACTGTCAAGCTCTCGAGTTACGGAGAAAAGTGTCCTGGTCAGGATATTATCTTCAAGAGGCTGACACAATACAGTGTCCTCAACAGATGCTTACAGGAGGATCTGTCTGTTCCTTGCCTCATTACTTCCATGCTCGAAAGCTTTTGTCCACAACAGAATTGACAGGTATCTAATATTTATTCAAGATAAAGTAACGTATAAAGAATATGCAAAAACTACAAGATGCATTTTACCCATAGATCACAACATGGCTATCACTTTTTTTTAAACTAAGAAAATTTAATCATTATGAAGTCTTGCTGTAAAGAATAAAACTAAATAAGCATATGCTCCAGCACAAGCTTAGCAAGTTGATTTTTTCTTGAAAAGAACCTGTTAAAACCTTTAAATATAACATTTATACCCTATGTGAAGTAAGAAGCATGGGACTTAGCACGTGAATCAAGCAAATGAGACAAAAATCAGAGTGAGCTTATGCATCTCCTAAGCATCTAGTAATAAAACCAGATGTTACTACTTCACAATTTTTAAGTAATTCCTAAATTGGCATCAAAAAGACAACAAACATTTTTAGCATGATGTATAACGTTATTTTCCCCTAAAAGAATGATTTTATTGAAGAGTTCCCATAACATCAAGTCTGCTACAAAAAAAAAATTAAGAGAAAGAAAACTTAATAGGGGTTAAGAACAGCTGCAGCCTACTGATGTGATCCACGATCAACCACAAGGAAAGCAGCCTTGCAATTCTACTAACACATCACACATCTCTGCATCCCCACAGTCATTTCTTTTTGTCCTATTTATGTCAACCTATAGGGCAGCAAACTTACAGACTGCTGCTGGCAGCGTACGTAAAAATCTTTCAACACATCACATGCCAGCAATCTGCAGGGACAGATAACGAAGGAAAATAATCCCGCCATTTTGAAAAGAAAAATTCGTTACTGCAGTTTTTTATGGAGGAACATCTATTTTTAAACAAGAAAAATAACTAAGCAGTGTTTCACAGAGTTTGACCAGATACAAGTCTGAGAAAAAGAATTACCCTAATTATTCCAATAGAATTGCCCTTCCTATTACCTCAAATTAGAACCAAATACTAGAGTGTGAACTGTCTTGCAGGTTTAGCAGACCTATATGTCTCTATAGTCTCAAACTGGGAAAACACTGTAGATAATACTAGGGCTAGACACAAAATAAATGTATACAGAATTACAGTAATTGAAACCTAATTTATAACTTAGAATATAAAGTTGTGGGTTCAAATTTATAGTTCCATTCACTTGTAATCTAACCACCAGCATTAGCCAACTTCCGAAAAAGTTTTATTAACATGACTCAAGACAGCAACTACAGTCAAAACTACTTTAACGCATTTCCAAATCATGCACAGAAGCTGATGAAAATGTAAATCTGGCTCATTTGCTTAACTATCTCACGTTATACTATGTTTAACTGTATGTGTTACATCGTGGTTTGTCACTGAAAAAATACTGAAACCAAACACACAGGGACTCCTAATAACAATTTTTCAATTCTACATTAAAGTCTCAAATGCACTTGTTCTAGTACCTTTCCTGTAAACAGAGTTTAAATCATGTTATTATCCTTTCCCAGTAAAGATGATGACTTCTTTGGTAACCTGAAGTTCATTATATCTCAGAGACAAACACTTTGCAGCGACAGACCAAAGCTTCCATAAGCCTTCACACAAGAGTGACTCAAATGGAGATGACTATCTGGAAAAATTTACTAGGTTAAATTAGTGCTTCTCACTGAAATAATTGTTTTATATAGTAAACAAACTATTTTCCTAACGCAGCAATATTGTGCAAACACCATGTTGCCTACTCATAACCCCTCTGTTGACAAAAATACTACTGTTGGAACTACCATTGTCTATGTTTGCAGAGGTAAGTACAATTAGTTGCCCTCCTCTAGGGATCACTACTGGCAAAGTGAGCAATGGTTCTACATGAAATGTATAGTCTATTTTGATAAATAAATACATACATACATGCAAAGACAGATATTTTGATGTAAGTTTCTAGCCTCCTAGGTTAAGGGGAAAGAATTTTAAAAACCCAGATTCCTAAAGGCTCCAGAGGTACATGGCAGCAACAGGCTCCTATGACAAGGGAAGCAAAGAAGGGTAAGGCTCGACAGTCGTAACACATTTATTTTGCACTCAAATCAACACGCTTGCCAAGAACCAGAATCTCAAAAAAAAAAAAAGCCCAAACCAACCAAAAAAATCCCCCCAAAAACAAACAACCAAAACTCTCCAAAAAAAAAAACCACCCAGAAAATCTGTCTTCAACCAGAAGCTTCTAGCCCTGCCTAACAACCACTTGGAGATCCTACAGAAAACCCCTGATGACCACACGGAAAGCACCAGAACTGATTTTCAGAGACACATATCTTCTTGGGTCACACCACAGTACAGCTTCTAACGCAGTGTATCTTTCAAAAGTGCAAAGCTGACCAACACTGAAACATGACTTCCCCCTTCTGTGGGTATTTAAATGTGTAATTTCTGAGAATAATACCACTTTTCCTATTCAGACACTCCTCACTGATTCATACAAGATCCCCACCAGAACAACCTGGGAATCTAAAACCTCTTTTTTTTTTTTCCATAGTCTCTTTTTCTTCTGTTATCCTATTATAACTTAAGTTATATATGTATCTGTAGTCCTCCTGAGTCACTATTTCAGCCAAACATAGCACAGAAAAGCACAAAGCCCCCAGACAATTTTCTGAGTTTCGAGCATAGCAAGATGGTCATTCCTGTGCTCCACGCACCAGATATTGCTGATTACTGAATCAGATCAGGCAAACCAGAAGTACCTGTTATGTTGTACAGTGCTGTACCACAAATGAGATATGTGCCTTTTTGCAGCGGAACGAGCAACAGGAACCAACCATGGAAACCTGTTACTATGCTGACAAACGACAATCATTTTTCCACTGTCATTTATAATTCCAGTAATGGGCAGATACTCTAGAACGCAACTCTTTGGCACCTGAATGGCAATATATGCACAAGACAAGAAATGTATCAGGGTTGCATGCCTTAGCAGGCATAAATGTGAACTGTACACCTTACTGACCCATTTAAAGATTTAAGAATTTGTTTGTTATAGTCCATATAGCCCATAAGTTACACAGAAGTACATAACCTGATTCACATTTTTAGTGCTTTCTGCATAAACCTGATCATATTAGTAATGAACAAAGCTTAGCAAAGGCAAGTTTTATGAGCATATGAACCACTAGCCATTATGCTGTAAAGCCAGGCCCAGTCTTTGCATTTCAAGTACTGTTTAACTATATGCATGTTTTGGTTTAACCCGGCAGGCAGCTAAACACCACACAGCCGTTCGCTCACTGCCCCCACCCAGTGGGATGGGGGAGGGAATCGGAAAAAAAAAAGTAAAATTTGTGGGTTGAGATAAAGACAGTTTAATAGGACAGAAAAGGAAGGAAAAATAATAATGATGAAAGAATATACAAAATAGGTGATGCAAATGCAATTGCTCACCACCCACCGACGGATGCCG
>NW_008824358.1:118204-143032 GCF_000699105.1 Pygoscelis adeliae | reverse complement strand
TACTGGGCATGACGTCACACGGTATGGAATGTCCCTTTGGCCAGTTTGGGTCAGCTGTCCTGGCTGTGCCCCCTCCCGGCTTCTCCCTGGCAGGGTGTGAGAAGCTGAGAAGTCCTTGACTAGTGTAAGCACTGCTCAGCAACAACTAAAACATCGGTGTGTTCTCAACATTATTCTCATCCTAAATCCAAAACACAGCACGATGCCAGCTACTAGGAAGAAAACTAACTCTATCCCAGCCGAAACCAGGACAATGCACATAATGGTTTTTAAGCTCTAAGTCTTTTTGAATGTTTTGTTCTGTTTAGCTTGTCAGTAAATGAAACCAACGTAATTCAACAGCATACCACCGGCTAGGTACATACTGCAGCACAGTAGCTATGGAGACAACCCAGATGCTGTTTGTAAAAGTGTCAGCTGCTGAAATGAGAAAACAGACAAGCCAGTAAAAATTAAGCTAGAGTTTAAAATTTTGTATTTTTCCTTCCTAAGTGATCTTTAATAGTTAATAGCTCTATTCTGTAGTAATTTACTAGTTAGCCTATGCACAACTTTCACAACAGTTACTAGAGGGTTTTTGTGGGTTTGTTTTTTATCTTTTTTTAAGGTTGTTAACATCTTTAATTTTCAGCTATTATATTGGATACTATTTTACACCGCGTACTATTTTGAAGAAAAGGTAAGAAATCTGAGCTGTAATATTTAAATTTTAATCTAACCCTCAGTACCAAACAGTAACTAATACTCTACTTAATTCACAGGTTATACAAACCTTAATTTGCTATAGACTTTGGTCCTTAATTTGAGCTTCATACAAGAAACTAAGAATTAAGTTATGGTTTTTCCTCAGCATAGTGACTTCTCAAGTAGATTTCTAATGCTTGAAATAACCACAACAAGAGGGGAAAGAACCCAGCACAATATAAGCTGAACATCCCATACAATGCGTGCTCTGCATCTTATAACGTTCTACCAATGGAACCAAGATGGCAAACGAAAGGAAGGCCTTCTGCAAAGTAAGGGCCTCCGAGCAGCGTGTCAGAAAGAAATTGTTTTTCTGCTTCTTTTGATGGGAGATGCTTTCAAGTCAGGAAATTAGAAACAGGTGTGCCAGAGGGCACACACACATCCATGCACCACACTGAAAAACACGCGTTTTCAATTTTCAGACATGAAAGAGACTCCTGTTGAATGGAAGGAGAAATGAAAATCTAGCTTTCTTTCTGCAAGCCATAAGCAGAGAGCTTATGGAGCCCTGACAAGCTGCCGGAGCCTGTCTAGCTATTGAAACGTACAGTACCTCAACACAAAGTGTACAAAATGGAAACTTGCATTACTCACATTCATGCGAGAATGGAAAAATTAATCTAGTTTACTCCACTGCCAAAGTATGACTCTTCTCGTTTCAGAAGCTAAAGATAGAAGTTACAGGTTATCTATATTTTATTATCTATTCCATACAGCAGAGTCTGAACCCGGTCCTGTTAAGTTGTTTCAACTTTGATCTTGTTACTTTCAGTTAAATAGTAGTGCCTAGGAAAGAAGTGTCAGTTAACAAGTTAAAAAAAAACACTATTTCTGCTTTATTTCCTGAATAACTTCTAGTTATGCCTAATGGAAACACAGTGAAACCTGTATTTTAGTAAGCTCTGGTTGTCATTACCAGCATCTCTAGAAAGAGCTGACTAAAAACTTGCAAGCCAATGATTTTAAAAAACAAAATACAGTACAGTAAAAATATCTGGCTGGTAAGATACTGATACAGTTAGTTACACATTAAAATAAAAATTTAAAGTCTAATTCTGAAAAGACATAACATGCTACAGTCTAGCATAATGCAGTACAGTACTAAATTAAAGTTGCATAATTTTAGCTTTTTGTACTCCTATCAGCTGCTGCATCTTGCCTTCATACTAGCAGGGGAAATTTTTAACTTGCTGACCTGCTGCCAGGAAGAACACCTGCAAACAAAGTCCTGTCCCATTCCTAAACCATTGATCCTAGAGGGATCAATGGAGCACATTCTTGTTGCAGACAGAAAATTCTTAGATGATTTAACTTCCAAACTAATGAACACCTACTAAGAATATGCAAATGGAAATCTTCCAGAAGGTTGTAACTTCAGTAAATTTGAGTAGGTTTCAAAGATAACAAAAGACAAATTCAACATCCAGACAAACTGTGTCTAAAGTATCTTCTCTAAGGAAAGGTGGGAAAACACTTTCTATATCTTCAAGTTTTTAATATGGGCAAAATAAACTAAAATCACTCTGAAGAACAACTCATCCAGCTTCTCTACAATTTTACAGATAAGAGAAAAAAAAAAGACTAAATAGTTAAAATATGCCAAATGTAGGAATTCTTCATTTCCAAATAGTGGAAAATGCCAGATAACTTTAACGATTAAAAAAAGCCATTTGTTTTGATTATCATCAACAAGAAGAATTTCAGATGTACCTCCAAGAGAGGTCAGAGTGAAGAAAAAAGGTAGTTCCATTAAAGTGTATATGCATTTTACATTCTTCTTTACATTTCATATCTTTTGAAAGATTAATTTCAGTTAAACTGAAAAGGAAAAAGCAAACTGTTTTTGCCTAGGCCTTCATCAGAAGCTTTGTTGCAATTGATCTCTTTGTAAAAATACTACACCTTTCCAAACTACTTCACTTTTGTCATATAAAATTTACGGGAAAGGAAATAAGACAGTAGCTAACTAAATGTATGTAATGATTTTCTCCCAATCACAGAAAAATGTTTAAGACATAAAAACAGAGTTCAGTTTGCCACAGTCTCCATTTCACTTCATGTCCTTGCATCCAGTTCAAGCTCTTTGGGCAAGGTATGGCAAACAGGAACAGGACTGACAGCATGCAGAGGAGACAGTGCTGCACAGCTGGCTGCTGCCCCAGGTTGTGAACACACCACCCTGAGCAGTGGGCCTTCTGCAGGAGACTATCACTTCTAAAAAGCCCATGCAACTTCATGCTTACGATATATTATAACATTATGCCCAATTAAAATTTCAAGAGGTAATAAGCACTCTTTGATTGTTGCATCCATCCAGTTCTGCTTCAAAACAACCCTTCCAAGGGCAATTCAAACAACCATTCCGATTATTTTGTGGACAAACCCCTCAGCTTTGAACACTGAGGTACTGTGTTTAATTGACTGCTTCTTAACGCTACCATTCCCACAAATCATCTCTGCCTGTTGCTTCCTCTCTCTTCACACAGCCTTGTGGTGGTAGGAGTTCAGACACCACATGCTACAGCACTGAAGCCTCCGAACAGCATCTGGACACAAAGGCTGAACTCTTGACAGAAGCATTCACTGCAGAGGTAAATACTGACCTGTCTGGAGATAGACCTCTTTCTTCCTCTACCCTCTGGTTCACTGTAACAATGACATAACTCTTCTCCATATGCAGCTGCTTCATCTGTGATGCATTAAATTACCTATTATTCCCCAAATCTTACAGGACCAGACTGATTCTGAGAGATAATACATATTTCTACAAAGAGATTAACTGTGTCAGAGTATCTATCTCACACAGTGTAGCTCAAACAATCTATACAGGATACAAGATTTGCATGTGAAATTCCTCTGGACGTTTGGAGCATGGACTCAGAAGGATGCAGGCCAGACAGACAAATGGCACCTGCCCAGGTATTGGCAGTCACTGGATTCCAGCGCAGCCGCTACTGCCCTCAACGCATGGGGATCACAAAGCCAAAGTCCTGCATCACAAGTCAATTTGCATTAAAGCTTCCTTGAGAAAATATTTACTCCACAGATTTGCACATGTTAACAAGTTACGTCGAAAATGAGTTTTCAAGTAAGAATCTACGGTTCAGTGGCTTCCAAAAGGAGAGGGGGAAATGCTGGCGGAGGGCGTAGCTCAACAACCAATTTAACAGGCACAAGCCATCTCTCTATAGGTGTCGTTCCCTATTCCACATTACCTGTTCCATTTTGCCAGCCAAAGCATCCATGAGGCACACAATGGACTGGAAAGAAGAACAGATATGAACAAAAGGTAAAAGTCTGAGCAGAAAAAGGCAGGGGGAGGAAGAGCGAATACCCTTATTTTCTTATTGATAAGGATTTTGAAAACAAAAGAAAACCCTCCTTGAGCACGGGGCTGGACTAGATGTTCCGTGCAAGCTAAACAATTCTGTGATTCTTCACAATACAAAATACGCTATTTTTCACTTCATGGAACGATGCATCATGTATATGTATGTATACCCAACACAGCTTTTTACATATTTTGACGTAATCCCTAAAATGCCTTTATGAGAACAGAGGCCAGCGCTTTTGACCAGAGACCTTAACAGTCAGTCCTTTGGGATCTTGGTGAATTCACCAGCACAAGAAATTGGTAAGGGAGTCAGGCACATTCTGCTTATTTACACAGAATACATATAGTCTCTGTACGCATTCCTAAAACATTGCTGTTATTTGTATCTGGTTTTCATTCAGTCAGGAATAGACTCCGGGTATGGGAGAAGAGCAAGACACCATTGAAAGACTCTTCCCCCACTGAATCCTCAACTACGCCTCAGTTCAGGTCCACAAATCTGATATATCTGCTATTTTCTCAACAAAACACAACTTTGGGCTCAGTCCTCAAGCCCAATTATATTTGTTAACATGCTTAATTTTTCTGAACGGACTCAATATAGTTAAAGATTCTACTCTTTTTTCTTTAGGATTATAAACCATAATTAGGTCCCATTTAAATTCTCCCTAGGACATCACATCACTGTACCTTTCTTGTAACAAATATTCTCCTCAAACGGATTCTAGTAAAAGCTGGAGACTTTGCAGCTTTGTGGTATAGAATTTCTGCATTTTGTAAATAATGCAAGACCTTCTGTCTATCTTGAGAAATGCGATATTAAAAGGTTTGCTGGTGTCAAGGGCTGATACGCATACACAAAGCACACCACCCATGCATGAAGAACGGGTAAGTATGCTTTCTACTACCTACTGTTGTAAAGATGTAAAAAGGAATGAAACACATCATTCTCAGTCTCTACATTTCCACCCAAAAATTCCACTTATAGTTGCATATTCAAAGTCTCCTGCATTAGCCGTTACTGTAAATTTTGTATTTATCTTTATATTCTATATTTAAGGTTCTGTATATCCAAAGAGAATTATTACTTTTCAACTTATCTCCCAGGAAAAACAGCCTGCCTCTTACCCCAGCAGTATTACTTTTGGCACAGCTAGTAGACAAATATTCATAATCATCATGGATATTCCAACTGGGGAGAAGAATCAATGTCACACTTGATAGTATTTTGAATAAGAAGAATATACACAAAGTCTTTGATTCCTATTACGTTCAGGAAAAAATAGGAAATGTTTTCTTAAAGTACAGCCAAAAAACCAACTATTGTTTCTCCTACGGTCGGGTTTTGTTCACAAATGTTTTCCCTCCAAATAATACCCATCTTCCTGTGTTTACATTCATATACCAACAAAAAACATTCACTAAAGAGTTCCAAGTGGCCTTACGAGTGCGGTTTTGGCCTCTTTTTTTGGGGAGGTCGTGGGGGTGCTTAAAGGGGAGGCTGTATTGTTTGCACTTGTCTGCACGTGCAAATGTGTGCACACATGCATGCGCGAGCTTTTGAAGACCAAAGATTTGGCTTCTACTATGTTGATCCAAAAACCAGTTCAGCTGTTACTTACATTTATGCTAAACAAAGGCCACTGGTAATGCTCATCTCATTTAACAAGCTTTCAGTCAGTCTCTACCATCATTCTTGCATGGAATGGCACTTGCATTATGTTGTTAGATGTCAAAGTTAAGGTTGCCCAGGTATCTTAGCTATACCTGCAACTGCAACATTCTCTGAATTTCTTGAATTTTAACACTGGTTTTGAGATACTCACAGAATTCCTGTAATTTTTATCCTTCAGTTGCCAATGAAGTACCACAACTGTATTTTTGTTCAAAAGAAAATATTAATTTTAATATAATATAATACAGAGTTCATATGTTGAAATGTCTCGGAAAAAAATCGATATAAGAAAATCAGAAAGATTTTACTTGTTTACACGGAAACTGAATTTTAGACTGAGAGTTAGAGAATAAACCTTGAATTTAAGGCCCTTTATATTCACAGTCACTCCTAAGTTCCACTGTCTCCCCCATCCTGTCTTCAGAAAGTCTTCATCTTTTGATTTCAGTTTTCCCACCCCCTGTTAAACTATATCCATAAAATATGAGTTTTACGATATCCTGTATTTTATAAACCACGAAGTAACTTCTGAAAAGCCAAAAAAAATAAAACCAAAGACAGTGTGGCTAAACAACAAGGCCAAGAGACTGTTAGAGGTAAGAAAACACCGTTCAAAAAATTGAAGACATGCCCAAACAAGTTCAGAACCACCACCTTGGGCACATTCAATGTACAATCACAATAAAAACGGCCAAAAATATTTGAGAAATGACTTGCTAAAGACATAAGAATTAATACCAAATCCTCCTTGAACACGCAAAAGCAGGAAGCCTGCCAGCATCCACAAGACCAACAGATGATCAAGATGTAAAAGCATGTCTTCAAATAATACATGACCACTGAAAGCAAGCTACATGAATCTGGAAATACTTTTAATGAAGTACGTTTATGGTGACGCCTTTTTTTTTTTTTAATGAGGAAGATATTGAAAGATATGTCTCAAATTGATGCTTCAACAGAATGATTTTAGAACAAAAGTAATAAAAATTCAAGTATAAAACCTACTGCATTACTAACTGTGACATTTAAACTAACACTTTTTCCAAGAAAGCTTCTACAGAGGTAAACCATCACAGAATAAGAAAAACATTCCCAGCAAAATTTAAATAACTGGGCTTCTAAGTACAAAAAGAAATGGGAAATCTTCAGAAAGTCATCCTGACCTACTAAAAACAAAGATATCTCCGGCTTATAAGTCCCAGTATCACAAACCGCTAGAAGCTTGGATGACACAGCGGAGGTGCTTTTCCCAGTCCCGTACTTTTCCCTGGAGACCTGCAAACACCCTCTATCTGAAACAGGACATCGAACTATCTGGAGCTCTGATATGACCCAATGTGTCCATTCTTAACATTCCGGCCAATTCCGCATGGATTTCAACGTGCAAGAGTTCGTATCCTGTATACTTTTAATTACTATTCCAAACTCCCCTTTCCCCACACCAGAGGTTTTCCCCAACCTGTTCGATCGCTTGCTTATCATAGCCTCCAAAACCCAAAGACATGAGCAATTTCATAAGCATGGAATTAAAACAGTTTAGAAAACCTGGCCCTTAAAAATTGCTTATACGAAACTAATGCCAAAGAACATCCTTTTTCAAGACTGAATATGGAGCCTGATATAACAAACTCTCAAGGTTTGAATTTCTAACCCCAGCTATCATTAAAAAATGTTAAAAAGTCTAAACCAGCACAAATGTGAAACCTTTTATTTCCCAAAGAATTCTTAAGTTAAAATTACTTGGTTTAACATGTATTAATACTTAATAATTTAGAGCATACTTTCGATAAAGCTTTAAGGTAATCATAGTTAAACTTTTCTCTTCACTCAAGATTTTTTTTTTTTTTAATTCCAAATGCAATTTGATGAATCAGCTATTCTGTGAAGTCATTTAACAATAAATATTAAAAAGTCTACATATACAGTAATCAATACACACAGCAACCAAAGCCTAATTTTATTCTTCCCCCCGCACGGCCCCCACCCCATAGATAATGTTAGGACAAATTTGTGCCAAATTCACCACTTAAAAACAAATTGAAATGAAAAGACATGAAATTAAAACAGTAAAATGTTATACTGTAAAAACCACAGAAATCTAAACTGATTGTAAATTTCAGTTATTTTATGTACATATTTTAAATGCTTTTACATACAAGTGTATACGCCTGTACGTAAAATGAAACATGAAATGAATGTGCATGCACACAGTTTTTATTTATACTTAATATGCAAGTTTCATTGGTTGCACTTTTTTTTTTTTTAAATTTATGTCCACACAAAACCAATTTAGAAACCTACAAGAGGTGGGTATAATCACTACTACAATACAGTCTAGTCTGATTTTAGGTACACCAAGTGACAACACTCATCTTCTCTTAGGAAGCACTGTCAATCTTAGAACTTTCCAAATCAGGGCATCTTCTAGAGTTTAGGCAGTACCTTTATTTTCTAAAAATTTCATCCAACAATGATGCATGTTAACATATTTTCTTGCCTAGCCTTGGCAATTTCACCTTTTGAATATTTGCAGATGTTTATGCCCCCATTCCCATCTCCTGTTGTGATCCAGCCAAGTTGTAAGTTTCATTCTTTCAAGCTTTCCTATCATTTAATTTTTCCATCTCTCTACCCCTTAATTAAGTTCAGGGTTCATATTATTGGATGCTCATATTTTAAACAAGTCAGGCATCAATATATTTTGAAACTACACTAAACATAAGTTACATTATAAAATAGAACATTATAATCTTCTGAAAATGGAAAAAAGAATGGTATTGATTACAGAAGAGTTCTCACTTCCTGTAAACATTTCTATCTCCCTCTCTCTCTCTCACACACACACACAACTTTAAAGGAAAGCCAGAAACAAGAGTTTAATTAAACACCACTAGTCTGAATTTCGAATCACTGAATAAACAGATGGCCATGCTTCATAGACCGCCAGCAGTCTATTTCAATTAACTGGGATTGCTATTAATGCAATGTCATGGAAGCTGAAAGATTTGAACAAAGAAACATATATACATATATGTGTGTGTGTGACAGTTATAGATAGTATAACATTAAAGTATTTACCACTACCAGCAAAAACAAAGGAGACTTCTATTTAAGGCCACCATTAAACCCAGACATCTCCTTTAAGTATATCAGGATGGTTGCCTGTACTTGCACAGGCTTCAAATCCAGCTGACTTTGCAAAGAAGTGTTAAAAAACTAAATAAAGGTGTCCTCCTCAGCTTTTCCACAAACAATCTCTAATATTGGGCTTATACTCACTAATTATTATGGTCCCGAATACTGCAATATTTAAATACATTTGCTTACGCAGGTAAGCATTTATTAAACTAAAATCAGTATGGTGTTCCTTGAGTAGAAAGATCTTCTGACACTTCTGCATCCAGCAGGACTTCCCTTTGCCTAAGTACTAAAAAGGACATTTGCTATTACTAACATTGAACTTAAGGATGAACACCTACGCAAATTTCCAACAGCATGAGACAGACTTAAATATAGGGGAAATTAGAAAGGTATATGACTTCAAAAGCAGCACAGGATATTTCTGATGCTCTTCAGCCTCTATCAAATTTTAATTCTATACCCTGTTACTTCGCTCCCCCCACCATTTCCGTAACAGGACTCTAACTCTGCAGTACTCTTGGGATATAGTTTACATTACCAAAATCTGAACTCTGCCGATTTTTTTCATCTCTCCCTATTCTGAACGCTGATAACTCTGACCCTTAACCAGTGGTCCAGATCATAAATTTTGCATCCTGACGTAAGCGTTTAAGAAAAAGTGTTACAAGTAGTTTTTCTGCTTGAGACTGTTCATACACCTAGGAAAAAAAAAGAGATGAAATGCAGTCCTTTCAACTCCCGCATAACTTCACCTTAAGGCTTTTGTGTTCTACAATATTCACCCGGTACTGTGTAACAATACAGTTATCTTTTTAATGTCTGTTCCTGACAAGTTGAAAACATCCTGGCTTACATTCTCAAATCTTACATTGCAGTGTGAGCTATCTTCCTAGGTATCTTTTGGTTGCTTTTTGTGTGGGTTTTTTTTTTCTTTCTAATTTTTACTATTTCTTCAGTCCTGTTACATTTAGTAGATCTTTTGACAAACTTGTTTTTACAACCGGTATCTCCAGTGCTCAGCATGCCGACTGATACAAAAGCTCTGTGTGACAGCTGGCTGATAGGCATCAAATGAACAAAATACTTTTGCGTATCCAGGATCCCAAGACTTCCAAAAAAGAGAAGAGAAGCTACCCTAATTCTTACGTTACTTTCACAATTTCTGAATAAATATTTTCCGAAACACTTATACTAGTCATTTGGTTTTGCCTTTTCCCCTTCCTTTTGAGAGGAAAAGAGAGGTGAAGAACAAATTCACTTAAATACTCACTTAAAATAGTACTTAAATATTTTTGGAGGGAAAAATGCAATTTTGTAGCATTTTTGTATTGAAGGGACCCTCTTATGTTGAAGGACCCTCTAATCATCTTAGTCCTTTACAGAAGGCTTCCAGTCACAGAAGCATACTGTGTTTAACACAATATTAAGCTTATAGCAGCACTTCCTTACAGGAGGACAAGTACCTTAATACATAACAAATAGAGTACATCCTTTCAGTGCAATACAAAATCTTCTGGACAGGATAAAAGTTTACACGGTTGTTAATTTGGCTTTTTAAGTAAAATGACCAATGTAAGCAACCAACGGAGATTAATTCACAAATTTCAAGACAATACTGCCATATATAAAATATATGTTTTATATGTAAATAAACGATACACATGTAGAATGTAGTCTGGAAATAATGTTAATATTTTAATTCACCACTCACAGAAATACTTTATTTGGAATTTGTAAATTAATTACAGAGAAAGATAGCAACTTTTTTAAATATTTATAAAAGTAGCAAATACCTGAAGTACTCACAGCAGTGGAATAAGGGGTATGAGCTCCTGTATTTTCAGCCCAGCAGCCACAACCATAAAGAGCTGCCTAAAGAAAGAAGTGCATCTTCCATAAATTTAAGTATACAAGGTTTTTGGTTTGTTCCCTTCCCTTAAAAAAACAGAACAAACAAAAAAACACCACTAAAAAACCCCAAACCACCAACAACAACAAAAAAAAGAAACCCAAGAAAAATCCAAGTATTAATACAAAAGATGAATAAATCATAACAGTAAAAATTGCAATTCCAATCCATTTTGCTACATCTTCTTTTACTATTCTTCAGAACCGAGTGATTATCACAGATGTATGGTATTCTAACCTAACTTTACAGAAGATGAGGGTAGTACAGATATCAAAAGCAAAAGAATTACAGCTGTTCCCTATTTATATAAAGTCCCTTTCACTCTACTATTCCAAAAGAAAATTTTAAATACATTTCAAAAGAGAACGGCTTTTAGGGCAGTGGCAAAAGTCAACCAAAAATACAGCTGTACAGCAACAGAGTATGACATTTCTGATGCACCTCAAAATTCCCTCACCTAACATCAATAAGGAATGCCTACACCTGATGTGTTCTTTTAATACCTTTGTCACTTCTACCAATTCACAAGATCATTTAAAAATTAATTAGGACAGCTTCCCTAAATATTGATGAAAATCTTATGTAAAAACACTCTAAGCACTTAAGAGACTATTTGTGGTATTAAGGAGGTATTTAAGCCCAAGAAATTAACTTATTAATAGCTCTGGCAAAAGGTAACTAATTACAGAACAACTTCTTACCTATCAATGTTTTATAACACTGATGGAGGACACTAAAAACAAAGCTTGCATTCCAATGCAGTGATAACGCCTTCAGAGTTTAATGGGAAGGAAGGGAGGACATCAGTTTGCATTAACAGCTCTTGCTTAGTGTCACAATTGCCGAACAATCATTCCCAACTGAAAACATATAGTCACCTGACCAACTCTTCCAGGATGCTTTAGTGCTAAACCTCCACTGGAGACAGCAGCAGCAACATTTCCTTCTTGGTCAACAACAACTGCACCAACTGTATCCAATGTTCCTGAGTCGTTCTCCTGCAGGGCACACAAACAGAAACAACTACTAAAAACAGTATATTAAAGTCAGATTATACTTCTTAGGAGTGTGCAAACTAATGTGCACAAAACCAAGTGACAGGCCGATCAACAAAACAGATTTGTTATCATGCATATTGTACCGATTGTGCTGCCATAAATCTTCCCAAAATGCTCTCTTGCCTCAGACAGGACCTGAAGAAAACTTCTCTGGAAACAAGACAGTAATAAACATCTCAGAACTCATCCAATGCTTAGATTACCTGCCTTTACTCACGAAAGTGCCAAAAATGCTGTTTTCTTAGTGGTGGGCACTTGTCCACTAAGAAATGATTCAGCAACACATTCCAAAGATGCCATACCAAAAGGCCTTTCCCAAAAGCTTTGAGCTGGCATTTTCAGAAACTCTGATCTTTAAAGCTATGTATGATAACAAAACAAAAGAAAAAAAAAAAATTCCACAAGAAGCAGTTTACCATGTAAAGAGAAAATTCTGATATTCTGAGCAAGGCAATAAATAGAAGCCTTGAGAAGAAATCTCCCCCGGGACAGATGCTGTCTCCCAGACCTGTTCTCAGTTCAGCAATCTTTACTGGCTTCCTGGTTGAAACAGATTACCCTTCGCTCCCTCTGGGTCACTAGAAAAGTGTCCTTACTTCCATCGCTTGAGGCAGATTTGCTCCCCTAAGAGCAGGGGTCTTTCAGCATTCATTCCTGATGCAAGCTCTCTGCCTACTGTCTCATAAACACTTCAGCGGTCTCATCTTGGATCTTTCCGACCTTCCCCTCTTCCTTAATACAACACATTCAGCCGCTCGAAGAGAAAAAGCAATTTTCCCCTCTCTGCCTAGGCTTGCCCTAGATTCCTTTCTCTGCAGAACCCAGGCCAAGGCACTCTGACTTCATGCCCAATCACACACTTCTGATGGGACACAGCATGCAGTGTACATAAAATAAAATGAATAAACAAAACTGATACATCATCCATCACATACTCCAAAGATGAACGCTGCTGTTGCACAAGCCCTCAAGCCTTTAGCTGATCAGTTTTTCCTGTACAAAAACTTACCGGCATTGAAAAAATCCTACAAAAACTTACCCCAGCAAATAATCCCAAAGGATATTAAGCTATTCATATAAATGTATATTTTCTGGACTACGATCCAGAGGCAGGAAGAAAAAAAAAAATTTACATCCAACTATTCAACTTCAAATTATCAAGTTCCCATCATCTATTAAAATTTCCTTGGGCATACAACGTCACTTGTCAAGCAGAATTCTTACGAGACTCATCCTGATGATACTCTGGCCACGCTTAATCTAAGAGGTAACACTTGAGTTAATACTGCACCAGTCTTAAAAGGAAAAATATGCAATCCAGCACTACAGTGTTCTACAGTATTTTTCAAGCAGCTGCAACTCCTAAGCAGGATTGTCATCCTTGGCTTTTACCCAGAGTAACCCTACACCTAGATCTTCCTGAGCAGGTTCTACACTCAGAAGCTGGCACTAACCACATTCAATATTAAAACAAACAGATGGATATCCTAACAATAAAGCAGAATAACTGCCTAGAAAAAGAGAGGTGAAAAACTATAGATCTAGGGTCCCAGTTGGCATTGGGAAGAAGAGCAAGTTGAAAAGCAGAGGAAGGTAAAAACCAGGATCGGGGAAGGTAGGAAAAGGAGAGGCAAAAGGAATTTTGAGGACTGGAGCAAAGGGGATAAGAAAAGAGCAAGTTTCCTTCCAAGTTCTAAAGATAAAAGAAAATTAAGGAACCTTTCCTTAACATCTCACAGGGAAATGTATTTCACATGTCCCAGGACTGCCAGCCACAACCTAGTTCAGGTATTATTAACCCGATTAGAACAGTACTATTCAGTGGATTGAAAAGATCTTAAGCAGCTGAGCAGGCTGCTCACTGGAGGTGCAGACTCCCATCCTTGGAGGTTTTCAAGATCAGACTGGGTAAAGCTCTCTTCCCAACATGAGTTTTCCTATGATTTCTATATAAAGAAGAACAACTCTATATGATGCAGGTTTTGTTGTCCATCTCCTGCCCCCTTTTATCAAAGGAAATTATACCAACAACAAAAAACTTGATTAATGGACAGCTACAGATAGGAAAATCAAGCCCATCACAGTTAGGAAATGCCAGAATTAAGGCCACCTGTGTAGTCTTAATTCATATTACATCAAATACTTGGGGCTCCCATAATGAACAGAAATGCATTTTAGAAAGATGAGGCTCAGTATGGATCAGTATGTTTTCTGTATCGTCTGACAGCAAAGAAAAAATGTTTGCAGCAGCTGTAAAACTATTTGCCCAATCTGCCGTCCATCTTCTGCTCTAGCTCTCACATGCATAAAATACTTGCCTTCAGTAGCTATATAACTAATTTCTTTTTTTAAAAGATATTCTGATCAAAAAAACACAAGCATTTACAAGTGTATGTTGCACAGAAACTTTCTTCACTATGATTTCCTTTAAAAGAAGATCTATTTCATATCAGTATTTGCTGTCAATTCAGTGGTATACTGTGCTTGCTTTAGCTTATTTTATTTTGGCAACTCAGGAGGCTGGAAACCTTTTCTAAGGGAAGCATTTTTTTTAACCTGACCCACACAACCCTCTGAAGGAAATCTGTATCACTGAAGCAAAGGAATTCCGTATTTTCCTTATCAGTAATACAAGTTTGGGGGGTTTCTGTGATCAGAAAAAGAATCACTACTGTTGCTATATTTATCCTTACTCAACAAACTGAGAACCAGTGAGGACCAGTTCTATTCCATATCCAATGGGAAAAATATGTTGTCGGATCTATTCTAGACCTATTTTTGTTTGCTCCCATTTCAACATTACTGACTTCACACTGTCACAAGTGACACCATGAATCAATTTTATAGTTCGGTACTAAAAGTCTTCTACATATGTAGACTGTACCAACAACCCTATTTCTGAACTAGTGAATGAAGAGTTCATTGCAATTTAACAAAGGTACTCCCTGTACCTCTCCATCCAAAAAGGCATTATGTGCCTGAGGAAGAATGCACCTGGTGAGAAGACTTTCAATGTCACACATTTCAGCTCTTCAAACCACATGAATGTTGAAAAATACAGGATCCTGTCAAGCTTAATATTAAAGACAATCAATAGAAATATGTTAAACGCTACAATTCCTGAAGTTCTTTTAAAATTAAAAAACAAAAAAGACAAATTTAACCGACTGTCTAAAGTCCAAAATAAGTCCAAATTCTATATGGGTTCAACAGGGACTAAACAAGATCCATCTTGCTTGCCCTTATCTTTTTATGTATTTGATTCATTAATTTAGCACCTTAGATTTCAAAATTTTGCAAGTTCCAAAGGAAACTTGATTATTACTTGGTGATACCTGTTAACAAATTCCATATCTGACTTCAGCTAATAATTTATACTAACACATCCATTGCAAAAGCAGTTTGGGGGTTTTAACAATGTAGTATTGCAACCTAAAAATAATCTATTATCTAGTTAATATTTTACATGGAAACAACTGAAAGTCAATGTCAAAAGTAAGACCTCACATTACTGAATTAATTTGGACCTTGCGACAGGAAAGGAAGTTAATTTCATGAAATCATGGACTAAATATTCAAACTTAGCTAAGAACATGCACACAGAGCAGGAAGATGCTCATCTGCACAAATGCAGAGTTCTATCAAGTATTTTAGAAATCTCACCCTTCCCCCCTTCTGCACATAACGAAACCCATAAACAGTCATCATTTTACAAGCCCCTAAGAAAGGAATTAACAGTTTAGGAGAGCTCTACCCAGCGCCCGCTGAAAGATATCTACACACAGGGCCTTTTCCCTCTCGACTTGAGATTGTTCTGAAATTCCATGAAAAGTAATTACCATTAAATCTCATCTCTGAGGATCATAACTGACAAAATGCAAAATGAATCAGATTGAAGGAATTAACATCTATATGCTATTACCCAACTATCCACACAAATAAATAGGATTTGATGATAAGTAGATTCCCCTAAAAATACGGGTTTTTCACAGTATCCTCCTACTCAGAACAGGGCAACAGATAAATCTTCTAGTATGTCCCATGTCGGACCTTTACAGAGGAGCACAATAGTGGACAGCATTATCTAGAAAATAATATAGTGACAATTAATATATTTTGGTCTTTTAAAATCTCAGATTTGAGGTGTTCTAGATGGAGCGCTGCCAATTACAGCAGTATTTAACAAGGTGAGAGGCAATCTTTTAAGCAAAATTTTATTTATGAAAGTATTTTAAAGAAATACTTATAAGTCCATCTAAGTCAAGGGAAAATGTCACTATTCTGTGAGCACTGGGACCAATTAACACACCCCAGTTTCTAGAAACATTTTCCTCTAGGGCAACTGACAGCATAGCATGATGCACTCTCGTAGCAATCTAATCTTGACAGAGTACACATGATTGGTGCAACATTCATATGTCTGAAAAGGGGCAGTTACAACCTAACCATATAAAGCTCGATGAACATCCCTAGCCTTTCCAGTTTAATAGTTGTTTGGCATGTAAACAGAACACTTTGTCTGACCTCCATGTTCAAGACGAGGGAATTATTTCATACTGTGTTCCACAGACGAGTTTTGTTGGTTTTTTTGGGTTTTTAACTGGAACAGATGAAAAGTATTTAGGTTTCTTTTCCTCATAGTAAACGGATTTGGAAGTACACTTTTGAAGTCTAAAAAATATTATCATCAAAGACCATTTCAGCATGGACATGGGACAGAAAATTTATTTCTTTTTTAAGGAAAACGAAATGCATAAAATTCAGATTCCTGTTCAAACTGCAAGAATAAATAAGACAGACACTAGGATTGCCATAGTTGACTGCTACACTTACAATTACCCTCAAACACCCATAAAAAATTTGATTTGAGGAGAAAGTTAAGTGATTAAAATTCACCATATATAATGGGAATGATGCATATTGCTATGCATTGACTGTTGCTCACCCAAGGAGTTCAAGCTGGAACTGGCTAAAAGTTCACGTGGTACATTCAAGATGATCAGTGACAAAAAATATAATGCACAAAATACTTCAAAGAAAAGAAAATACTTCTGTGCAACGAAGACACGTATTTTTCTTTTCTAAATATGTTCATTGTTATTGTCTCAATACAGTAGCTGAAGAATATGAAACTGCTGATTCCATACACATAATTCAAACTGTTGTGCACATACTTGAGTACATACGTTAAACTAGATAAAAACCAAATCAGTTTTAATAAACCTCAAACTAAATAATGTTATTTATGGAGTTAAATAGCTAGCCTATAAAAAAACTAACCTATAAACACTAACCTATAAAAAAAAATTCACGTGCACTGGAAATTCTTTGTGCCACTGTTATTCAGATCAAGGAGAGGACAACTCCTCTTACAAGTGAGTTCAGCATAGTTGTAAAAAAAGTTTGTAATAGCTGAAGACAAATTAAAAATAGGGCTTTTAGCCAAACTCCACTAAGCTATTTTCAATGACAATTTCCTCTGGTAAAAGACAGGTTAACAGTAAGGAGACAAACATTTACTTCTGATGTTTACTGGTGCTTGAGGCGAGAACTTCAGAATGGCATCTGGCTGAATTAACACATCATAGCCAGCACCCTGTGAATATGTTCAGCTAATTGACACACAAACAAAAATGATTTCTTAACTATATCAATAATAATTAATCAATATATAAGTAACTACAACTTTAAAAATGTAATATATAAAATATAATTTAACTTTTATTGAGCAGTAATTTTTAAAACTGTATGTTGATTTTTAGCTAGTGAAATTTATCAGCAGCCAAAACTTCCAGGTAATTTCGGCCTTTTTTGGTCTGCAATACTATCTCTTCCCATAGGCCTTTTAGTTATGATTTCCATTCAGCTTCAACTTCGTTAACATCCTTTCTACCTTGCTCTTCTCCCAACTTCTAAAATTTCATAGACAAAAAAATGACCAGAATTTATAACAACTGTGCAGTACTGGCAACAGAGGCACATAAGCTAAGCTGCAGCCTAGGGTTGAAGCAGGTGAGAGTCAAACGAAACAATGAAACAGCTATCAAGTCCTGTGGAAAAGGACAGGTCTGCAGCTCCAGAGAAGCACACCAAATGAAAAAATTAAATGAGTATTTATCAATTAAAGCTTAACTTTGACAAGAAGATTAACTTTTAATTATTCAAGTATTTAAATGGTTTTTAAACAATTATTTTTAAACCTTTTTAGAGAGCTCAGCTTTGACAGTACAAGTTTTGGGATGACAGATCATGTGCCTCATCCTTGCTAAATGATGCTTAGAGAGAATTATCCTACTTTTTTTTTTTTAGAATTTGCTCTTGTAGAATTTGATTTTTCATTTCTATGTCATTTTGAAACACTAAACTTCCTGTAAGGCTGCAATTACCTTACACTCTGTGGATAACACAAGCAGTCCACACTGTTAGCACGGTTTGGTTTTCATCCCCCCTTCATGGACAGGATGGGCCCAGAAAGTTGACAAAACCGGGGTGTTATGTTACTGGATTACTTACCAGTGAGTAGAGCTCTATTTGATCACCTCCTTTACCTACCATCATTGGCCTTTGGGGGTCTCCCACAAGCGCTGCACATGACTCTGGAGCCCTTGAAATTTCAAATTGCAGGTCGGTAAGCTCATGCATTGGCATATATTTCAAGCATTGACTTGCCCCTTATTACATGAACATCAATACTGTACAGAGACCCCTCCTCCCTCAGTTACATTTTAACACCGTCAGTTTCACAAGGAGGTATGTGAAGTTCTGTAAACAGGAAAAGTTCCAAAACAAATAACTAACTCCCCCCCCAGCCCCTTACTTTCTTTACAGGTCTCATCTCCTTGAAAATAGAAAAATTAGCACCCTGCTAGGGAAAACTTCTTATCTAAGAACACAGAAGAAAAATGCCTAATTTATCACTGGTTTGCATTTGCACAGACTACAGAGAATAAACTTTTTTGCCAATTCTCTGGGGTTTATACGTTATTTATAACAACAGATGCAACTACGTAAGGCAGTGGTCAGTCAGCTTACCAAAGCAAAGAGAAATGGCCAATCCAAAAGGCCACAGGCCCCAAATAAAGCATAGGCATTTAACTTAATAGGCTATACTTTTGTATTCAACAGTAAACACAAATACTGTGACATTCTCAAATGGTAAAAAAGGCTCTAAATTCAAACTAAGAGTGAGGAGAACAGAGGGAATCCTAATAGTTTTGTAGTACAAGTAATATGGGCCAGGTCAATGCTAGATGCATGCACAGATGCACATGTTTACCTACCTGATATTTCAAATTTCACCAATTCCAGCTCCATAATGCAGTGCGCTCAGGAAACATTAAAAAGTGGGAAACAGTGACAGAGATCCCAAGCTAAAGAAAATGTTTCAGTAAATAATTATCTGTTTGCGTTTACATTTGTCATATTTCCAGTTCAAAATGAGCAAAATATTTTTCATAGCACAAACAAGATACAAAGTGACAGTCTGGTTTTCAAATAGCAAGGCAGAAAGTTATCATTGTATCATCTAAACATTAGGGTGGTCAAGGAGAAGTGGCTTCTGATGCTACATTTGTCTCATCTTATATACAATATGAAATTTATTAGCAATCAGCCGTAAGTTTAGGATGGCACAACAAAATTTTCAACAGGAACTAACCTTTTCATTTGATTGTCTTCTTTTCTTTAGTTGAATGAGATCTGTTTCCACCTTTTCAGCCAACTCCAGCTTCCTCTTGTTCCTCTTAAAAGCTGCTAAACTAAACCCTGTAAAAAGAATTCAAAAGCACTTAACTAAGTAAAATTTACTTAATTTAAACAAATATTGATAAGTTTACATTTTGGAGGTCGCGCCCCCCCAAATATTTTTATTGATGCAAAAAGCATCAATAAAAAAGCCAACAACAAAGTATTTAAGTTTCAGTACAACGTGTTTACATATTTTCCTAAGTGAAAAAAGTTCTACTATTGTTCAGCAACAGTAATGGGTAAAATATCTAGTAGAAACAAGTCGCTGAACACATATGGAAGCTATGTTGGTCTAAATATCTCTCTGGCAAAAAAGCAGCACTGCACAGAAGAGAACGGAATAGGTGGCTTGTGTTAAAATTATTGTTTTTGTCTGCTGACAAGTAAATAGATACCACGTGAGCTCATTCTGATATCCATAAAATTAGGCTACTATTTTATTACCTTAATTGCATATCTGTACATTTACCCATATATTTAAAGCCACACAATAGTCTAGCAATATTTTTATGTTCCATAATCCAACACAGTCTAAAGACCACCTAGGTCTTGAAAAGACAAACATGTATTTTCCACATCTAAGTCCCACATTCAGAAAGGAAGTGTTCTCTAAAGTGGAGTAAAAAAAAAAATTTTTTTTTTTTTTTAGAAGTTCCCATTTTAGAAGTTTCAGTTCATGAAAAAATTGCAGATATTGACATATTTAGTTTAAATTAGTTTTGACTTAATATTACCCACAGATTGTCTTAACATCCCCTTTGAAATGTAGAGAAAAGAGGAAGGGGAGAAAAAATGTCTTTTGTCACTTGTTTAGTCATGCAAAATCAAGCTATCAGGAGGGCAGAGGTATACACAGGTAAGTCACAAATTCAATGGAAGTTAAAAAGCACAGGTTTCCTATTTAATCTATAAGCCTTAAAAAATGTCACTTTAAATGAAATTCTGAATATAGCTACATCACTATTATTCGGAAGACTGGAACAGCTGCAAGAACAGTCTATGAATCAAATCAATATTGCAGAGCCAACAGAACACAAAGCTTTCATTTACAATTCTCGAAGTACACAGACAGTGAGCATTTTACTTCTTTGAAACTTCCCCATGCAGGTGCCAAAATCGCCTAGTGAACTCTCCTTTAAACCTGTTTTTAAGTACATAAAACTGGACCTTAAACTACCACAGTTATTCAAGTATATAACCTGAAAGTAATGAGAAAGCTGGCATTTCTCTCCAGAAACCTAATGAATACCAGTTTCTTAAAACTGTAAACACATATTAATCTGCCATCACCAAGAAAGGACCTCTTTCTACCATGTAGAGCTGATTAATGCAGCTACATTGGACAACACATTTTATGTTTGAAATGAGGTCCAAGAGGTAAAAAACAAACACTTGATAAGGGGGAGCAGGCAAAGAATCATTTCAGTCTAGTACTAATTGGGGGTGGGGAGGAACAAACAAACAAAAACCCACACAGATAAAGAATTTGTTAAACAGAAGTGCCCCAAAATAAACCAAGCCAGCACATTGTTTTTAATAGAATTTTTAAACAGGAGAACTTGTAAGTTGACATGACTTCAATAAATATAGCAAATACCGATGGGCAGAGCCACAATACGGGTAAAGAATGGTGCCTGGCCTTGGTACTCATCAAAAGTAGGTATTACACAGGGATAAATATGCCTAAGCCTGTTAACTACTGCTGCCATTGCCTCCTGCCATTTCAGAGAAAAGATGTACCTAGAGAAGCAAGACACATACAAGGGTGCAGGAGCCCACACATGAAAACCTGAAGATGAGAAGTTTTCCTTGTACTCCTGAACCTAATGCTAGCGGTGTCCTGAAACCTCCTGCAATATTTGCATGTTCACCAGTTCAAATAAATGCACAAAGGTCGCATCAAAACTAGAGAACCCATGGGCTAGTTCCAAGCTGCCCTGCCAGCTACACAGGGTGCTGCTATACAGCCTCTCAGCATCATCACTCCAACTACAGCTTGGTTGCTACTTATCCTGCCATTTTTTCCACAACATATGAAATTCTCCAAGCTTAAGCGAGATGTTTCAGTCATTAAAGTCCTCAGTCTCTAGCTAAGCAATTAAACCATTTTCAGATTTTACCTTGTGCTTTAAGATTCTACTTGTCTTTTCAAAACAAGTAAAAAACTGAAGATTTGCTTTGAAGGATCTAATTGTTCACAGTAACTTCTTACCTGCATTGTTAATTCAAAGTGGTATTAGTAAGCTAGGAAATATAGGGCAGAAAACAGGTCATTATTAACAAAGTAGTGTATGTTTTACTAGGCAATAAGAAACACTACATATGAAATTAGGCTAGCAATGTACCACCTTGTCCATGTTTACAGAATGGATGACTCTATCCTACAACGCAAGAATTTTGGCTAACAAAAAACTGTGCTTAGTCCCCAGGTGTCAGAAATATTTTCAATTCCTGGGTACCCGACTGCCTTCCAGCTGTATGCTGGGATAAAGACTTGTCATGCATTTTTTCTCTACTGCTTTTCTTACTTCACTGGTCTCATAAGCGGGAGAAGTGGTGCAGCGCATCAAGGAGTCTTTCACTGAATGATCAGATATCCAGAGCCCCAGGAGATGCTGTGGCGTGCATTTTTTGCATATCTTAGACAGACAGACGAAGAAAGTTTTCTAGTAACATACAGTGATATATTTTGGAAGGGATCTTAGGAGGTCCAACCTCCTAAGAAAAGCAAGTCCAATTCAAAAGGGCTGCATAGGAACTTGTCAAGTTTTGAGTATCTTCAAGGATGGAGATTTCACAACTCCTCTGGGCCTCTGTTTCAATATTTGATCAACCTCATGTTAAAAAAAAAAAACCACCAACAATTAAATTAGTCAAAACCTCACATATTCTAATTTATGTCAGTCCTCTATGATCCTATCCCTGTGCATCACACACCACCGTAACTAATATAACACGAACGCACAAACACAGAACAGTCTACGTTAAGAAAGCCAGCAGGTTTGCTGAGTAAAATACACAAACTTTCCCAGCCTTCTCCATCACAATATCTACAAAACTTAATCATCAGCTCCTATTTGTGACAGATACTGAGATATTTGTCACATTAGAAAGTTCATACCGTAACGCTAGATAGAGATGGTGCCAGTCATGGTTCTGTACTTCTGGGTGACATGAATTTTGATCAGAAACATCCGAGGGTCTTTTAGGGGGAGGCGGGGATTGTTTTGGGGAAGTTCTTTTTCAGGGGTGGAGGAGGGTGTTTTTTTAATATCGTGCCTCCCTTCCCAGAGTTACTTATATGAATTAATGTATTAATCCAATAACTCTTAAGTTTTATTCAGTTTAGCATGAAATGTCATACCTTCAATACTGTGAGGGAAAGAAAGTCTATTCAGACTTTCCCTAGAGTGGAAAGTCTTGCTGTCAGGCTACATTCAACTTCAGAATAGTTATTAGGAATAACATTCATTTGAAAGTTGAAGAATTTGTTTTAGCAAGGACTGATGAATAATTGCTTTTCATTATGTAGGGGAAATAATTATCATCAGTGATTACCAATTCCTCTTGGCAGGATAAAACAGCCAATACCTCCAAAGTGACTGAAGAATTGTAAAATAAAGGACCAGTTTGTGAAACTAAGCCTAGCAATTTCTCTTTTTTCGTCTGACATAGATTTATGCCTGTGCTGGTTTTGGCTGGGATAGAGTTCATTTTCTCCATAGTGGCTAGCATGGGGCTATGTTTTGGATTGGTGCTGGAAACAGTGTTGGTAATACAGGGATGTTTTCGTCGTTGCTGAGCAGTGCTGACACACAGTCAAGGCCTTTCCTGCTTCTCACCCCACCCCACCAGCGAGGAGGCTGGGGGTGCACAAGAAGCTGGGAGGGGACACAGCCGGGACAGCTGACCCCAACTGACCAAAGGGATATTCCACACCGTATGACGTCATGCTCAGCATAGAAAGCTGGGGGAAGAAGAAGGAAGGGGGGGACGTTCAGAGTGATGGCGTTTGTCTTCCCAAGTCATGGTTAATGCGTGACGGAGCCCTGCTTTCCTGGGGATGGCTGAACACCTGCCTGCCCATGGGAAGGAGTGAATGCATTCCTTGTTTTGCTTCACTTGTGCATGCAGCTTTTGCTTTACCTATTAAACTGTCTTTCTCTCAACCCACATGTTTTCTCACTGTTACCCTTCCGATTCTCTCCCCCATCCCACCGGGGCGGAGTGAGCGAGCAGCTGTGGGGGGCTCAGTTGCCGGCTGGGGTTAAACCACACCAATACTCAACTTCAGATGATGAGTTAAAAATAAGATATCTTGAATCTTAAATTTGATTTTTTTTCCCCAGAATAAGGGAATAAAGACTAATAGCAAGTGAAAGGTTGCCTGCACTCAGTTTATTCCTGCCTTTGCAATGTTTTATCTATGTAAAACCACTATAAATGCCCTTAAACTGGCTAGTATTCTGGTTGCCTTGTCTTGCTCTACAAGTGACAAAAGAAACTAGAAAACACAAGTGAGCTTCACACTAAACAAATGAAAGATGACATTAAAGTTTTCTGAAAACATCTGTAAGTTTGGTCCTTGTCAAAGAATATATTATGGGATTTTAAGTTCAATAAAACATTTTATGAACTAAAAAATATCCAGGATTCAAATGTGCTTGGTTAATGATGCACACATAACATGGAAAAATAACCCACTGAAAAATTATTTTGAAAATAAGCACTATACATAGAAGGAAAATGCCTACACACAGTTTAAGTTCATAATTCACATTAAATCTAAAACAAACACTTAACTTTGTGGTGCAAGGATACTAAGAAATTTCATTTGTCCTAAATGACAGTACAAAAAACACTCTCACCTTCTCCAACAAGACAGCATATTCCAAGCTTGAGAAGAGGAAAAGGACACAACACAGTGTTGAAGACAGGCATGTTTTCCTAAAACAAATGCAATATAGCTACATCAGCCTGATGTTGCCTGGGCCAAGGAGAAAGAGAAGCAAGAGAGGTAGAGCTTATTGACTGGGAAGGGGAGGAAGCTAGAAAAAGAGAGGTGAGGGAGTAGATGGAATTTTAGTTTGAAAAATTCTTGGATCACAGCCCAGAGGTATTGTTGTTGGAATCTACGGAAAAGAATTCAGTACTATATCCTTTGATTTTGCTCAGCAGTTTAAAAGTTTAGATGAAAATCAAATATATGCTTTCAGAT
>NW_008824358.1:113565-118182 GCF_000699105.1 Pygoscelis adeliae | reverse complement strand
ATAGCATAGCATGTACGGTCAAACTCATTCTTAAAAGAATTGTGTCTCGGAAGCCACAGAGTACAACCAGCCCTTCTGTTTTGCTTTCTCATTTATGTACATACTGTCATAAATAAAACTATACTTCGGAGCTGCTGGGAGAGGGGAAAAAAAAACAAAAAACCCCACAGCTTTACAAAATTATTGTCTGTTAGTGTTTAAATGCCATACTCAGGCCTCATCCAGATTAAGGACATGTAATGACTGACAACAGAAGCGTATCAGAACTAGAACATTATTAAAAACTCAGGATTTCAGTCTCACATTTACGGTATTTATCACATGTCCCTGCAATGCAGCATGGGGTGCCTCTTTAAGAACGAATAATCTTCAAGGACCTGAAAACATCTTCCCAGTCCTCCACATTCTCCCTTCAACCCCACAAGGTAGCAACAGGAGCTACCCACGTGTACTCTGTACTTAAATGCACTGCATTACTTAGTGCACTATCTAACTGTGCTAGACAGCAGAAGCACTGGGTGGAATACTTGGTCACAGCAGAGTTGTAGAAGTTGAGACAAGTGTAGAGGTTTGCCGTAGAGAAGGCTCAGTGGCTGAGCACAGAACAGATGGAAGTAGCTCCTGCTCAAATCCACTTGCCCACATGAGAGGTTGGTATTAGCGGACGTGGTGTCAGAACGTGTGTTTGATAATATGACGTATTATCTATAAATGCAGAAGAAAAATCTCACAGGCACACCCTGCTCAAAGTTAAGACTGTTAAAGATTTTCTCATTTTCAAAAGGTTCCAGTGTTACTGCGTACCCTGATGAGAAAGGACCTCAAGACCTTCATTACATAATTCATTAGCACAAGATCCATCTCCTACCTTATCATGGCTAGGCAATAAATACAGCTTTTATACAGGCTTTTTACATCGTTATCACGACTTTACAGAAAGAGATGAGAAAGTAATTTTCAGCAAGCAGGTCAGTGGAAGAAAAAAGAAACAGAGCATTGGTCTCCGAGTCAGTTCAGAGATGTCATCTGTGTGCCACTTGTTTGCTTCCACATCATTTACTCGTCTGTTGTACTAATCCTGTTGGCACTCCGGCAGTCTGATCATTCCCGTAACTCCTTTCACCGTTATGCTATGTACAAGTAAAAATTTAACCAAAAATCTTGACAGTTCTATTATACAATGACACAGTGACTAAGTAAATTCTGCATAGCTCTTCTTAGTCACCTTTCACAGCCCGTTTGAAATTATTAGAGAGAAAAATTAGAATTGTCCTATTCATGGTCTCCTTGAAACTACTGAACTGTACATACAGAACAAAATGCAAGACTAAGGCACTTTTTTTTTCTTTTAATAATGGGAAAATTCATACATATCTACCTGTTAATTCTAGGTCTGCGTACTCTCAGTAAGCCTGTAGCTGACAGGCTGTTTATTATAGTACACTAATATTTCTTGTCAAAAATTAAAGCAAAAAGTTTTTAGTAAGAAGCCTGTGTTTCCTTAAAATTCCCATTGGTTTATAAGCTGCATCTATTCCCTTACATATTTTCAGGCTAGGTAAAAAAAAAATTAAGTGAACAATTAAGTTTTCAAATAGAAGTTAACAAATACAAATTTCTAACACCACTAAATCACAAATCAAGTTCAGGACAATACTCCAACCTTCCTATTTACAGTGGTGGAACAGCAAGCTGGGAATACAAACACAAACTCGAATGTTTCTATTACGGTCATAACAAATTATTATGCAATGAAACATTATGCAACCTATGACTGTTCAGCAAGCCTTGTTTAAAAGCAAACTGTAAATTGAAAATACTAAGAAAAGTCAAAGAATATTTTAAAATCTCTGGAGTACAGATCGAGCTGTGACCAATCATATAGCACCCCCTGGCAGACATTTCTTATAATCAACTGAAAGAACCAGAATGGAGCATTTTCTACATTTTATCTTTCTATTCCATATTAAAAGAGAATGCAACTATTGGAGGGAAGCGAATTAAAAAGGAATATACTAGCAAATTAGTTAACCCACAGGAATTAAAATGATCCAGTGAAGAATTCTGTTGAGCAGTTACTAAAATAAATGAACAAATGAGAACAGACAGATGAAAATGGATTTTATTTTAACAAAGATATTTTAAATGACAAATTAACACCACTTATGCTTGTGTTCGGACAAAGACTACCAGCGCTACTTCCCATGTTGCCATACTTTGACACAGACAGCAATATGAATGGGAAAAAACCGCACTCAGCATCAAAAACATATAAAGAAATTAACCTATCTTTCTCAGAGCACTACTATATAGTCTGTTCTTCATAAAAAGAACTCCAGGTAAACTGTTGCTGGACATACCATTTCTTACAACTTCCTAGAAGAAATCTCTTTTTTCCATTAAGCAGCCTTTCCTGCTCTCTGGAAGATTTTCATTCAAAGCACCTTCTGGGTACTTCGGCCCAACTTTTTTTCCTGGCTAAGTTGTAGCCATTCTGTGGGCTACACTTAGCTGATCAGATTTCAGAACTGCAAGTGAACCTACAATATTATGTCCAATTCCAGGGAGGATTTACATCATGTCTGGCCCTTTTTTTTTTTCTTCCCTTTTTCTTTTTTATATTGCCAGTGAAACACATGCACTTACCAGAGCTCATTTACTTGGCATATTATGGAACAGAGGTAGCAACTTTCACCATTGAAAGACAAGCACCTTCTATCCGAGAGATACCTCTTAGCTTCCTAAAATCAGATATGTATTCAGATTAACCAAGCTTCCTAATCAAACCCCCAAAACCCTTGAGTTTCTCTTCAGATCTCTCTCATTCTCACCCTAAAACCAAAGGAACAAAACACAGTCTAAGCCACTGCCCTGAGCCACTGACTGAACCTCGTAGCACAGTTCCAGCAATATGGCACATGTTTTTCTTAATGCAGTAATAGTAAAGTGGAGGAGAGAACTGGGGGTGAGGTGAGGTTTGGAGGAAAGGCAGGCTAGGTAGGCAATACTGGTGGACAGGGAGACATAGAATGTCACTAGAAGTATGACAAATCTGCATGACACTTATCTAGAAAAGGCTTTCCCTCATTAAAGCGGCCAAGCAGCCATAAGATAAAAGGGAATATCCTTGCATACACAAAATTGGTTAAAGAACAGAAAACAAAGTAGGAGTAAATAAGTATCTTGTTACAAGTGGAATGCCAAATGAACTTATAGTAGCACCTATTCTGTTCAACAACATGATGTGATTTTACTGATGACGCTAAGTTATTCAAGGTAATAAGAGGACTTGAGTGAAGAAGGATTCTGAGTAGTGACCTGACAATAAAACACCATATTTTATTCAGTAAGTCTCAATATAATGAAAAAGAGGTAGTTCTTCACACAACCCATAGTTAAGCGGTAAAGGTTTTTGCAGATGCTAGAAATTAATATGGGCTCAAGAGGAAACAACAATTTCATGGCAGAAAATGCCACTGATTACCTCTATGTATGCAGGAACCAGTCATGACTCAGGAATGTAGAGTCTGGGATAGCAAATGGGGTAGGTAAAGGGAAGTCTTTTCATATATTCTTCCTTAAGCATCATTTGTGGCTATCCTGGATTCCAGTTATCAAGCTATGTGGATCCACTGCAGCTGCTTTTGTTCTTATGTAATATAACTTACTGAAGTACTTATAGTCACTTCCACATTATTAGAGTTAGAGGTACAAGCTTGCTGCATGAGTAGTTGCCTTCCTTCGCTTTCCCTTTGAAGACTTAACATCGACATCATGTTATCTTTGCCAAATCAATTACTTTGCAGCTACTACAGGCTGAACAGAAAAATGCAGATAAAAGTGGATCGGTTGCTACTAGTGCAGGCACAGATACTCACAGCTGAAGCTGTACCTTAAATTTACGTTGCCTATTTAGAGTAAAGTATACTTTTAACATTTATAAGAGGTTGCACGATACAGTAAATTAACATTTCTAAACTATAATTACATTCTTAAAACTTTGATCACACTTTCAAAGCAGTCTCTCTTGCCCAGGGTAACAAAGCTCTAGCATAAGCTAGCAAGGGCTCTAGTATTGGCAGAAATTAATAAATTCAGCTTTCTTGCAGACTGTAGGCAATACAGGCAGATCACATTTCAGTGTTTAAAAAAAAAAAGCCAAAACAAAACACTCACTACATTGGAAAGCCACCAGATTTTTACAAATGGTAGAAATCCCATTTCCTCGCACACTTGGCAAACCGAAGAAGACAAAGCAGGTGAGCCTTGACATAACCTTGATGTAGTTCAACAAGTAACATGGTTTAAAACATCATTTCGGTTTGGTGCTTACATACTTTGATAGTTCTGAGAGAATTATGGAGTGTGACCACAAAGCTGATCGTGCAACTTTCTTTGTAACTGATCATACAGAGAGCTCCATCCATGCAAAACCAACCACACAATCCCACAGCCTTATAGCATGTATAACATTACTCTTGCCATCTCAGGTCCGGGAAAAGGGAGACAGAATAATGCGACTGCAAGAATCTATTTTCCATGTGCAGCACAGAGAAGCCAAAACATATGCACCTAGTTCTCCCTGCTAATACTTATTGTAAGTACATGTCTAAGATT
>NW_008824358.1:103829-113523 GCF_000699105.1 Pygoscelis adeliae | reverse complement strand
TGGGTTTGGGTTTTTGTAATTAAGTTACTAAACTTATTTTCCTGATGTTTGGCAATTATTTCAGGTCTTCATAGAATCATAGAACAGTTTGGGTTGGAAGGGACCTTTCAAGGTCACCTAGTCCAACCCCCTCATTTTGCAGAGCTATTCAACAGTCACGTAATTTCAAGTTGATTTACCTCCAGTTCTCCATGCAAACTCTACCATAGCAATTGTAGCAAGCATAATCAAAAGTCTCCCTTTTTTTTTTTAACGTTTGTTACATTATTTAATGCAATAGCTCGCTTCAGATGAGATCTTCTGTGGTAGCTTGGAAACAACATTCTCTTTAATTGTTTCTGAAGCACATCTAACTTTCCCTCCCCCGGTAACACTGGAAAAAACAATTTTGGCTTTCTTACATGTTACCTGTGAGACAGTTCCAATTTCTTATCAGCTGTAACAATCCCATGTTGTCACACATGGTGTTAATGGTTACTTTCCAGCCTCACTGACCAGAAGTTTAGGCGTTACAAGACTACCTTTGCTAAGGACTGGTATGGAAATCAGCATAACATTTTCTGGAACTGATTTTTCAGGTTTTTGTTTGCTCTTTCTTGCTGTTGTGTTCTTGTTTTTTTAAAGAAAAAAAATCAGATATACTACCATTAATGATTATACCGCAAAATTAAGTGTACTCAAATCTTCGGAAAAATGACAAATTTTAAGCTGCTCAAGCAATCTTTTCCCAGATGCCTCTGAGAATGGCTAATAATGCAGTCTTAATGTAAGCTAGTATTGTTTTCCTACGTATCCGTTTTAGGCACTTAAATAGCAGACACTGCCATCTCATCTTTTTTGAGAAGGAAACTGAAGCCCAAGACTATAATAGTCTAATACCTCCTTTCCGTAAATCCAGTCCGACATAGACTATTATTTATGCTAAGGTCAAGTAACAGAATTAGAGAACATCTGTGAAGAATTCACTTTTAATTCATTTGCTCAGTATTACAAAGAATACCTCTGCCACTGATTTTTTTAGCATATCCTTCAATTACCCTAATCTGAAATCATTCTTCCAGCAAAACATTCACATAGTCTACACTCAAGTCTTAACTGTCACAGCCTGCTTCACAGCACCACTTCATTCCTAGAGCAGGTCCATCCTGTGCAATGGCTCAAGCATATCATCATGTAGGTGTGTGTTTCAGTATGTATAAACCTGGGTGGAAGCGGGGGGTGGGGGGAGCGGAGGAGGGTTGGCAACTCTAATACCAGTATTTTTTTCATTGACATTGCAACAGCAAATGGCATTTCTGCATTGACTCTGCAATAGGATTAACTTCCCAATCCCCGTTGTTTTAATTGTTTTAATGCAAATTGTTTTGCTAAATAGAAGTATGCTGAAGGTACTGAGGAGACAAAAGAAATCACTGGTGTTTTGGAGCAGGTTTGTGAAAATATGTTGGCTGGGATTATTCTTCTCATGTTTCTCCAAAATAAATTAATAGTCTGGGTTAGGTAAACCAAACTAGCAGTGGCCATCCTTATTTTTAAGCCATAATGTGTAGATTTGCTCTGACCGGGGTTAGCTAGCAAGATATCATCTGGCAACTAATCATCTCTGTCACAACAGGAACACAACTGGTACTAGAAACAATGGAAACTTTTATGCATGCAAACAGAGTTAGTCAAGAAACCTTCCTTCTGGAGTATCTCCTACACATAAGTAGCAACTACTTTCTTTAAAAAAAAACCCCACACAAAACCTTTAAGTGTTTTTACTCTTTCTAGAGTCACAGAAATAAAGGTGTTCTGCTTAACTGAGCCCAAAAGTTGTTCTGCAAATGCTGTTTTGGACAGCAGATGGATAGGGCAAAAGTTTCAGTCACATGGAACTAGAAATCAAAACTTTCTGTTCAAAATGAAATGTATCATGAGCATGTATGAAAATTGGCATGATCAAGTAAAATGGTGCCACTGTTTCAGGGATTAAATTTAAGCATTGAGTATTAGCAACTTTGAACTGCAATTTCTGGATGTTTATCTACGTTTAGAACTAGACCCAATAAAAGCCTTAATGGGAGTCCTGGGTTTCAATCTCTGGTTTAGGGATTACTCATATATTTTTTGCAGTAATACTGTTTACTGTAAAATAAAGAAACGTTCTGTAATCTTCTGTGTTCTCCTTCTGCTTTGGGTAATGACCTCTGATTTCTTTCCCGCATAACTTCAACAGGAAGCGTACGGCATGCTTTCACCTATAGCAAACTACAGACTAGTAGTAATGGCACTTTCAAAAAGGGAGGGGGACTGAAGAAAAGAAGGAAGGGGAACCACATCCTGCTTTCCATGGGTAAGTGCACTAATTTTTAGCCTAGTTTATAGATGGTGTATCAATATAACATAATCACTTCTTTTATTTTAAGAAAAAAAGGTTCTGTAAGAGACCTGACTACTGCTAATATACAGTATAATCCAAGTCTATTTTCTGGATCGACTTATTCCACCATATTAGATGAAGCAAAGCCTACCTAGGTTAAAAAAAAAAAGGCAAATTAATTTGACAGCCTGTTTACACCAGAGCAGTTCTGGAAAAAGACTCACAGATGGGTGTAACTATAGAATCTGAGAGTCAAACTGTCACCTGCTGAATTTAGATATATGGCTAGTTGGTGCTTTTGGGATCCAAGATGGATCACAACTGCAGATTTGCAGGACTGAGCTGTTAAAGAGCCTACGTTTCGGTAAAAAAAGTCCTTCATTGGATTTAATCCTAGAATCACAAATTCACTTGAATTAGATGTTGCTAAAATGCAGCTGAAGTAGTAGTTCATCATTTTTTCTATTTAGATACTTAATAGAAAATTAGTAAACTTAAACCATCCTTATATACCATAATACCATAAGCTAGTTGAACGTTAAGAACAGTGAAGTGATGTACACCTCAAAATATGAGGCACCAATTAAAATTACTCTGTCCTGTTCTTCCTACTGACACCACCAGTTTACTCACTTGTAGCCATGATACCTGGAGGACATGCTGGTATCCCGTGATCAACTGCCCATCTGTAAGCTCCTTCACCAACTAAAAAGCTAGGAGACACAGAAGAGGGAGTTTAAACAAAACCATATAACAAATCCCCCTTTTCTTGCAATTATTTTTTCTATTTGGTTTGGTCATTTTAAAATCGTAAGCTGTCTACATTTCACAGAAATGTCAGCTACAATGACATTTGGCAACCTTATGTAGTTTCATTAAAAGACTATGCAGCTCTGACATTAAGTTTAGTATTGGATAAAAACACGTGCTATTGAATTTGAAATTAATTACCAAATAGCACCAGCTTTTCATTGCAGCTAAACCAGGACAACGCCACCTAGAGTCTTGCTCTCTGTAACAGCTTAGTAAGATCCTGAAGACCAACAACATGGGATGAATGAGGCGAGAATGGTAAGGTATTTCCAGTAAAGTCAGCCAGTGCCACAGGAATATCGAGAAGTCATTTGAGAAGTACAACACAAGCTAAAAATAAGCCTTATTTGGAAGGATAAAGGTCTGTCTCATGGAGTTTTATCAAGCATTTGCAAATGAGTCAAGTCTACTGAATTTTTAATATATTTGCAAAAAAACCCAACAATTTGAGAAGTTGTTTTCTAGTCAGTACTGAACATTTTACAGTATAGAGACAGTACACACTACCGTGACAATGAACGATAGCAAAAAAATTATATATAGACATGTAACTTTTAGGGGGGGGAAAAAAGCCTCAGTTATCTAAACTGTTTCCCCTTAAATAAATTAATCTGATTCCCTGAAAAGGGAAATGTGGTAGCTGGAAATCACATATTTTCAGAAAGCTGATGCACAACAGTACCAACAACAGCAATACAGTAAAGGATAACTATTGCCAATTGTAACTTCATATCTCCCTTTTGAAATAAGAGTAAAACAACTGCCTAGTGGACACAAGAAGTAAAGACTGAGGATTTACAGCAATTTCAAAAAGTTTTACAGAAATACCAGAATTATGAATTTGAGGCTAAAGAAGTTATTTCGGCTACAAAGAAGTCCCTGGGGCCACACAGTACTACAACTTCTGAGAAGGTTATTGATATAGCAAATTTGTTGGCTTTAATGCTGTTGCAAGTTTTCTTGACAGTGCTATATCCAACACCTGCAGCTTTCAGGGTCTAGTATTTTGAGGTGGTACTTTCTATCTTCTCCCCCCTTTCCTTACAAAAATTCTAAAAAAAAAAAAGGTTATCTAGATAAGAATTTGAATCGTTAAATACATATTTCTTACCATCGTTAGTGCAGCTCCAGATATACATTGTTCATGTTGCAAGATACTGTAGAATAAGTTACTGGGTACTTTGGGAGAACTCAAGCGTCTCCTATTAGGCCAGCTAGTGCTCAAGAAACAACCTGTCACTTTCATTAACGCAAGAGAGAAATGCAAACCGTAGCCAAACCTAATTAAGTAGTATTCTCCATTGACTAAAAGAAGATTTGGTCTTTAAAAGAAAAGTTTTCTATCAACAACACTTTCTCAGGAAGTGAATAAGCACTTCCTGTTCAAAAAAACAATTTACACAGAAAGGAAGGGTAGGTGGAGAAAGTATAAAGCTCAAATATTAGGAGTTTTATATATGATAAATTGAATAGCAGAGATCAGTCAGAAACACTGACTGACGGAAACCCAAAAACAAAGGATGAATGAGTTTGTGCTCTGCTACTCTGAAAGTTGGTTCTGTACAAACAGGATAAAAAGATCTTTCTTGCAAATACATCAAATGAAGAGTACTCTGTAGTTGTTACAGGCTCAGAACACACAGAAGATGAAAACATCCTCTCAGCAAGGAGGTGATGCTTGGACACGCTTTCCAGTTCCAGGCAAACTAGACCATATTAATGGAAAATGCCAGTAAAAGTCTCTAAAAATTGTCTTTTTAGGCAATTTTCTCCAAGAACATGGTTATCCTGGTTCTATTTGCTCCAAACAGGACCATTTAAGACAGGCCACACCAAGCTAAGCAGAAGTGGCAGAAGAAGGTTAGGTTCATTAAAGATGGTCAAGGTGATCCTGAACGTAACAAACTCACTTTGTAACATTTATTATAAAATGCAGCAATCACTCTGAAATCACTGTTCCAAAGAAGAAATTGTTCTGAAGAAATATAGAACAGAGATAAAAGGTGGTGCAAGTTACACAATGTACATATCCTGCCTACAGTACTGTAAAACTGTGAAGCAATTACAAATCCCTGTATACCCAAAGGGGGGAAAAAAAACCACCCCTAAGAAGGGATTCTTTCCCATATGTTACTATTAATACTGAAAAAGGGATACAGGCATGAACTTAGATATCAGTAGTACTAAGGAGTTCTAAGAAAGGAGACATTTAGGTGTATTTGTACCATCCTGCAATCCTTATGTATCTACACTTAATAGCAAACAGATGTAAATAAGCCTTTTCCCTTAGGAAGGTCAAGGTTTCAGTGTAAGAAATAGAAAATCTTCAAAGTTATTACTACAAAACATCTAATCCATTATTCTGTGACCAAAGACCACTTCCAAAGATCCATCCATACGTAATTGTGCAATTATAATAGTGCTTTCTTTTATAAAGTTATACAATGAACAGGAATATCTTATATGATAATATGCAACGTTTACAAGTTCAGTATTTTCTGTTCCTGCATACGGAAGCAGAGAAAATCCTGACAACATCGAGCTGAATAAAATACAAGAGAAAGATGCAAGGACCTTAGAAGTTTCAACAAACGCACTCATGCATTCAGGGATTCTCTACTTTAAACTTTTTAAACTTTAATTTGGATAGTGGGATTCTGTGTCTTAAACAAGACAGCAATATATTGATCCGGAATGACACACTCTACAGAGCAATTTACAGCAAATTGGATACATCAGTTAGGACACTTCATCACTCCTTCCCAATAAGCTTACCATCTCAGAATAAATTAATTCACACTCATTAGAATTTCTTCGGCTGAAAATTAGAAATGTACCACTTTGAATTGGTTTTGAAATGTCACTATAAAAACAGGTGCTGAACAGGGGTAAACAGGCCAAACTAACTGCCTCCATGTGTTCTTTTATAGACAAGAATCTCCATAATGCCACTTTTACTGATCTCACAGTTCCTGAATTCTTCTTGTGTGGCCATGTGTCAAACATTCTGGCCCGAAAACATTAAGCTAGCTTAGATCATGCTATAGAAACAGTCTCTACCACTAGGTTCTTTTAACAAGACAGATTCTTAGGCTAAGCAGTATCTGGAAGATTCCCCAATACACTATTTGCCCATGAGAAACAAGATGAAACTTGCATATCTTTACAAACAAAAATCAGTTACTAAAATCCTGACACTTGGTAGGAATGCCAAAATACAGCTGCTCTCTTGTCATTTGACTATATATATTCCCAGCTTGTACAGGAATGTATTTCAGTCCCAAAACAACGTGTCATGCCAAACCCTGCCAGAAAGGCAAGGCATGAAATTGTCAATAGTCATCACCTACAACGAATGTGAGGCCTCTCATTCTGAACTTGGGATACCCTGTATGTACGGGAGCACCTACCAAAGCAAGTCTAAAGCATAATCCATCATATACCACTAGTATAGATTGTTCCCAGGGTAACTAATTTGCTCTAATAAAATACACATTCAAAATCCAGAATGGGAAAAAGGAAATGAAAATATGTATTAGGTAACTCAGGTCCACAACATTTGCATAATAAACCATATGTGTTGGCTCCGAAGACAGTTCACCTCTCGCCTCGAGAGTTTGAGCTCCCTTGTCTTTAAAAGCATCTGTTAGCCAAGACCTTGCACAGTGTTTGAAAGATTTAGTCTTGCCCTTTGAGGGCGAGAGGATACAGTTTCTTTTCCATTCAGTTATTTTTAAAATAATAGCAGCATAAACTAGGTCATGAAGTTAGAGCAAACATGCTAAAATGCCCAAGTGCTCTTCCTTACAATTCAAGAAAACACTGTGACGATACAGACAAAACTGAATCACAAGTGCTTGCTCCTGTAGCTGACTTCAGCACTAGTTCTGGAACACCAGAAAACCCCACCTCATTTGACACTCTCTTCAAGGTAACTCAGCTAAGCCCTGCCTTCTCGAGACATCTGAAGAAATGAGCTACTAACAGCAATTGAAATTCAAGCTCCTATTCCTTAGTAAACTTCTCCTCTGAAAAAAAAGAAGTTACCTCACTAACTACAGTTACTCTTTTCTTTCTTCATTAAAGAAAACAGTTTTAAAAGCAAGATCTGCTTGTTGATGGTTCGGTTTCAGGGTAGCTTTTTCTGATCTATGAACTTCCTTTGCAGCATGACAGAACGCTAAAATAGTGCTTTTCCCCACTGTTTAAATTGGAATACTACACCATCCAGCTACAGACTATTTGGCTAATTTTACAGAATAAGAATAACATAGTAAGGAAAGTAAAATTTGTGAATCTAAATACACATATTTTAAACTACATAAATGCTGGTTTAATACCTCTGCAAAAACTGTAGTCCATTAGTTAGCAAATGGTAGCAACAGGTATGATAACTGAGGATAGCAGTCAATTAATATGAATGAATCATTCAAGTTCTCTACTTGTCAGTTTAAGCTGCTAATGAAAATAAGATGGTTTTAAGAGCAATCAATTCTGACACATTTCTTGGATTCTTTCCAAAATGATGCAATATTATTTAAAATTGTTATGCATTTAATAGTGACGTCTTCCATCTAAGTGTTATACCCATCTCAATAAAGGAGTGCATGTTTTCACTGTTGTTGTAAATACTATTAAATCTATCTTTAAAATAACTTCCTATTTTGGCTAAGATAAGAGGAAGTTAACTAAACACTGCACATTTCCACACTATAGCTACAAAATAAAGCCACAAAGACAGGCAGTAAAGTAGGATTCTTTTATACACTTGTTAAAAACTGTCGCTTTTTTTAAAGGTAGATGGAGGCAAAGGCAGTAGAATTTCATTTTAATCTTGATGTATTTAGGGATTTTTCAAAACGCTACAGTAACAAACGTAAGAATTCAGTATGACGTAACTGGAAATAATCACACAGACAGAAATTATCACAAAATGATGTTGCCATCTATTCACAATACTTCATTCTACCCACAGCTTCATCAAGCGCAGAACATGTTTCAAAGCTTATCTTCTTTTTAAAGGCACATTATCACTGGTATGTAAAACAGCACCAGCCTTCTTGGGATAAGATATAACCTTCAAATATTGCATGCAGTAGAGACAAAAGACCAAAGTAAAGTCAAGCAGAACAAAGCAATTACCAAGGTGGAATTCTGCCAGCAGAGAGTTTTCCCTTCTGCCCTTCACACAACAATCTATTTGCAACTGAAACTGGATTCTTGATCCCTGAAAAGAAAAATTAGCAAAAAATGGGAACAAAACATTAAAATATTTTTCCACATAGCATTGTAGTGTTCATTTTGGCAATGGGAGACAGCTTCCTTTAATTTCCAAGGCTTTGCCAAGTCATTAAGAGACACCTTATGTTATGTTTCAATTTAATACCAACTTTATCAGTTTTTCCTTCATGTGTCCTATCAGTAGTGACAAAGCCTTCTAATCAACCCCCCCCCCCTTTTTTTTTTTTAAAGAAAGAATCTTATTGAAATAATAGGAGTGACCTCCTACCACAGAAATCTCAAATTAAATCTATAGTATTCTACAGGCCAAAGATGTTTTATGATCATTAATTTTTCAAGATGGAAAGAGCTTTCATTTGGATCTATCTGGCCAGAAGAGGGATTATAGGATTCAGGCTTAGCTTTCTCTCACTCCCTCATTTCCTCCTTCCCCATGGTTGGAAGGATACATTTTGTAACAAACAAGCCTTGAAACACTTAATTTTACTATTTATTTTAGATTTATATCTACATGAGGAAGTTATTACCACGGTTTAGAACTATTCTAGTATAAAGAACAAAGCTTGAATGTTGTCAGAAAAGCTATTCAATAGTAACAGTTAAGGCTGTTCAATGTACTTAGGACAAAACCTAAACAACCCCTATTTGGGACTGTATACCTATATTTGTTTTGTGCTGAAAGCTAAAACTAGACAAAAAAAAGAGAAGCGCATTAATTCTCAGATTAACTAAGTCCCATATGCAAATGTATCTAACCTTATAACAGTAACACACAAAATAAATCCAAATGTAACTGATCACGTGAGAGAAATTATAATGAAAAAATCTACAGTATACAGAAATTTTATGTCCCAAGCAAACAGCTTGACAGATGAGCAGCTCTGCCCATTCTCAAGAATACATGAGAGGCTTCAGTCTGCAGGCTAGCACCCTGCATAGCCTTCTGACACTATAAAAGAAACTTTGGTCCCTTAGGATCCTAATTTGACCAACTTAACTAAGAGATCGAAGTATCAATTGACCTTATGATTGAATGATGTACCAGTAAGTTCTTTGAGGGGACAGAGAACACAAACAAATATAAAGCCTAATTTAAATGCCTGTAATCTTTTTTTTAATAATTGCATTTTATTATAAAGTTATCATTCTACAAATTCATCTGAGCAAACTCACTCCCATTGTGAATACTGTATAGTAGCATACAATTGTTCTGCATCGAAGTATTATCACTGAACTAATACAACAATATGTTACACAAAGCAAATTAACACAAAACAG
>NW_008824358.1:102318-103574 GCF_000699105.1 Pygoscelis adeliae | reverse complement strand
AATGCCTCCCCCTTTTTTAAAGGGGGCAGAATTTATTTAAACAGGGAAGTATTTACAATGTCCCCCCTCCAAAAAAGTAACAAAAAAGAACAAAATTGATCTTTGCACTTAAATCAGTGGTTAGCTTTACAATACGTAGTTAAACATACCACTCAGTGCTCCAACCGCTCCAAAATTTAATGACTTTCCATCCATTATACTGGCATCACATTCTATCTCACCCAGAAGGTTTAGGTTAGACCCCAATCCTGCATTTGTAAAAGGAGAATCCTAGAAATAAGAACAAAACACTATAAGGCCACATTCCGTAACAATGATCATTAATTTTTCAAGATGGAAAGAGCTTTCATTTGGATCTATCTGGCCAGAAGAGGGATTATAGGATTCAGACTTAGCTTTCTCTCACTCCCTCATTTCCTCCTTCCCCATGGTTGGAAGGATACATTTTGTAACAAACAAGCCTTGAAACACTTAATTTTACTATTTATTTTAGATTTATATCTACATTAGGAAGTTATTACCACGGTTTAGAACTATTCTAGTATAAAGAACAAAGCTTGAATGTTGTCAGAAAAGCTATTCAATAGTAACAGTTAAGGCTGTTCAATGTACTTAGGACAAAACCTAAACAACCCCTATTTGGGACTGTATACCTATATTTGTTTTGTGCTGAAAGCTAAAACTAGACAAAAAAAAGAGAAGCGCATTAATTCTCAGATTAACTAAGTCCCATATGCAAATGTATCTAACCTTATAACAGTAACACACAAAATAAATCCAAATGTAACTGATCACGTGAGAGAAATTATAATGAAAAAATCTACAGTATACAGAAATTTTATGTCCCAAGCAAACAGCTTGACAGATGAGCAGCTCTGCCCATTCTCAAGAATACATGAGAGGCTTCAGTCTGCAGGCTAGCACCCTGCATAGCCTTCTGACACTATAAAGGAAACTTTGGTCCCTTAGGATCCTAATTTGACCAACTTAACTAAGAGATCAAAGTATCAATTGACCTTATGATTGAATGATGTACCAGTAAGTTCTTTGAGGGGACAGAGAACACAAACAAATATAAAGCCTAATTTAAATGCCTGTAATCTTTTTTTTAATAATTGCATTTTATTATAAAGTTATCATTCTACAAATTCATCTGAGCAAACTCACTCCCATTGTGAATACTGTATAGTAGCATACAATTGTTCTGCATCGAAGTATTATCACTGAACTAATACAACAATATGTTACACAAAGCA
>NW_008824358.1:87541-102295 GCF_000699105.1 Pygoscelis adeliae | reverse complement strand
TTTTAAAGGGGGCAGAATTTATTTAAACAGGGAAGTATTTACAATGTCCCCCCTCCAAAAAAGTAACAAAAAAGAACAAAATTGATCTTTGCACTTAAATCAGTGGTTAGCTTTACAATACGTAGTTAAACATACCACTCAGTGCTCCAACCGCTCCAAAATTTAATGACTTTCCATCCATTATACTGGCATCACATTCTATCTCACCCAGAAGGTTTAGGTTAGACCCCAATCCTGCATTTGTAAAAGGAGAATCCTAGAAATAAGAACAAAACACTATAAGGCCACATTCCGTAACAGACTAGATCAAAACCTTTGTATAACTGATCTGATGACACTGATCTTGGTGCAGTGCACTTTCTTATTCTAGTAGTTTAATGTTCCACAACAAAAACAACAGCAATTTGAACAGGGCTAATTACTAATAATGGATATAATAATAACATTATTAGTAATTAATAACAAATTAATTACTAATAACAAATTACTATAATGGATACCTTACACCCTCTATAGGGTGTGATACATCTCAAGTGTAATAATGCGCTGATATAAAAACCAAATCACCCAACAATTTATGATCATTTATATGCAAGCAAAAGCCTTGTAACACGAGTGAAAATCTCTCCCTCCCTCCCCCAAAATACACACTTCATTTGGTCCCTAACCCGCCAAGTAACATCTAATAATCACTGCACAGACCGCAGTCTACCTTTGAAACTCTTAAGTATGACAGAGCAGCAAAACAGAACTGTACCTTTCATTAACATTCTAAGCCTATGATTGCAGCTCTGCATGCAGAAATAAAGAATCAGCATCAGTAACAATTCATTTTGTAAAATTTCTATTTGATCATTAGCATAAGGACAGTCATTACTGCGGTCTGGAAGTTTCTTGAGTAAAAACCAAGATGTATTTCATAGAAAGTATGGAACAACATTCAATAAACTAATTAAAAACCTAACTCCTCTTTTATTAGCACCTTCTGTAGCTTTTTGCAAACTCAAGGTTCTCAAACAAGAATTTTTTCATGCTAGAATTCAAAACACCCATTTTTGCTCCCCCATTTCATCAGAGCATCCCCATGACTTTAAACACACAAAGTTTCAAAGTAGCACAGTTCAGGAGCCTCACTGCCCTCTCAATATAATCCCCTCCTTCCTAGATGCAAGCACAAAATGAGCACAGGACAAAGATAACAGCCCAGAACAGCCAAACAGTAAAATTTCAGAGAGATGCTCCATGCTTTCAGAGTTTCATATCTGTTTTTATTACAACAGCATAACAACCGGATGCAACAAAGAAAAATGGTGGAATAAACCACATGTGAACACGTCGATGAAATTAGATGGTGATATTTTTACAGTACCTGTAATAAAAGCTGAAACGGGAAACAAATCTACTGGAAACAGCTCAAAGTTCTGTCTTAAATGTTATTAAGTGAACTGGTTCTTTTTTGTACATACTAATTTGTAATGAATACAAGGAAACGAAAGAAAGAGCACACAGAAATGAAAAATAAATTTGATGTTAGTCAGTTAGCTTTTGTTAACTTTCACATGAACAAGTAGTGAGTAAATTCAAAACCTGTTTTGCAAGATGTTGATTCTAATTTACAGAGATATTTAAAGTGTTCTTAGTGTTTGAGTCACCGAAACGTTATCTTCCTGAAGAATCATGAATACATAATACATGATTAATACATAATCACGAAACAGACTGTAATCTCTCCGTGTTCATTTTATACTACTCATCTTTATTTTCTGCTTTTTCCTTATGCATCCAAGTAGCAGCACAAGATTTTATCCCATTTTATCTCATCCTGCTTTACCCCACACCACAACAGATCTTCAAATTCACTGTGTATATTCATGGTGTTGTTCATTTTGACAGCAAATAAGTACATTTGAAACTTCTTTAGGATAAAGAAACGTTTGTGGTTTAGGGCACAGGGAATAACTTTCCCTAGAAGGGTAGGCGGGGGTGGGAATATGATTTAAAAAAGGCTACCAAGATGATGGCCTTGAAAAGGTGGAAGACTGCAGAGCAGCCGCTGGCTTAACCGACTTCATTGCTCCCCAGGCTCTACAAGTATGAAGAAAATTAAGTCAGTGAAGTTTAGAACAAAAGGAGCAGAGAAGTGATGGAAGGAATCTGAATGCGAACGGTGAAAGGTACTTGGAAAACAAAGTAAAAACAGGAATGCGTTAGGATGAACAATGCTTACTCCTAGTGCTGTCCGAATTCCAAGCACCTGTTCAAAATTTCTGTGGAGCTTTACTTAGCTTTACAATCAGGCTGCACTCGGTTAAGAAGATGGTCTCAGAGTTGCCAAGAGGAAGATGGTCTACTCTAACTTCACAGATCTGAAAGATGATCTGACAACAGCTTTAGACAGTGCAGGAATTGGGTGTGAACGCATGGAATTTTTGATACCTACCTGAGTGTCTCTGAGATGAGATATAAAGCCTTTGAAATGAGGCAGGGAAAAACCTTTATAAAAAATGGAAACAGACATTCACACCTACTTCTATGAATAGGCAAGGACATGAAATACACCACACAAATACATCTCTTTTTGAAAGCATTAATCTCTGCAAAGTCTGACCAAAAGATTTCAAGACTCTGATATACAAATGGAGGAACATCACTTATGAAAATTAAGGTGTATTTTGAAATGAAAATTCAAAACCTTCAAGGAATGCAGAAACATTATTAAAACAGAAGCGTGCATGCTGTCAAAGGGGGACAAAAATAAACTGAGCTAACTGAAGCAGTCTCTTTGTACCCTCGGACAGAAAAATGCAGTACTACAAGAACTACATGACTACCATAGGATGGGTAAGAACCCAATCAAAGCACGTATCCAGGAAGAGGGAGGAAGGTTTATAATACAGAAGGTATCTTCAGGAATATACTTTTATTTAAAAACGCAAGCAGAGATCAGCCTTTATATTTCTAAGGAGACTGAAAAAAGACAAGAAAGCAAACCAAGCATGAGCTTTGCATGTTAACAGCAAGCCCCACTACCATGGAAAAGTAAAAAAGAAGAGGAAAAGACAAACAAACGGCTATTCAAAGCATTTTAACAAAACGTAAGCTTTCAATTACGTGAAAAATACTAGACTACCTGGCAATTACTCCACCACTGAAGTATCGCTAACTTACAATGTATACCTGTAGCAAAGGAGATAATACAAAGCTTTAAGATGTGAAACAAGAGTTTCATTTTCCCGTCACCCATCTTGTAAAAATTCTCAGACTACCGAGGGTATCATTTTTGGTTTTAGAATCCTTTTTACTTCAAGATGTATTTATAAATGTTCTGGCAGCAAACACAGGCATGCTGAAGTTTCTAGCCGCGGTCAAAGTTGGAATGCTTGAAGAAGTTACTCAACACTGTAACACTAATAGTCCTGAATTACATCTAGGCAAATAGTTAAAATGCTCTATTTTCAACATGCATTAAAGAACATTCCATTCATCTTCGATACAGTTTTGGCCATGGTTTATTTGCAACTTTTAAAAGGGATTCAAAGTCTACACGCATTTCTTTTTACACACTGTAATTTTAAAATTTATTTTTCTGTGGGAATTTAGTGACAAGAAGTAACAGTCTACAAGGATGAGTCACGTCCCTTTCAATTACACCAGCTCAAATGTTTTCAAAGAACACTCTTGTCACAGATTACTGTTAGCCACTCTGCTGCAAAACATCATGGTATTGCTTTTAACTAGAATTAACAACTTCCAGTTCACTACCCATTAAAAGTTCATCTGTGGCGACTGCCTTAATACAACAAGGCCGCTGGCATTGTGCTTTCATCTTTAAAGATAAGTCCTTGGGACTAAGATTGTATATTCAAAAATCTTAATTACTATAAAATTAATAAATAAAGAAAAAACAATTCAACAAGAAACAAGTTCTTTCACTGCAAAATTTTGCTGACAGCCATGCAAACCCACTGCTTGAGTATACCGACAGGTTCAAAATATCCTTTGCATTGATCCACAACAACGACAAAAAAATTGAGCAATTTCAGTAGCAAGGAGATCGAAATCCAAAACATGACATCCGCTTCCCTATCGATCATATTAGTTTCCAATTTAAACTATGTTCATAAAGAACATTCTGCTGAAGTCAGATTAAAGAAACAAGTGATCTACACACAGTATTAATAAACTTAGACTACTTCTAAGTTTGAAATTTTCATCATTCTTTATAACAGACTTATGTTCTTGCCTCCAGTACCTGAACAGTGGACTATCTGAAGTGCTCTACAGTCAAAGAAAAGCTTGAAATTGCACATTGTTCTCACAGCCAGACAGCCATGCAATCAGCATGTGGTTTTGTTGAAAACTACAAGTTTTAAGGGGGGGGGGGACACGACCTCCTCCCCCACCAAAAAAAGCTGCCCAAATCCCTCTGTGTTTAAAGAGAAACTCAGACTTCATATGGTGGCTGATAGAAAGAGTGCAAGAAGAAACGGTACTGCAATAATGTCTCGTAGAAGCATATAGTGTAAATGATGACTCTTATGAAGCACCTTGTCCAGACCCATTTTATTACCAAAAGCTGAAAGAGGTAACATGTTCATTTGTTTCTCTGCAATGACAGAGTTCACAAACTGGGAAACATAACTGCCTTTAATCAACTTATCAAATACAGCTGATGCTTACGAAGACCAGCACAGCTATTTTAACGGTATTCTGGGTCAGCTGCTCTTGTTACTTTGCGAAAGAAATCTACCTTTTCTCTAGTTAACTGTTAGCATTATCATTTTAATCACAGAACACTATTTCACTTGAGATTCATATAGTCCAACAAAGAAAGGCTGTTCTTTCTCCATTTAGAGCCTGCAAAAACAAAACAAAAAACAGACAGCATACCACAAGCAAACTGTCAGTTTGCTCATAAAAGATCAAGAGCAAGTCTTGCGCCTCAACAAGTCTTTGAAGTGATGCCTCTTGGATTAGCTGAAATTCTGTGTAATAGGAGTTGTGTAATTGAGCGGAACTGAGCAAAAAAATTCATCTTTTGTGACACTTCCACGAAGAGATATTTGTGCCTTGCAAAGACTACAGATTTTTGGAATACAGCATTAAAAGTCCCAGAGAACTGTAGAAGTGATTAAATATTTCAGATAAAAACACAGCAATGTGTTCTACAGCAACCAAAATACCAAGAAGTTACAAACAGTACTCCACAATGGAATCTGTTATGACATGTTATACAAACTCTTGTTGTTCTGTATCTTAATCTGCATTACAGTGACACATGTAAACAAACACTGTTTTCATACAGATTTTCGCTATGTATTTGCCAACTCAAAATGCTAAAGTACTTTACGAAAAGACACTATTTTTTCCTGCATAAACAAAAGGCTAGTGATAGCTCATTACAGAGACAGTCAACATACAAACCTACATTTTTACCCTTAAAATTTTGTAATTGATGAGAAAAACTATTGTTTGCTTTATTGACTTGCCACATGCAGTTTCTGTTTTCCATAGAGCAATAGGAAAAATATCAGAATTAAAACAGAAGATGTAGCTCCAGAAATGACAGAGATGTCTGGAGGTGGTGTTCAGTATGAGATATGAGCAGATACAAACCTTTCAACATTTTGAAAGCTGACAGTCTAACGCTTTGGAATTTCTCATACCAGATCCAAAAAACTGCCGTTGCAAACCATACCATTTTCTGTTTTGAGTATACCTTTGATTTTTCCTCAATGTAACTGCATAGCTATGTACTTTAATTTAAAAGAAGCCCAAATCCCAAACCCAATGTTCTTTATCCCAGTAACAGAGAGAACAACCCGCAATTAAGAGGTTATATAAATCACTTAATAAATAAATGAAAGCCAATAATTACATTAATGACAGCAGTACAACCTGAACAAAATAATATTTAATCTTAAAAACAGGAAAAAGGAAAAAAATAGGTTTTGTGCAACAGTACACATAAAAATACTACCTAAGACAATTATAAAACCAGAAAGTGGAATGATGGCAGGCATCACCACGATAATACCAAGACAGATGAGGAGAAAAAGGTTGCCGATTGGAGTAATTTCATAAAGGGTTTTAATTTCATCTTAAAGCCCTAACTTCTTACACAGATGTCACTTCAGAGTATTTAAATCTACTAAAGTAAAAGAAGAAAAGTCTCTCGGGGATAACAAAAACAGATAAAATATCTACCCCAGGCACAGCTGCAAAGAGATATATAACTGTTAAGCTTCTTAAAATACGTTTTCTTGTGTGTAGCTCAGGAACACAATAAAAAAAAAATCACAACACAAAGTAGATATCTTCTATCCTCACTGAGGAGGGAACTGACACATAAAACAACCTTGTGAGGTAACAGCAGCCTCAGTTAGTTTATAGAAGTGCATTATGAATAATTCCATTAGAGAGATATCTTTTGTTTTCACCTAGCTATATTCTAATGTGTAAGATAACACATGAAAGCATATTTGAACAGTTCAGTGGAGACCAAAAGTACTGTTGAAAGCCAAGAAGCTTGCCAAGTTAAAAGTATGACTCAAGTCTTGGCTCCTAGTCAGCACATCACACATATTATTAAAGTACATACTGCCTGCCTTACGCTAACCCTATCAAGTATGTTAATTAACACTTTCCCAACATACGTGTAAGCAAATCCACTGCTAATCCTCTCAGAATACCACCATAAATTCCAAACCCAGGAAATTATTTTTACGGCACAACACTTACCTTGCCTTCCTTCTTTACTAATAAAGTTGGAGAGGAAGAAGCAGTTACTCCTTACAGAAGAGGAATACCTGTTTCAATCATTACTGCCATGGGGGATTAGTGGGCCTGGGACAATAACCAAACTGCCTCATTTATATCCCAGAAATTCTTTTAGCTTTACTCTCTTGTACATCATTTCATAAGGACCCTTTGCTAAAGTCAGATGCTATAAAAATCTCACCACTACAAAAAAACACTTCTCCAAAAACCTCACGAACAGCTGCTCATCTCTTTACGATTATCAAGATTTTCTATCTTAATTAACAAGTACCATTTTGAAATAAAAGCATTACTTGTCCTATTCTTCTACACATATTTTGTCATAAAAATCAGAAAAATGCATTATCTTACACTGAAGTCACATTTCCCCAAACAGCCTGCTTCTAGTCTCTTATCCTATCAGAGATCACACTGACCCAAACTAAAAAAAGTAAGAAAAAAAGCCTTTGGGAACTGCATTAATTTAAGCACGTAGCAAAAGTATGTTGTGGGACAAATGAGAACTTAAAATTTCTACTTAATTTTCACAGAGTCCTTTAACCGGATGGAGAGACAAGCAGCATTAAATTTATGCAATCAGTTTTGTAGAATTATCCTGAAGAACCGAAAAAGGTATGAGTAACACAACTCTGGCTATCATACTCAGAGACAGTTACCTCAACCTAATTACTACACGAGAGTGCTAATAGAACTACTAAAGACTAACCACATCTAAATTCTTTGGATCATAATTTCAAGAAATGAAACATAACTCAGTGTGAGAGATTAATGCAAACAAAAGGAATGAAGGCTTATCCTAGAATTTCTAGTTAACATATGTGACCAGTAGCATGATTTTTTCCCTAACTAAGAAGCAGAGCCAATGCAGTCTGCCTATAGCTCAGTAAGTCAGATATAAAGTTCCCTACAAAGTGTTCAATAAGTCTTTCATGACTGTATTTATTCTTGAAGGTTAAAAGACTATCTGATAAGGCACACCTAAGATGACAACCAAATTGTACCAACTAGACAACTTTTATTCAGTTTGCATTTTTAGAATGTCTTTAACTAAATTTACTCCAAAATATAGTGGAAAAGCAAAAGATAAAATAAGTGTAGCACAAAAATGGAAATCTTGGTCGATTTCCCATTTGAATTAATACCTTCCTACAGAAAAATCTGGCAGTGTATCCAAGAGACATATTTACTACTAGTCAGAAATTCATACCTCTAATTCTATAAGTGCTGCAGTCACTGCATCTGTTGCAAGAGCACCAGCCTGTAGCTTTTCAATTGCCTGTAAAACAGAATTTTTAGTTGAAGATTAGGAAATGCTAGTATTCTGTGACTAAGCCCCACATTTTCCTAGTCCTGTACAAAACAAAATCTTCACCAAATTAGTTTAAAATGTAAGAGGACATAAAAACAAGAGGCACTGGCACTAGTCAGTAGGCACCATGTGAGGACAGATCTGAAGGTATGATTTTACTACTCCGACATCACGACACTGCATTTAGCAGCAGATTCCTGCATGGTCAAATTTATAGCAAAATAAATTCTTATACCTGGTGTCCTCAGACGCTTAATGTTTCAGTCAAGAAGTTTCTATTTTTCCTTCCAAGATTCAACAAAAATCCCTAGCACCGTATATGGCAATTGTCATGAAACTGAACAGAATCTACAAGTAAGCTTATCTAAAAGCCAACACATGAAAACAAATCAAATAACGTTATCTTCAAATTATATACGCACACAGAAATGAACTTCTAGAGCCTAATATTATTTCTTAGATCCATACTGGACAAGACCTTACAGTCAAGTTCTCTCAGGGAACCCCAGAAAACAACTACGGCTGCATCTTCAGTCGCAAGACAAACCTGCGACTTGTTTGTTCTTCATACAAGATATTTATGTTGGCTACCTAGTTTAAGGAACCAAATGGAATCTCAAATTAAACTTAAATTCAACTGCAAACAACCTTTTTCGACACATAATTAGCTGGAAAATGAGTATCATCAGGGCTATTGCACAACTTTAATGAAGCTAGTGTTAAGTTTGGATGATCTTTGAGGCTTCTCATTACAAAATTAGATCGGTATTAGGATTGAGCAACAGAACTGTAAGATGAAGTGATAATTATCAGAGGCCAACTCTGAGACTCCTCTAAAAAGCCTGCCAAGCTCCCCAGCTCCTTCTCCCTGGAGAAAGCAAAAGGCATTAGAAATTTTGGAGACAGGTCTTCCAGCTTCTCATTCAATTCTTAGTAGACAGGACTTGCCAGTTCCAAAGCTAAGTTCTTGGAGGAGGAAGAAAAAAAAAAAAAAGTAATTTCAATGGAAATGAAGGTCTTGTCATTTCTCCCTTTCCAGCTTTGGGAAGAGGGTTTTGATTTTTTTTTTTTTTTTTTTTCCTGTTTCTACCTCCCCTCCCATTAAGAACTTAAGATCGATCAAGAAGAAAAGAAATCCCTGCATTCTCAGAGCAATCTGGTTGCTAGAGTTTAAACAAATCCCGAAAAGAGTAGACATTGATGAAAGAAAAATCCAGACACCATATTTAGCTCCAGAAATCCCAGAGCCTCAGGAACATTGCGGGAAGCTGTAGGACTACTCTGTGTAGGTACCACTGTGTCCTTCTCCTGTTCCCCCACTGTTCCTGTGGTGTCTGCCATTTGCCACCACTGATGAGAATGTTGCTGCACCTCATGGCCATGCAATCTATTGACTCGGTATCACGTTCACTGTTGCTGCTCCATTTTTCCTCTAGAGATGCATACAGCCTAAGTAGCTAAACCCAGATATGCCCATTCAAACTGAAGGGACAGTGCTACCGAATACATTTCTTGTATACCCGCTACAAGACTGTGGAGCTGGTGAGACATACCTTCTGACAGGCTCTTTTGCACACATGCTTGTATTCTTTAGCTTTGGATTCTGAATGATAACCTGCACCTACAGTTAAGGCAAAAGGAAAAGAGGATTATACTACCTGTCAAACTACAGCCTATAGTTCGCATAAAGAATTAAGACACAGACAGATACAGCCTTCCTTATTCTGGATTACATTGGCATTTCCTTTTTGTATCAATGATTGACAACTTTATGCGTTCCAACATTAATTCAAATACACTCAGTAAAACACAGGATACAGAGCAAATATGCAGAAGCATACAGGTATAAATCTCAGCGCCATACAATCTGCTCTCATAAACATTCTCCAAGAGGTTCCAGTTTTGCTCATTCTTGGATGATTTCCAGTGTAGCTTTTTTATTTATTGTCCATCATTGGGCAAAAACCCTGGGTTTAAGTCAAACCCCAATCTTCCTTTTACTGCTGATTTGCAAGTTTGCAGTTACCATTCTGTTCATCTTCTCGTGTTTATGCTACATGTTTAGAGCTCATTACTCCTGCTGCAGGACCAGGAGAGTTCCTGGAAATAAAGATCATACAATTTTTTTCACCTTTTTCTCATTTTCAGGCTTTATGTCTATCCTGTTGCATCTAACAATTTTGCCCTGTTTTGTAGCCACTGCCCCCTGCTTCCATACCTGAAAAATTTATCAGCGCCCACTATCCAACTAAGTATAGCACCAGAAAAATAACAGACAAGACTAGCAGACTGATATTTAAATTCCATCTTCTTCTGTTTTCTTGGGTTTTGAACTTGAAAAAATATGCTTGTACTTATCTCAATTTCCCTTTCCTCAGCTCTAGAAGTGTTACCTTTGAGGAATCTAATAAAATAAGTTTAACACTACTAGTGAAAGAAAAAGAGTTTTAGACAGAGTAAACCAACACAGTAAAAGACAACATTGAACAATTCTCTTTGCTCTTAAAATAGAATACCAGGGTCATCAAATATCAACCCAGAATAAGTTCTTTGAGGTTTTTTTAGGTTTTTTACCTTAAGGATTTTACAAACCAAGTAGCATGTTGGTTTTTCAAATGCTTTAGGTGTCACCAAGCTACTTAGCTCAATTTCACCTCATGTCATCACACATATGTACAACCAAATATATAGTCAGATGTAAGCATCACTAATATTTTCAAGATGAACAGTATTTAAGAAAGAACCTATTAGAAGAGAATTTATGAACAAGACACGCATAACACATCATTTTTGTATCACATCTGAGTAGATGACCTCTTCATTACATGTGGAAAAAATAAATAGTAATTCACTTAAATACGAACAATATCAAAAAAAAGAGACTTGGAGGAAAACTTTCAGAAGGGTAAAAAAAAAGTGAAGTTCTGCAACAAACAGCCTAAGGAGGTTTCAAAAAGTCTTAACTAGACTGTCCTTATAGACAAGCTAGACAAAAAACTGTCAGTAATGAAACAGCTATGTTTGATCTTTCTCTAGGGTAAGGAAATAGACTGAAAGATCTCTCACGTTTTGTAGATTTCCCAAGCTTAGCAGGTAACTGCAGAATTCGACTTTTTATAACCATTTAATTTAGGGATTTTGTTTGGGGTTTTCTTTGTCGAGGAGGAAAAAACCCTACCATTCTGAACACCCAGAAACCTACATTTTTATTATCAATTTCCAAGATCCTCCAGCCAATGCAACTTCCAATCAAACTCTCCACTCCCAGATTTACACCTGAAGTTAATGTCACTTCATTAACATACTAGTAGTCCAAAGCCAATATAAAATTTTTGTTGATATTGAGTTTGTATATGCACTATTTCCATTCCAGCTGTTATGCTTCTGCATCTTACCTGCATGGACAAGCACAAATCCCACTCGTTTCCCTCTTTGGGTTTGCTTTGTTTCGGGCTCTTTGACCACCACTTTTACAGCTGTAACCTGAGACGATTTGGAAGGTAACACTTCTACTGAACTTATCCCCTTCTCCATGATCATACATTAGGATCACCATCTTCTACTGGAAAAGAGCATCCTTCCATTCAGAAATAAACTCTGGAGAGGAATCATCCTAAAACCAAATCACATGCATACGTTAGATACTGATTTCAAGAGATGAATTTCACACAAATAACTTCAGAAAGAACTTTTGGAAGAGAGGTTTGAAAGAAGGAGACTATGCCTCTTGAAAGAAGGGCTTCTAAGTTCTGCCTCTTCCCTAGCTAACGGCATTAATGAGACTTAAAATAATCAAAAGTCCACGTTGCAAGTTGAAAGCAGCCTTTTCGTTACGACTTAACTTGAACCTAATCATCTTTCCAGACATTGTAGGGAATTGTTGATACAAGGCTTGCCCGTGACTGAGAGAAAGCTGCTTTCCATGGTCTCCTTTTATTCAGCAGTACAACTTATTTCTCCTCCCATCACGCCTAGCTAGTTTTTAATGTGAGGCTGCTCTACAGCCACAATGTTTACTTCTTAAAAGTGTTGTTCCCTGCTTGTGTGGAAAGTCCTAAGCAGCGCTGTAGCAATGCTGGCAAAAGCCGAAAGACAGTATACATGGTTGCACGGCACAATCTCCTATCCTCAAATCACACACTGGCATCTGCCTGCGTGATTTTGTGTCTACATTTTATGTAGGGGATGTAGAATCCGTGCATTAACACAAATTCAATAGTCATATAAGAAGTTACAAACACGTGCTGCAGAGAATTGTAGCATATGAGTAACACTTAAAAATGCCATACCTTTTCCTTTCTTTTGCAGGAAATAGCTGTTTAAGATCCTATAATGAAATCCTACTCTTCCACACTTTTTCACCCCTTACCCTTGTTATTCTCCACTAATTTGCAGGCAGGGAAGAAAAAAAGAAATTAACTTTTTTTTTATGGCAAAGTATTTCCAAAAAAAAAAAGCCAAATAAGCCTAAAACAGCGAAAGAAAGTTTGCCTAGATAAGTGTAAGGATAGCTACCATGATTATTAGTGAACCACAACATGCTTAAGTCGATCTCAAATAATTTAGTAACCCTATTTGGCTTTGAACTTAACCCCTAAGACGTTTATAGAATTTAATGTTTATAGAAAATTAATGGGAAAACAGTCAGTATTTTCTAGTATACAAAACAAAAAAGCTCCCAAGTTATAGTACAGAACTATGTATTTTTCCGGAGTCACAAAACAAATTCACCGTATTTACTGCTCCTCTTATCCACAGCGTAATACGTGTTAATCCTGACACAAAACTGTCTCTCTAGTTCAACAGGTAAAATGAAAAACAGAGACATTCTACCTGTTGAATTAATTCAGGAAGTGAAAAAGCATATAGTATTAATGCATGAATGGAGAAAACCTCTATAACATATTAAGATATTCCAATATGATGTCTATCACTCCTACCACCTCAAAAGGGACTACTTGTAACCTAAGAATACTAGAAAGTGAACAGAAGTGAAAAAAATCAGATGTCTAATACACAGGATTTAAACCACAGACTTTGCAGATGCTATATGGCTTACTCCAGTCGTTAAATACCACTCCATTTAAACAACCAAAACAATGCAAATGATGTTTAGCAAGATTTGGCACTGGCACAGAACAGACAAATTTGCTGGTCTACCGCAACCATCCCTTCAATAATGAAGATCAGCACAGCTTTCTAGGAAGTTATTTATTTTCACCCATTTTTTTCTTAGATGTTAAATGTATACAGGTACCTTCATATATTTATAAATTTCTCTTTTAAAATTAAATATGAACTTATTGTTATAAGCATATATATTTACACAAAATGAAAGACCACTACAATACATAAACTCTACGTAGAGAAGAAGCCTTTATGGACTACATCCAATTGTAACGGTCTCCTGTATAAACTTCAGAGCTAAAATTAAAGCCCTAATCACTGCGTTTACTTCCTTTTTGCTAACAATAATGAAGAAAGCTCCAGCAGCCATTGGTACCGGCAGCAAGCTGAAACACAGCCTGTTTCCTACAAACTCCGCTTTGCTGCATCTTATTACACCACACAGTACGTCATTACGGCGACAGGGGCATGACAAAGCCTCAAGTAAAACGACAGAGGAGCGAGTAAGGAACCTATACTCTTGCAGAAATGGAAGACGTAGTGTGGCGGTAGGGAAGGTAATAACGACGGTAGTTCAATTGTTTTTGAAAATGAAGATATAGATGCCACTTAAAGACTAACTGATGGCATAACTCCGGACTGAAATCCCTAATTAGGCCTTCACATATACTCGGGTCTGAGGATGCATTTATTTTCCACCAGACAACGTATTGTCAGCCTATCTCAATAATTTTCTATAGTTCATAACACTTCCTCCACATCAGCTCAGTTTTGTCAAACCCCTTCCATCTCAAACCGTTCTTCAAGCCTTTCCGATTTTCACACACAAACCTCCTGCTTCCACTCTGTAAGCTCCCATCGGACCCAACCTTTCCCTTTCTAGCTTCGTCTAGGATTTATCTGTTCTCTTTCCCAGCTGTCATACATTCATCACCTCTGATCTCACACCTCCTTGTTACACAGCTCACTGTTCCACATCTGTACAGCTACAGAAACAGGGGAGGAACATACTCTCGTTTGACTCCTGAAGAACATGAACCGCAATGATTTTACCAAAGCAGCCCAAAGCACTTACTGCACTGAAAAAGTAACGCCGAATCCTACACAGGCGCTCAGAGAAGTGTAAATAACTTGAGCGTCACACCCAACGTAGAAAGAGTTGCTCGGTCTTTCAGTGCACTTGCCACGGACGCCGCAGCTATTCCACCAGCCGAGAGGCGACCCTCACCATTCCCCCCAGGCTCAAAGCTCTGCCTAACGCTCACCGCACAGAAACTTCCAGGCGCGGCAGAGGGACGAAGGAAGGAAGAGATCTACGCGCCGATGTCGCCGTCTCAACATCGGCAAGATGGAAGAGTTTGTTTCTAAGAGCTTTCGGGTTTGACAGGAGGAGGCCTGAGGTGGGGGGAGGACGAAGAGCAACAGGGCGAGAGGAAAGCGCTTCACCCCACGAGCGAGCAGCCCAGGCCCGCGGGGGAACGCTTCGACAACCGCCGGCGAGCAGCGGCGGCCGAGAAGCCGACGGGGAAACGAGCAAC
>NW_008824358.1:76400-86467 GCF_000699105.1 Pygoscelis adeliae | reverse complement strand
AGCTGCTCTGCCCCGCCGGCCCCCGGCCCGCTTCCCGGCCCTCTCCCGGCCTTCGGGCCGCTCCCCTCTCCCTCGCTCTGGGCAGCTTCCTCACGAAGGCCTGTTTCCACCGAGCAGAACCTGATGAAAACCCAGACCAGCGTCTGATGATGGGTTTTGCGTTACGGGTTTGTATAGGTTCTGTTAGCTTGCTCCCAGCAGATGCCTGACATACGGTGGCTGCCCTGAACAAAACAAACGTCACCGATTACAAACCGGTATTTCTCACAATAGTCCTGTCAGGAAACCGTGACACCGACTGGCTATTTCGCATCTCCTTCCTTCAGTGGGCATTTGAGTTCTGTGTACTGTTACAGGAATATAAAGTTCCTATAAATCTCTGCCCACTTGGTTCTGAAGGAGACTTGATGTAAACTCTGCTGGTGTCGCTTTCTAAAAGCTGCCTTCCCAGGAACGAGGGCAGCCACATCTAAATCCCATTTCCTTCATGCCTTCTCCGATGATCGTTACCGTCAGTTCTGGGAACCAGCTGCGGACATCTGCACCACTTCATGTATGCCAGTTCACGTTGCCTACTGTTCCTAACGTGCCTTCAACTCCTGCAGCCCCTGCTCCTCTTCTTTGTAGGACTCTGAAACAAGACCAGATGCCCTTATGGAGTTACTTACATTGTAGAGTACATTTATCTTAGCTGACGCCTCAAATTTGCATTTGCAAAGGTCAGCTTTTTCAAGTTGAAACTGTAAAATTTTTGAAAGATCAAGACAGTTTTCTTTTTGCAGAATTCACTGAAGAGGTTTCCCTGATCTCTTGCTCATGCTCCAACGTGAGAAGTGATAGGATATATTTTATGTAAAAGATTCTCCTGAGCCCTCTAGATGAAACAGATTTCAACTCCTCCCCATTTTTCTTTTCCTAAAAGGGAGCACGGCGTGTAGCTGTTGCAGTGGTTCCTGCCACAGTGGCCAGTATCATTCGTTCTCTGCAAACAAGCTGTCAGGAAATCACCTGCTTCAGCCAAACTGCTTCTTTAAAGGGGATTTTTACAAATCAAGTTTCTACAGAACTTCCTCTGACACCAATTTCATTCACTAGCCGAAACACATTTCAAGGCAAATAATAACTAGTAATGGATTACTTACATGGTAATGATGGTAAGAAGCGTAAGACAAACATAATTTGGTCTCACTTGCATTTGTTGTAGTGAATACATTTTAGCCTGTGGCCACCGTGTTGTACACAAGTTATATTGTATATTAAACATTAACAGAAACTTGAGCACTGAACTGTCGAGAACCAAATAAAAAATCTGGAAACTAACCTTTTTACCCCCAGAATTTATTCCATCTCCACTGTGTCCTTATCTTCCTATGTAGGATCTTCCCCAGGCATTCAGGAGGCTCCTTTCTGGCCTGCCTTATAATCACAGAAATCTCTTTTATGGCTTTTTTCCCAATAAATAACAATGTGCTTCCATTAATTTTTGTATTATCGACTTTTTTTTTTCCGAAGAGCAGCCTTGAATATTTTTAACGATGCAAAAAACCATGAAGAACAAATGCAAGTCTCCTTTTTCAACACACGTTTTTGGCACACAAAACTATGTGGCTTATGGAGATCAGCTTTTGTCTTCCATGTTACCAGGTGCTTCCTCTTCTGTTGGATAAGACTACAACGAAATAATGTGAAGTCCACAAACCCTTCAAAATTCTTTGGCCTCTTTTCACAGATTTTAACGTGAGGTCCAAATCCCAGTTGCAAGTTGCTCTGTTGCCAATTTTTTTTTTTTTTTTAAAAGTCCTCGTTATTCTTGACAGTGATGCTGAAGTGAACCAAGGAGATTCCACAAAATACTTTTTTTGCCTTTCAGATGGCAATAGTTATATTTGAGCTAGGACGATCTGGTTTTTGGGGAAAGGGAGGGTGTTGTGTGGAAGTGTTGCAATGCACTTGTGTTGGCCACTACCAAAGAAGCTTTGATTTGACCTTGTGCATTCACCTCTATGTCCTGTATAAGGTCCTGTGTACCTTCTGCCCCCCGCCCCCCGTTTTCCCTTTCTCTGTCCACCTCTCCTGTCTGTCGGCTAAGAAGGAGGCAGCACAACATGTGGCTGACTGAGCTACACATATTTTGACCTGACCCTTCTGTCAAATCTCCTTGAAGTTGGCCAGCAGGTTCAAATTACGAAGGTAGGCTGACAGACTGATGGATGGACAGCGTGATCACGGAGCCCTTCTTTCTTTAGGGGGGAAGCTGAAAACATCGTCAATGTTTGGTCCTACCCCATTCTCCAAGAGAACTTGGTTTCAAATCCAAACGTCTGTTTCCACTTGTATTTTGATGCTTCTACTTAACTTGTTCCTTGCCGCCGGTGACGGTTTCCAAACTAGCCAAATATTTCTTGGTTTTTCCTGTTTTCTGGTCCTCGCTCTTCTCTAGATTTGTGGTGCTACTCCAATAAAAAGGTGATCTCATTCTCTAAATCATTCCTCAGCGTACAGGTTTGAAGTGAAAGGCTTCCTTTATTCCTTTTACAAAGTTTCCAGCTGTGTTTTAATGCCTGGTTTTGGTTTTGTTCTGTTTCTTCTTGCACTTTGTGTTTTGAAGCAGACTCCACTAGTTTTACTTCCTAATTTGATAAAGAGCTTACCTGCTGCTTTAATTTATTCTGAATGAAAGTGGCTGTTCAAGCCCAGAGGCTTCAGTAAGGCTTCATCTCACTTGCTGTACTATAATGAAACCATTAATTAAAATCTGAGGAAAGAATGCAGGCACGTATGCCACCGCTTAATTGCTTCTTGGAACTTAAAGTATTGTTTTAATACTGACACCCTCCATTTCCTGAAAGAAAAGCTCAGAGAGTGGATACTTTTGGGGTTTTTTTTGACCAAACGTTGAGTGGGGTGATCCCATGTGCTCAGTAAGAAGAATTTAAATGCCTTTGCAGCCAGGCAGACCCACGGACATTCACACTGGTACAAGCACATCCCTACAAGAAGCACTTTCACACAACACTGCTGGAAACTTCTCCTTTGACCAGGACTTTGAGAAGCATTCTGCTCCGGAGGCGTGAGCGACACTCAGTTAGGAGCTATGTGCAAGGGGTATGCATTTGCTGTTAAACTCAGCGAGTTGCCCAACACCATGCCAAGCAAAATCATTTGCCTCAGCTCAGGGAAACAAGATGAAGTCCAACCTCTCCCTGCTGCCTCAACAACTCCCGTTTCAGACTCAGGAGTATAAACTCTTGTCAAACTGGGCTAGGGCACATGCTCTGTACGTGTCCTATAGTTCCTCCACTGAGGAAATTCCTTGCAGAGATAAACTTCGGAGCTTCTTTGAGTAAGTCTAGGCAACGCAGTATGCATCGATGAGGTTCTGTCAAATCAGGCCCACGTATCTGACAACATACATTCAGACATCATACTAGTTTGTTACAATGATGTGGACAAAGTACAAAGAAAAGGGAGAGACCATTTGATACCTCTGCTAGTAACAATCCTCCAGGACTGCTGGTTTTTATTAGGTTTTTATAGGTTTCTTCAAACCTGTAGCGAAGTAATTCAGCTACTTCACTTCAAGGCAACTAGAATTTGGAGTTGGGAGATGCTAAGCTATAGCCTTCAGGTGCAACGAAGGAGAATATTTAATAGTAGGTGACAAGAAAGGCAGGCTTTTCATCACAGTTTAGATCTCCTTTCTAATAATTCTTTAGCTTTTTTGCGGGGCAACAGGAGAGCTGTTTTGAATAAAGAGGTCCTGACCGCACAAGACCACTTTATCCCTGCTTTACGAAAGAAGGTGTTCCAGGCAACAAATAGTTGAACCTTTGGATTGGGAGGTTTCCGGGCTTTTGGACACCTGTTAAAGGACAAAGATGCTGAGAAAAGGCAGGAGAGGAGGAGAAGACTCACAGCCCTCTCCTATCCCTTTTGACCCAGATGAGAGGACAACCTTAATCAATTCAAGACAACTTTAATGCTTTAACAAAGAGTTTGTCTGTCAAGTGGCCATATGGGGAGGGGCGGGGGGGGGGAAGGCAAGCACATAGAAATACAGCCCTGTATCGACCGTTCCAGTTTAGTTGAGGAACTTCGCAACTCATTTCTACAGTCAACAGAAAAAGAAGCTGAATGCACCAACCAATACAAACAGGAATTGTTATCTGAATTATTGCATGCAAAAGGAGAACAGCATCTGAAGGCCGTTGCAAAGGCTGGAATCAATCCACTCAGATACCACGTTATTAATCCCCCTGAAAGACTGGCTGATCTTTGCAGGTAGCATAAATAAGCCTGCAGTCTTCTCCAGGCATGCTTGTTGTTTCCTCTGCATGTGAAGAGGCCCCTTCTTTGACTTCCAGCCAGTAAAGTAATGTTTTTTCCAGATAATGAGCCACTTTACATGAGGAAAATACTCTAGCATCCCGGGCCTGTCTAAACAGCATTCCACGTACTCCCGGCTGCTCAACACCCACACGCAGTTATTTCCAATGCTCGTTCCATCGCATCTCAAAAAACTCTTAACTCGATGTGATGGCGGTCTTCTCTCAGCCAGCTTTCACAGTTGTAACTCGATAGGGGCCAAATCATAAGACACAGGACTTTTGAGAAGTGAAACTTCGAATACGCATTCATCAGCCGTTGCCAAAATAACCACTAGTAGTAAATCCCTGCAAGGTTTTGTCTTTATTCCTTAAAGATGGAAAGTGAGTTATACGCGCAGTGGGTACGTACGGGCCATTGTAGCAGGATAGTCATCTCCCCATCAACCGCTGTGGGAAATCAGGAAGCCAGGACTCACAGAACAGTGGTTTTCAGAGTCGGAGATCATTTCTCTTCACGCCCACACAAAGCATGGTGCAGATTTAAATATGACAATTTAGAAGTGCATATTTTGGCAAAGCGGGCCGAGTTGGTGACTAAGTAAATCCTGGACTAGATTTTCTCCACAGGTTTTATCATCTCACTGTTTTTATGGGTTTTGACCTGCACGGTTGCTTTCTGCAGCTCTCCATAGGTAATGATTTAGTCCAAACCAAAGTTGTTTTATTGCACGCAAGGTGTGATACAGTTTCAGTAGGGCAGTCTTCACAACATCCTCCTCTTCAAATTCTGTGATACTGGTCCAAGTGCAAGAGAGTTCAGGGTACTTAAATTCACTGTGAAGCTATAAGAATAATTGGCAGAACCATTCTCTTATTGGGGAATTTCTGATCTTCAGGATGTAAAATGAGGAGAAAAAAAAAAATCCATTCTCATCCCTCCAACTAGCTCACGAGCTCTATCAGCAAATTCACGTTTTGGAGAGATTGAGATCGGTACAAGAATTGATGCAAATTTATTTCAGGACAGAATTTGCACTTTTAATCTACAGCTCTTTTAATATGTGCATTTAAGTTCATTATTGTTACCCCTCTTCTGTATATTGCACCTCTTACCTTTCAAAAATTTGACTTACAGCAAAGTAAGGCAGCCATTCTGTGACGAATGCATCTTTGCTTAAGAAGGCAACTTGCTTTGCTGTCAAATGTAAATTTGGGGCCCCTTAAGAAAGCCGGCTAACTTTAAATGTAGGGATACGTTTATATCCCTTTTGGGTGTCACCGGTCTGCTACACCTGTTTTGATACTCATACGAGAGTGTCGCAAGTAGCTCTGTAGCCATCACCTCGTGCAGCATCCCTTTGACTCGGTGAACTCCACAGAGGGCCATACGCAGCACGCTACCGCGCACTGCTAACAGCTGGGACATGCATTGAAGTGGTCGGTCTGGTCTTCTGGATTGAGAAGGTGATGATCCATACGTGAGGGAGACGGGGTTCCGTGAGGCATAAGGGTTTGGGGTTTTATTTCATTAGAAAAAATAGAAACCTGCTAACAAAACAGTCATTTTGCAAAGTCGAGCACTTGGACACCAAAATATAGAATAATGAAGACTGCTCCCCTTCATGGCATTTTCCTGTCAGACCACAGCTCAAAGAAAAGCACCCGTTTATGTAACCGAAACAAATGCCAGAGCTGATTTCACATGTACCGTGCTTGATTTTCTGTCTGACATGGTTTTGGTTCCTAGGCATTCATATTTAGTTTCCTCATACAGAGCTCTACAGTTCACCAAATGAGAAACATGCAGAAAAAAAATGCGTAACTTGTGGTTGGTTTGGGAATTACTGACCTTCTTTCCCACCTCTGGCTGTCGGGACTCCCTTCAGAACAACTCTCGGTCGACACCAGAGGCGTCGTTCATCACCGCGCATCTTCTCAGGCTCCCTCCCTGCTGGTGCTGCTCAGTCGTTACTTTTGCGGAACTCTCTCAGGAAAAGGACCGACAGCCCATGCCGCCCTGCCCCAAAATCCTGCTCAAGCCCAAGGCATCCGTTCTTGGGGCAGCTCACGCACCCGCTCCCCCTTTTGATTGCCCGGGCATTAACCTAAGGGGAAAAGCAGATGGGAGAATGAGGAAGGGAAGAAGCTTATGCTTAGGGGGTTTGCACTCAACAGAAATTATTTTAACTCTTCATCACCTGTAAAAATCACAAGCGTCCTAAAACAGATACTTTGCTATTCTTAGTCCTTTTGGTAACCGCTTCTGTGAAGACTTATATTTTCCACGGACAAACTGCCAACCCAGTTGAGCAGTGGTTCAGCCACACACGTTGCTGACTGCAGCGGGCAGTTTTTCTGTTGTCGTTCAGACTTACAATGTCAATCTTTGACTCGTGGTGTCGGAAGTCAATACAAACCGTTATCTGCCTCCATTGCCCTTTCCCCCCTTCCTTGTCCCAGAAATATACGAAGGTCTGAGTGCATCGGGCAGGATTTCAGTGCAAAGCCAAGGGATTTATGCAGTGCCAAGGAGCGTGTGGGACGCAGTCCAAGAGCATTTGCCCATGAAAACGCGGCAACCAGCCTTTGGATCGGGTGTCTCCGAGGATGGGACAGGAGCGAGGTTTGCCAGGGCACTCACTGGAGGCTAGAAGCAACGTTGTTTAAAACTTGCACAGTCTCGCATAGCTGAAATGCAGAGCTGGAACAGTACTGAGCAGGGATTACTCATATGCTAGTGATGAGGAGGATATAAAGTAATAATGACCTTAAGTGACATTAATCTCGATTGGATCCAGAGGCCGGACAACAATATTCCCATTTATAACACCGTATGTCAAGCACAGAGAAATACACAAGACAATAGACCTTTCTGCCACCTTGTCTTGCTTTTTTACAGGAATACAGTAACACAGTCCTGTGCATGAAAAGGTACATTTTTACATTCAAAAGGTTGCAGTTTTTTAAAGTATTCTATGAAATAAAGAATAATGAAAATTACTGTGCCATCAGAACTACTACTTTTGTCGTTCTTATCATAGCTACAAAACTGAGGTTGAGGTAGTTAACTCATGATTTAAGACAAGTGCAAAACAACTTAATTACTCTAGTAGTTTTAAATATATATAAGTTTCTACGACTTTGTTTAAAAAAACCCCACAGTATTTTGGTTGGTTGTTTGCTAAAAAAAATATGTGACAGCACGACTTACTGTTACCTTTGGACACTACTGAAATACGAAAAGAACAAAAAGCCAACTTGCTATTAATTGGAAATAATACATTCAATTTTTAGAAGGAAGGAATAATAGAAAACATACGTGGCTCTTCATCTCTGGTTGTCTGATCTTTCTTGGTTTTTAAATAAATCAAACCCTCTTGTGATTTCCACTTGTAATATTAGATCTTTAAATGTCTGGCTTACACTCTAGCATGAGCTCTGATGGCTGCCAACTTGGAGACAAACTACTTTATACCAGACCTCCATAAGTTGCTAGAAAAATGAGTTCTGTCTCACTTTTAACAGTCCTGTTTTTTAATGTTATTTTACTTAATTGCCGTCACTTTTGCTGGTTACGTGACATTTAGTGAAAGGGAAAAATAAAATCACATTTTAAAGTTCAGAGGTTAGAACTTCTAGATCCTATTTTCATGTCTAAAAGGATGAGATGGTCAAAAACATCCTTTGTTTTGTTTACACCAAGGGTAACAAACTGCAAGGAATTCTAGAGGAGACACGACCGCTTCTTACCAGACTTCCGAGATATGCTTCTGCTGAAAACACAGAAAGAAATCGCTTCAGATTTTTTTTAGCATTATTCTGGAATAGTGGCGATGAGATGATGGGCTTTGAGCCATTAGCACTTAGTAGACACTAACTTGATTTTTAAAAAGAAGGTGCAAAAAAAAAAAAAAAAGTGGATTTAGACCTAAACATTTTATAAACAGACCAAAACCTTCCATCTAAGATGCATGCTGGAACAGATCCTGCAGTTCTTCCCAACCAAGATGCCCCCTCAGGACTCAGCAACTTGAGAACAACAGAAAAAAAAACCCTCAACATCCAATTAGATAAAATTATCATACATTAAGCATTTATATGATATCAAGTACACATTACCACACAGCAGAATGGGTTTTTTAACCAGCAGTTAAAACCACTGTCAAAGTCTGCCTCAGATTTTTATGCATTTTGTCTTGCTATGGCTTCCAAGTACAGGCTAGGCTTCCAAAGCGGACATGTCAGAGTACCTTCAGATGCTTCCACCAGAGAAGGTAGCCAGCACACGTACAGGTGAAGAAAAGACACAACGTAACTTATACCATCTAATTTCAATAAGAAGTCATCCCTATTTGTGAATTTTTAATTTTATAAACCTGTTTTGTTTTTTTTTCCAAATTAGCCCTCCGGCAAAGTTACTGTAAAGGACAGATGCATTGCAGAAGTACAGAAGTTCTGTTGGAGAGTTTTGTACCAGTGAGTCATTCAGCGTATCTGGGCGTTCTGGAGGAGCGGAGATTCACCGATGCCACGCGTTGTTTTCCTGTAAAGTTATAAAAGCACCGAGCCGAACACAAAAGCACCGATAATTTAAGTGACTCTACTCAACTACTGCCGGGAAGTCAAACAAGCAGGCTATGCCTACTGCTCGTGCACGAACAAGGAACGCTCCTTTGTAAGAGCACGCACATCAAACGCGTCAAAACAGAAGTATTTGGTAGAAATTGGCAGGGTTAGAGGATTCAAGAGACAGTGCAGTTTGTTGCCTTCATCCCTCACCAAATCTGCTTCTCCGTACAAATTATTAAAGTTACGGGAGACTGTCTGCGGACCTGGTATTAAAACAGAATTTGTAAGCGCACCAACACAGAATGAAACTCCCCATTTTTCCTACAGCTATAAAAGGGTGCTCTTACAAAGCAAGTACCTACAACAATTAGTCCTACCCAGGCTGTATTTCTGAAAGAAACAGAACAATTATGAACTTATCCACTTCCCCATTGACAAGGTGTAATACTGGTTAGTATCTCCTGTTACCAGCCACTGTCGGAGACAGGCTGGGCTAGGTGGATCCGTCATTTGACTCATGTTTCTTCTGTTCAGACCTTTTGCTTTTGTTCTCAGCTGTCCAATTTTCCACACACTTTATAAACGCTTGCCCTTCTGTCACCACTAACGTTAGTATATCCAATCTCTAAATTTCATTCAATTCAAGCTATTGTCCCTAGTGCATTTCATACGCCTACAATATATAAGCCATACAATGAATCACACTTAGGAAAAAATCTGTACAAATACATGCTATGTCAAAATTTTACCCTTTCAGCTTGGTGTCACTACTTTGTGCCTGGAAATCCTATCGTATGTGCCAGTCTTAAGAAACTGCATTGAAGACAACTGCTTAGTTTTCCATGCTGCAGATTTTATTATAAAATTAATATGATCTTTCATTTTGGGAGAAGATTGTCTCCTTATCCACTGTCTGTATCAGATGTGTATGTGTACACTTCTGCCACTTTTGCGTAACACTTAGCATTTTCCTAAGTATCATAGAATCATTAAGGTTGGAAAAAACCTCTAAGATCATCAAAACCAACCGTCAACCCAACACCACCATGCCCACTAAACCATGTCCCTAAGTGCCTCATCTACACGTCTTTTAAATACCTCCAGGGATGGGGACTCAACCACTTCCCTGGGCAGCCTGTTCCAAAGTTTAACCACTCTTTCAGTAAAGAC
>NW_008824358.1:67962-75582 GCF_000699105.1 Pygoscelis adeliae | reverse complement strand
CAGCGCAGAATACACCTGTCTAAGCCGTGAGCCGTCAGCTTCTCTGGGAGAATACTGTGGGAGACGGTGTCAAAGTAGTAACCATTGGCTCTCCTGTTTGATGCAGGGACACTTCCCTTGGTGAGAAAAGTCTGTTTCCCAAAGCATCTTTCTTTCCTTTCTTTCTTTATAAATTCGTATCTTGCTGAATATCATTATGCTGTTCACCACTGTACACCCATGCTCAGAAGCTTCCTGCCACTTCCCGCGGGCCAAGTTTTCCTTGTTCTCCATCACAGTTGGTCAGTTCAAACTACAAAACGTGGGTTTGTTGGGTCCTGCCATATCGCTTGAAAGGCTAAGAAGCCACAGAAGCTGGATCAAAGTTATGTACAAAAAAAAAAAAGACTGTAGTATCTCCTCAACTTTTTCTGTTAGCTACTTGAAAATGCATCTGAAGATGTTCAAATGTTTATGAAGAGCAATTACATTTAAAATGTTCGAGGTCTGCAAGTATTCCTCAGGCACATCATTGCAAAGCACTCTTGCAAAAACCATCTCCACCTGTATTTCTATATTGTGCCCCTTAATTACTTTGTCCATTTTGGCCATTAGGTATACAGCCTCTCATGTGCTAAATCTGACTCCATAATCTCCTTTACATATTGAGATATATTTACTCCATATAATCAGAACTAGTGTTTATCTATAGTTCCTAACCTCTGTTTTAATAGTTGTTTAAATTAGTAGACTGTCTTAGAAGTTAACAATACTTCTTTAAAATTACAAATGACCTTTCAGCTCCTTGTTTCTAAAATTTTCAGTCTTTTTTGATACAATGTTGTATTTCCATTAGAGCTGATACAGCAAACTCTTAAAAAAAACCCAAACCAACCCAAACCTTAAGACAAATCACTCCCCACACTCCAGGGAAGAAAGATCATTTTCTACCTACAGTATTTTCCCTGCACCATCGATAGCTTCATCACTGACACTAATACTAACATGGCCAAGCAACAGGGTTTCTAAAATTGTATCACCTAGATCTGCCTTTGATTTCTCTCTTTCTGTCTTTCTTTTTAACACTTACAATGCTGGAAGACTTTGTATAAGTGTAACTATATTAATGGGAATGCAATATTAATAGCAAAAAGCTTAACTTTGACATAATTTCATTTAGGCACAGAAGAAGAAAACAGCTAAGCGCCCAAAATTCCTTTGGGCCAATTTAAACCATTTATTTCCAATATATATTAATGAAACACTTCTAAATGGCAATATTTCCGTTAATTAATTCTACGATCCAGGAAGTCTTCAAGTATTTAAAGGAGAAATTAATGAAGCATATATGTAATCTCTTAAAAATATACAAAAAACCTGTATACAAAATTTCTTCAATTTTTAGTTATATTACTACCTTCTTTATCAACAGAGATATGTTTTACAGACTTCTGTGGAATTAAAAACATTAAGACCACTTAGTCTCCGCAATAAACCTCTGCAGAAGTGTTTTTCTTATTTATAAATGCAACCATAATTATGACTACTTTTTGTAGCCATCTTCAGCACTTCTGTTATCTTTAAGAGTCGTCGTGATATAAAACAAACCGCCCCCAAACCATCGATTCCTTACTTAAGTGTTTTCAAGGTGTAATTTTTCAATAATAGTACAAAACAGTATTTGTTGTGGCAGAAGAAAAGAGTGATTATCACTCTAGTTACTTCAAAACTCACCACCATAATTAAGTGACTTTTTGGGAAATTTTAGATGGATAGGAATCAGAGCAGGCTGTAGCAACTTTAATAGATGTCACCAGTTAGAAGAACTGAGACTGAAGTAAAGTCTGAGTAAAAACAAAGTTCAGTTATTTGAATTTCTGCTTTTTCCTTGCCTGAAACTCTTCGGTTTTATTTTTGACAGATTTTATTAGCATCGATAAGGCAGGATCTATGGCTTTCTTAGCAACCTCTCCCTTCTTTGCCATCTTGTTCTCCTGCTCCTTGCTTGCCCCCTTAAGATCTTGCTCCTTTTCCTCTCTTCGGCGAGCTTTCTCTTCCAAGATCTTTTCTACCGCTTTTGTCTTCTTGAAATTTGGATCTGAAGGATCCAAATTAAACAGGGGAGAAGTAAACATGGCTTGGAATCTTGTATCGGCAACATTTACCTGAAGGCAGAAAAGGAGTATTTATTTTAGGTAACCTTTACCCACAATAGCAAAGCTTTTAAACACAGTAAAATACGAGCTGCTTAAGGAGTCAGAGCTCATGAGGTTGTTCACCGTTCCCGAACTGCTTCACTCACAAAATCCCAGCGAGTGTGAAGTAGAGAGCCAGGAGGTAGTATTGGTAAAACAGACAAGTGAATGCTTGTACAAATCCTGTATATGCCTCTATCGGCAGACCAAGGAAAGGTTTGTTGTTGAGAACTGACCCGGACAAAAGAAGCAGGGGTAACAATCAGAACAAACATACCAATGAGTATTTTAGGCAATGAGTTGTACAAGGCCTTGCATAAATGGCGTCGTGTTATCTTACACAGAGTTTGAATCTGTGCCCCTTCAACCTTGTATCAGAATATTTCTTGCTTTTTGAAAACGGCCTGTAACTCCCTAAAAAGGTAGATCTAGGTTTTCTCCTTCAGATAGAGTAAGGGACGAGAAGGATATGAGACCACCAAATTTATCCTGAAAATAATTGGTATTACCAAAGGTTCTAGCTGAGCCTCAAAATGAAGAGTACACCATTACCTGGAAGTCATCTTCTAGTAATTCTTTCTTTTTCATTAAGAGTTTCTTTTTCTTCTTGCTCAAATTCTGTTGTTCTACAATCTTTTTGTAATTAAAATGTTTTCTGGCATCATCCTCATCATCCATCATAAGTAGGGCCATTTCAGCCTGTTACAAAATAAGAAAGTCCATGTACACAATGAAATTAAGTTTTCTATGAAAAATATAGCAGCCCATTAATAAAGTCTGTATGAGTCTACGTACATATAAATGAGTTGAAATAGGGTTGTCGGGGCAGTACTGTTTCATCCATAACAACAGTCTTTCAACATTTTGAGGTGGAATACTAAATACGATAGTTGATTTCCTTTCCTTTTTATAATATAAAATAATTGCAAACACCCACATTCAACTTTCAAACGTACTAATAATCGAATCTGAAAATTGTACACCGTAACTTAGAAATCACGAACGGATACAATTTTATCTTGATATTTATATAGCAAAATAAAAATTAACATCTATGCATTTAATACATTTAATACATTTATTTAGTTAACTTGTTCTGAGAAAGCATGAAAAGCAAACATACAATAGCAAACAATTCAATCTTCAAGGTTAGAAGTCTACAGGACAAGGTTTGAGCACGCAAATGTTTCACACAATGCTGATGTTAAGAGTAAACGTTCAGCACCGCCCAACACGCAAGCATACTGAGAGAGCTTTAAAGCTAGAGGGACGATCAGCTCAACCAGCATGGCTTCTGCACCCTTACATTTCAGTGTTACCTAACCCTGTTGGGCTGTGGTCAACTATAATCTTCCAGAAAGATATCATGGCGTAATCTTAGAAAAATCAAAGCATGCACCATCTACCATTCTTGGGTAATTTTTGTTCCAAAACCTCTCGTTATTAAAATTACAGAGTTCCCTTCTATTGCTGTCCTATGGATTTTAGTAGTTCCACTCACAAACACGTAACGTAAATATCGGCAGAATTTAGGCAATGCAACATCTGTAATTCTTAACATTTTACACCACTTTACCTTCTGTTTCTCAACTTCATCTTCATCTTCGGAGGCACTTTCAACCGATTCTGGCTTCTTCTTTAAACCTAAGTGCAAATACAGGACATGCACACATTTATTCAAGCTTATGCATGAGAGCATAATTTACCTATGAATAGAACCTCTAAGCGCATCTCATTTTCTTGTAGGCAACACTTAAACGTCATATGTGAAAAAAGGCTGAAAAGTTAAGAAAAACCAGCCAGACTTAAAGCAATAAAAATCTGCTATTTGTTTAATTTAAGGAGGCAGCAATAGTCACATGGCATAAACAAGTCAACAAAAAAGAACAGTTAGAAAAAATGGTTTTACTGTAGTTTTCACGGAGCAGTAGAGAGAAGTATCGCAACAGTGCAGGCAAACATATGACATGACTCCACTCCCAGGGCGTTTTAAAGGGAAATTAGTTTATATACTCATAAATGTAATTGAAGTGTCCTGCAGTTCTCAAATTGTTCATTCTTTCTACTTAAGTAGACAATGTAGTAAATACTTTAAAATAAAAAGCAAATGTGCATCTCTTCTCTGTATCCAGAATACAAGTCTGCCAGCTGAATAAGAGTACATCAGTCAAAAAAAAAGACAAACCGTTTTTAAAGTTTATATGCAAGGCTAAAAGACCATATTGTGCTGTTAGCCAGGTCTTTTTTTAAGGGTTTTTTGCGCTAGCATGAACAGAATCACAGGAATGAAAATAAGATTGACTCTGTTCAGACTGAATTGAATATTCTTCTGACGAAGCTTTCTTACTCTCTTAGAATTTATTTTAGAGACACAGTGCTGATTAGACAGACATAACGAAAAGTAACAGCATAAGACATTAGTCAAACATATATAAATTTTAATGAAAACAGACCCATTTAAAATCCTACGAAATCAAATTATTCTCTTCGGAATGCCTGTAGACCTCGATCAAGGAGGAGCAGGAAAAGCAGAAGGTTTCCTGGCCTGAACCACACACTCTGACCTTTGAGCTTGGAATTACATTCCCAGGCAATTTATTACAATCCACTGGGGGTACTCTTAAGGAAGGTATTTGGCTCCTTTTTGTTAAGCCAGATTTGTAGTCAGACTAGAAATACAAACATGCCAGAAAAATGTCAAGTTGTATCACTAAGTATGCTCTGGAACAGGACACATTTCTTGAAGAACAATTTTTCCTCCCTTGACTATTCTCTTGACTGTTTCTAAATGGATTCCAAGCTGGAAATGGATTTCTAGAAGAAAGAAACCACCACCACCAAAAAAGAAACTATCCAGATGCACAATGTTATCAGCTCAAGAACTAAATTGTTGATTTAGTAGTTCCAGAAAACGTGCAGGAAAATCAGATACACATAAACTATTGTTACCTAACCTAGACAGTTTATGTTAACGTGTAGAAGGGAGAAATAAATGTCTTCTGTAAGACTTCAACAACTATGCAATCTTTTGTAGATTGTATCTTCCCAGAACTGGCTAAACTACGGAAAAGGAAACAGGGCACAGAGATACGAAGTGAAGACAATTATTCTAGAAGTTAAATCAGTAAATCTCTCAGACTTTCCACCCATCCCCCAAAGAAGGGCCCTCAAGTCATCTTCCCTCGTCTTTCACTGTATGTAGAATCACAGAAGTGAAGATAGCTTATCTTCATGCCTTCAGAGACTTCTGTTGCTGCAGATGGGGGTGAACCAGGCACTAGTATCAAACTATTTATTTCTTGCTATGACCCTATGCAGCTGATAAAAACAGCTTGGTACCTGAACTCACTCTGAGCACTAAAAACTTTGCATCGTGCTGAAAATAATTTGGTTTCAGAATTCACAAATACATGATTTTCTTTCTCCTGACATAGTCCCTCTCCCCACATACATTCTGGAAGTCCCCCCCAACCTTTTGCACACGTATGAATGTAAAACCTCTGATAAGAGTCCTCTCCAACTGATTCCAAACCCTCAGATTTTACCTACCACCTAATCCCCGCTGCCATCTTTTAATCAGACTTGGTCCACCCTATAGCAGCAGATACTTGTCTTCAATGCTATGTAGAACTGATAGCTGCCACCAGCCAGTGAGAAAAGCTTCTAATCTCTGCTGCAAGCCCCCCTTCAAGCTGCCATTCGGCTCTTTCTCAGCTCAAGAATTTAGTTTGCAACATTCATTTTGCCCATCAGCAACTTTCCAGTGCTAACAGGAAAAGGCTAATCATAATTTTGAGACTGCAAAGACAGAGACCGACCCCAGCCCAAAAGCTCCTCTCACAAGACCTCTCATCTGTCTTACTCAGAAGCTTTAAAGTCAGTCTCAAAAGCCTTGCAAAGACACACAGTAAATGAATCAGTAATACAGCGAAGACCTTTATCTTCCAAGTACAGGTTCTACAACTGTACTCAGATTTTGCTGTTAACCTCTTATATACCCACAGTTGTACTGCTACCTTCCAGCATTAAAAAAATCCATCAATTTCTACATATATCATAAATTAGATCATGAGAAAGCATCTATATGGTTTGGCAGCTATAGGACTTGTAATAATGTGTAACAACATGCAGCCCTCTTCCTCAAAGAAGGATCAATAGAAACTATGGTTAACAGTCTAAAGCGTTCTGAAACTATTCAGTGATCCCCAAAAGCAGGACACTGCTCTCATGTTAATAAGCAATTGCACTATTCAGCTATTAATCTCCCAACAGTTTAAGCTACAGAAGTCATCCTGTCCTACGTGAACCTTTTCTGAGACCCCACAGAAAGAGATGCAGCAAGACTGAAATTGGCCAAGCCAAATGAAAGATTTACAATACTTTTTGCAACAATATAGAACGAAAGTGACAAGTGATTTTTTTCTTGACAATATCAAACTAGAATCAAGCTTCTGAAATGCAACATCAAGGCTCAAATATATGCAACATTTTACATTTTAGTCCATGGTACTAGTGAAAAAACCACATAGGGATTATGCGCATACGAAAACTGTGCAAAGCAAGCACCATCATGAATTTCAGGAGTGCTAATTTGCACACACTGCACTGACACTCTTTGGGTATAGGAGGCACAAAGAATTTGCTCTACCTCGCCTCTCCCAAGATGAATTATCCACAGTGTAAGAGTCACTGCCTGCTTTACAAACAGTTTTCAGGAACAAAGACAAATCTGATGAATATACACTTAAGTAGACTTCCCATAACTTCCAGTTCTCCTGTCACAGACAAAGGGCGTAATAAATTGGAGTGCTAACAGCTCCTAACAGTCTCGCTTCCCTTCAATTGCCTCAGCTTCTCAAAAACTGACTACAGTCAACAAGTGAATCCAGCACAGGAGCAAACACGCCACTGCAAAACCCTAACAGCACTACTGCATCCCCACAGTTTCTGCTCTGGTCCACCTGAGTCTGCAAACATATCCTGTCATATGCTTTTTCAGCATAATCTAAGATCATCTGACAGTCAGTTTAAGGGAAAAATTTCAGTCTTTCAGCCTGTACCCTAAATATAAAGTTGGCAGAGCTACAGCGTAGTTCAAAGAAGATTGTAACCCATTTTCCTCAACTGCATAAGCTAGCTGCGCTTAAAAGCGACCCCAGCTATGAGACAGAGGCTGTTCTGGGTAAACTTGGTGAAAGCCAGGCAAAGTTGTGCTGTGTAATCACTGTTAAAATGTCAACTGGCTTGCAGCCAACCACTGTACTCTCCCTTTAAACTTCTCCAGAGCTAGCCACATTCCGTTTTTCTCCCGCTTCTCAGTAGATCAGTAATCTCGCAGACAAAAGCTTCACTTTCTTAACCTTTATGTCTATTTCACTATCCCCAAAGACTCCACAAACGCTAAAAGTCTGTTCTCCATATTATGGACAAGAAGGTTTAAGAATCT
>NW_008824358.1:41568-67918 GCF_000699105.1 Pygoscelis adeliae | reverse complement strand
AAAGAACGTTTTACATAATGCAGAAGAAAACATTTTTTCAGAGATTTCACATAGAACGTTGAAACATCACACATCAGTATGAAAGTACTTACATGATCTTGTTATTAAAGAAAAATAAGAGAAAAAAAGCAGTGGAAGGAATGGCATCTTTACAATGAGTTCTGAAATAACCTATACACAACTCACCTGGAAAGCACGGCAGAGAACAGCACCGCATGACACCTGAAATTGTGGTATTTTCTATAAAACGTGGATAGGACTCACCCTACTGTTCTGCACTTCAGACTATTAAGACATATACATAAACACATTAAGACACAAAGTTGTCCAGGTTTTGTTTTTTAATTATTTACTTTCTCCTAATATAAACTTCAGACAATCGGGACAGAAGCCTATGCTGGCTGGTATCGAATTAAAACTAATTTACTCTTTTTAAATGGAACTTGGATCTGCACTACTATACTCAAAAAAACCCAACCAAAACAACAGACTGGTGATATTTGTAAATCTGTTGCTATCTTCTTTTTGTTCGTTCATTTGTTTTCTTACTTCTTTTTCTTGTTTTCCTTTCTTTTTTTCTTCTTTTAATATACAATAGTGGAAGCCAGCCTCAGGTTTTGGCTCCCAAAATCACGGAAAGCCAGGAACTCACACTTGTTCATCATCCCTACCTTAAAATTTTAACCAGCAAAACCATACTCAAAATCAATTTGCTGTTACCACAGCAAAAGCTAACTTAAAACATCAGACTAAAAAGCTTGTAAAAAAAGTATCCTAAAAATCGGAACTGGACAAGTTATTTCCTAAAATATTACATTTCACTATTTAGGTTTCTAGGCAGCCAGAGTACACTAGTAAAAACGTGTGTCAGACTAAGAGAAAAGAAAATGCAGTTCTTCTGAAAGACAACTTTGTTTATGATGCAAAAATATTTGACGTTTATGTAATTGACCTGAACTCCAAAGGGACCCATACATATCGGGCTCCTCCTATATAAAAGCAAACAGGCTCTGAAGGCAATGAAGTTCTCTTCTCTGGAATATTTAGGGGAGCAGATGATCAGCTTCGTTCTAACAGCCATCGCCAGAAACTGGCTAAATAACAGTCTCTGGTGAAAGCTAAGAGAACAATGTTCCCTACTATTCCACACATCACAATATGCATCATTTTACAAGACCAGCACCTGCAATTTTAGGCAAATGACACCTATTTTATTTCATTCTGAACATGCCATCTCTGCATTTACTCTAGCTCAACTTCGTTTCTAAAGTTCATTATTTAAAGAAAGGGCAGATTTATTCCAGAAGTCACCCCTCTTGACCCACCTGTTTTCTCAAATTCTTCGGCAAAATATGGGTCGTTGAGATCAACATCAGATGGAAGTTCATCTTCACTCAGTTCTCTCTCAGCAGTAGCCTGTAATAAAGCGCAAACATTATTTCAACCAACATATAAACAACTACTAAAGTTTCATTGGAATTAGATGTTCCTTCTGTCAGTAACTATGAACATGAAAACTGAAATATTGTATGCTGAACATCATAAAACTAGAATATACTAAAAATTGCTAGTAAAGACAAATCAACAATTTAAAATCTGTTCCACAGATTGAAAGCTTTTTGTGTACCTGAAGAAGGGCTATTTACATATTCCAAGGATCTTTATTAGATCTACCCACAAACTGTGATGCGTTAGCTAACCATACCAACAGATTACAGGATCACAGCATTGTTATGTCCTTACTTTATATTCCACAAAAGCTCTGCTTGGGGAAATACTTGAGCAAGGAGCTTCATTTTGTGCTCCAAAATTCAAAAAGACTGAGTTTGGATTTAAAAGAGCAAATTTTATTACTGGAAGTATTATGTTGTACACCTTGCCCCTTGACTTAATTTATCAGCCTGAACAAGAATATTATGCTAGCAAAAGTTGCTCTACTACCTAACGGTGCTACTTACTCTATTCAGAGCACTTATCTTCTGTAAGGTTTAAGAAGTTACTCATCAAATGCCAGTTAAAGCTAACTGGAATGCACAGCGTAACTCAAGTTGTAGAGGTTACTCTTAAAAACATTAGTCTGCAACTTGAATTATAGTCAGAGTAATTTAAGAATTTCGGGAAGCTAGATTCTGTATGCCGCATGCTTTTTTTCCTAGCACACGCACAAACATTTCATTTATCTGCCTGTTTCTGCACATTACTGCCACAGGAGTCAGTTACTTCACAATTACTTTCTGCGTGTGGAAAGATGAAGCAACAGCAATTTTCAACGTTACTATAGGACCATTTTGTTATTCACACACAGAATTATTTACCAAATTTGCTCTTGCAGTTTGAAATCTGAATAGTTCTTTGTGGCTATTAATTCTTTGCCGTTACAGCTTCGGGAAACTCGTCTGTATTATTTTAGGCCAAAAATTTCCAAAACTACAATTATCATTAGCATAACAACTTTGAACCGATATGCATACAGTAGCAAAAAGACCCTTCCTAATGCATTCAAAAATGTAAATTAAAAACCAACTGTCATTATGACGCATTTCTCTTTAAAACAACACAAGTAGATAAATGAAATTTTGTGTAAGCAGATGTATGATCAGTAGTATCCTGAATATCTTTTTGCTCTCTAAGTTTGATGAGGCATTCTTGGCCTTTCCACAAGTGACCACTGCACATTCTAACCTTAAAATAGTACTGGAAGCTATACAATTTTTTAATTTAGTTTATCCAAAACAAACAGGAACAGCAACTTAAGAAAACAAACAACCAACAACTCTCCTCCAAGTGGCCAATGCAAACATTACCTTTCTCTTTTTTTTAAGAATTCTTTTTTCTTTCTTCTTCTCTAGATATTTTTGCCATGGAGTTAGGTTATCCTTTCCTTCCAACCTGCTTTTGACCATTTCTTCAGCAGTTTCTTTGAGGCCTAGAACAAAAAATAGTAAGTTAAAGAAATGAGATGAATCTGAATTTTCTTTTTAAATCATTTTCTCCTTTGTAAAAGAATAATCTAGTTTTTCTTTAACAGCTCTGTGAAAACAACACAAATATTGCTTAAAACAACATCTTTATAAATAAGATCACTTTACAGGATGTGTTTTTCCAAATAAAACATTCCTTCTGTAATAAATTGTACATGAGTCAGAAGAAGAGCTTGCTTATGTGATACCCGATTCCCAACACTCTTGCTATTCCTCAGCAAAGTCTCCTCTCCAGACATTAGACTGTACAGTCTACAGATGCCACTTTTTAAGGATGAGTAAGACAATAAAAATAACAACAACAGACATATACAGAGCCCTCATATTTAATGTACCTTGCTACAATTAGTTAAGATTCACAAAAACGCTTCAAATACAGTCCAGTTGTTCCCATTTTTTGTGCACGGCAAAACAAAATACAAAAGATGAAATGACTAGACAACGATTCTGAAATGTTAAATCGCTATCAGAATATAGGGTCATCTCACAGCTGGCTTGAACCTCAACAGCTGGTGCTCTCTGTTTCCCAGAGAGATATTATCTGGTTGTTGCTGTACCAGTATGCCTCGCTCACATGATAAAGTTGCTATATATAGCATCTCCGTTGCTGAAACTTGGCCTCTGTGATAATACTATGACAATGCTGCAGTATCTCTGACCACCAGCATATTTTCCATCCATCATTGTAAAAGAGAACAATAAGCTATTATTTGAGTAAATTTAAAGTAAAAATAAATCCGCAGCTAGAAAGCACAGAAAAATGTAAATAAAAACCCCAAATAATTTCTTGCATTATGCATAAATGTCATAACATGACATGCGTTAAGTTAAATTAAACAAGTTCTTTTCAAGTCATCTAGCCTTTTAAAGCTACTTAGTACCAGTCTGCTTTAACAACAGAAAACTATCTAAAATTAAAAAAATGGTACACGCCCGGTATGACAGTAAACGTAGGTTCAGACTCAATGCTTAAGGTAAACAGTACTTTTTTTTTTTTTTTTTTTAAATCTTTGTTAACAAGAAGCAGAGATTAAGGGCATAGACTGCTTGAAACATATCAGCCTCTCAAAGAAACAGAAAAAAATATTTGAAAGAATGTTTTCTGTTATCACTGATTACCAGTTCAAATTGTAGTAACTCAAGATAAAAAAAAAAGGCAGCAGCAAGAGAAATAAACAATCCTCTTCCTTGGTTAGCACACCAAATTACCAAAAGTAATTTTTGTACTTAGCAGCTATGTGAACTGAAAGACGGCAGGAGAAGAGTACCATTCTCTCACCAGATTCAGTGAGGAACTGTAACTATTAGACCATTAACTCAGATCTGCATCTCTTCTGCATCCCTTTGTTACGGGTATGGCGTAAGAGAAGCCCTCAAGTTTGTGTTTCCTGACCTGTCAACGGTTGGGAAAGGTGGCTAAATGCTTTGCTGCAGGAAGTTTCCTCTTTACTTTCAGAGCATGACCGTTTTCCGAGGGTCCTAGAAAAGTAAACCCCATAGAAGTGCAACATACCTGGTTCTAAATAATTCTCGCATAACAAGATCAGACAGTTAAGTTTGGATGCGTTAATTAGGTTTACATTAAATTCCACAAATTAGCCCAGACTGCCACTGTTTCAATGCCTAGCACTTGAAGCTGCATGCACAAGTATGTCCTAATCTTTAATTTAGCCTTTTTGTAAATATGCATTCTGATAGTTTCTCATCACATGATCACATTTTACCCTTTCCAGAGGGCCTTAACTGTTTGATCTATAGATCGTGAACATGTAGCTACTCAGTATTTTGTGTTACCATTCAACATATAGCTAAGTTACTGAACATAATAATGTATAGCAAAATTACCAACCATAATTGAACCCTAGTCTAGAAACAGAATGGAGTTTTCTATGTGTATCATTACAGTATTCAATGGTGCAAGAACATCAGCTTAAGAAGGAAGCCATCAAATAACTGAAGCATCCCCATTTTACATCTAGAATATTTAAATCTAGAATAAGCAGTGAATTTAAAAGCAATCTTCATTTTTCAGTGAAAAATTCCACACACTTCAGGAATGCTTTTTCAAAAGTCTTTACATCACACAGCACTTGCATGTTATGAGGACAACTACTGACTTCAGATGCAGCTTATACACTTTCAGCCCCTTCTTCACAAGACAGGCACTTGCCAAAACAAAACTTCATGATGTAAAGAGATTGACTGACTTGCCGTGCAACACACTGGAGCAGAATTCAGTGGCAGAAAGACAGAATCCACTTCCCTGGCAGGAGGTAACAGCCTGAGCAATGAAGTATTTTTCTCCTACCTGCAATTCCTTGTTTCATTCGCTACACACTTTTTTTTTTTAAACTTCTGGAAGAAATGAGTCAGATATCCTATAGTTAACATCCTCTTTTATGACATGACCGATAGATCTTGGGAGTATGTGGGAATCATGTTTCTGCTTCCCCCTCCAAGTCTGATATTTGCCATCTCTTCCTCAGTTCTACGTTCTATTTGTCTTTCTTCCCTTTCTTCCCATCCCAGTCCAGCCCTCACCTAACCAAATCTTACTCTTCCACCCCTCATACCAGTTTTATTGCTCAGAAATCATACTCGGATGTCTCCAGATGTCCTAGACTAGATCCCATTCTTTCTCCCAACTCCCAGGTTTCTCAGTCAGCCAGTCCCCACTCCTCATCATTCCTTCCAGCTCTCCTCAGTAACGAGGAACTGAAAACAGAGTTCATAATGGAAAAAATGGGCAGCCTTCATGGACAGTTCTACCCATCCTCAGAAAAGCAGGCAGAACATTTTTCTGAAAAACTGCAAACACCAATTCCTGTTCTTGCGCTTGTCTACACTCCAAAAATATTTCAAAGGCTAGAGAGCTGGTTACAACATGTCTGAAACACGAAGTGTGGACAAGATCTAAAATCGTATTAAACCATGCCTTATGGGAAGGAAAGGGGGGGGGGGGGGAGATAAAGTATCCTTCCACTATGCTGGAAAGAAGCCAGAATTCACAGTAAGTGGCAAACTGTTACCACCACAAAAATTGGGTACTAAACCAGCAAACAAATGCAAAGCCACAATAAAGGAAGGCTATCGTATACGTTCACTAAAAACGTGCCACTAAGAAACCCTCTCATACAACAAGAACAATTATTTAGTTATTTCCAACTGCACACCTCTTCATTTCCAAAGTCAATGAAAGCAGAGTCATCAGCTTCCCAGAAATTGAACAGCTATTGCTTTGGATATTATTTTGCAGTACTTTTGTGGAAAAAAATTACCGGTCAGGGAGCAACCTTGCAGATTCTCTCTAAAGACAGTAAATACTGGATTCAAAAATATATGTCACGTCTCCAGAAAAAGAGACCCAAAATCTCGAAGGAGGTTACAAGATTTCTGATTTATTTGCCTGGAAAATGGAATCATTTGATCCATCTGGCGCAGAAAGACTTGGAGGAAAATACAGCCCTTTCTTGTGGTATTTGGCAGTCTGATGAAAGGCATTAGTTTCTCCACAGATTAGAATGGCTTAGAAACTACTGTCCAGACCACTTCCCGAGAATAGGAGTGTATTTAAGTGGTCAAAAGGCTTTTGATTGCAGAAGGGGAAAGGAATTGTCTACTTTAGGCAGAATTATTAACTGGTTGTAGAAAAGGCTAATTTATACCCTTATCAATTTTTTTTTAAATAAATGAATCACACTAGTTTTATTTAATCTTCACAAATAAAGGCCAAGAAAAGAGGGGGAAAAGGTCATCTGTATTAGCATACAACTAAATCATACCTGAGCTAAAGGATTAAAAGTGTGATAAATACTACAACAAATCCAAGTATATTGCTTCTCACACTGGTGGGAGAGTGAGGGAGGGTGGGCAGGCCGGAATTTTTACTTCTCTAAACACTTAGTTTTGAAAACTTTTGGAAGTTGAACAGCATACAACTGTCACAATTATTAGAAGCTAAGAAGATACTTCTCTATTCTCAGAAAATCTAAACAAGCAAGTTCATCTTGCATGTAAAGTCTTACCAGAAAAAAGAAACACCTTGTTGCAGGTAGCTAAAAGGAATGGCAGACAGGAATATTCTGATAACATTAGAATTTGTCACCCCCGAAGATAAGACACCTTAAGTCAAGACAGTTTTCCTAACCTAGTATTAACTGCCTGAAAAAACCCACCACACTGAGCAGCTGTCAAGTGTGAAGAACTAGTGCTGAGCCCATGCGCAGCTGAGCACACACTGCTTCGTGCTGCAAGAGCTTTGACTGCCTCGGTCAGAGGACACGCTAAGCAATGATATAGATTGAGATATCTATGCTCGTATATGCTCTGTATGGACATTTTTGTGCTCCATATAATCTATAACAACATACAGTTGAGGTTTACTATGCACTTTACAGAGACATGATTGCCCGCTATTCTACTTCTGATGAAAACAAATCTTAAATTTTCCTTTAAGCCTAGCTAAATATTTACATTTCATTCTTCCCAAAGGAAGAATTTTTAAGTCCAATTAAAAAAAAAAAAAAACTGTATAAAAACTGGCTGAATATCATCAAGAAATGCAGTTGTGGTCTTCTCCCTCTTCACCTTCTAAAGGGAGCTTTGGGAGCTGGATAAGGATGCATAGTAATCGTTGCTCAAATCAGATATGATTAAGAAAACAGATGGATGCTTAAATATAACACTGTGCCTAAAAGAAACAGACCAAAGAGAGTTGGAACTACATTTAATTTATTTTTGCTGGCACTGTGGTTTATTTAAAACTATTATGATTCAAGAATAACTGAATCATTCACAAAGTATGCTTTCTATAACCATGTGTAAATATTTGTGCCAAAACTCAAATTTTTAAATTAATTCAAATCTCTGCCTTTCAATTGAAAAGCTTCCTAGGTTTAACTGTTGTAACTCTTTGTATATTAAACATTTGGGCAGGAAAAGATTTTGCAATAAGTCAAGCAGATTAAGGCAGACCTTGATAATAAAAATATTTCAACGGACATAAACTAGTTCTGAAAAAATTAAGGAGTCTTAAGAGATTATAACAAAAACTATTTTTGAATTCCCAGAATGCTCCAACTGAGCATAATTAAATTGTTTTGGAATTTAAATAAGCACATTTGTTCAAGAAAAAAATAACATAGTAACTAATGTACTTCTCTCCCCTAAGAAAGCACAGCCTCAACCGCGTATATATTGCCAGAGCTATAAACTACAGTTCAGCATGTGCTGACTATGCTCCACCGTAAAAAATAAAATAAAATAAATAAAAAAAATCTCCCTTTCAGGTGTGCAGGACCTCCTCTCCAAATGCTGCCTGAAATCAGTAACTGCTAAAGTGTTCCCATACATTAGACTTGAAAGCAAAGTTAAGACACTTGTCTTCGCTTTTAGGACTTTTGTTTTGGCCAAAACCATATTCCAGGGGCTAATAGCTAGTAGCGGTATTGACTGACTTCATGGAGGTGAGTAGCCTACCTAGCAAAGGCAAGTGAACGCTTCTGTGATTTCCAGAACCTCTGCTCTTTGATAATACTCCAACTTCTTCAGGGTAAAACATGAGGAAACACTAACATATACTGCAAAATCACAGTTGCTAAACTGACATCAAATACTATAAACTACCAATGTAAACTTCATTGTGCACACATGCGCATTCAACCCATCATTATATGAACAAATCTGACCCAGTGCACAGACATCCTACTGACTCCAGACAAAGTCAGTCATATTTATCAGAATAGAGGGGTTTTTGTTTGTTTTGTGGGGTTTTTTTTCCATCCCTCCCTCAAAAGAGATGAGGATATAGCAAAATTCCTAGGAGCCCCGCAAGAAGGTGCAGTAAGGAAGGGGTTGGACTAGATCTAATACAGAACAAATCTGATTTTCTAGTCAAGTTCAGTTGCAAAGAAACAGGGAGCCCATGTATTAGGGAACCGGATTCCATCTCTACTACAGTTCCTAAATGTTAATATAATTTACTTGTAACATGCAAGGCACAGTTTTAAAAGACAGAGTCTTTCAGAAAACTTCTTGCTCTCCCTGTGCAAGAGAGACTAAAGAGAGTTTCCTTTAGTCTATCTTAAAACAATTTTCCATCTCCTCCAGTAAGTGTTTTGCTCTAGATTCCTAACTATGTCACCACGTTACATTGCTTAGACTTTTTTAAATTTACAGAACTTCATTCATACAATTTGCAGGATTGTTCAGAAGACAGACTGTATAACAAACAAAAAAAACCCCCCAAATGTGTTTTCCAAACCAACACAAAAGATGGTAGCTTTTAACCCTGTTTAAACAATGCCTGGCCTATATAAATACAGAACACATTCCTGGCAGCAATTGTTTTGACTGTAGTTTCCACCCTCAGTCTGAAAGGTGGCAACAACAAATCTTTGTAAAAATCTTATAATAGCTACCTCTGTATGAAAACTCATTTGCCTTGAATGCTCTGTGACACGAGGAATTAAAGCTACTAAAGCGAGCAACATAAAGAATGCAAATACTGACACACTGTGGACAGATGAAGTAAAACATGACGGTACAGCTGGGTTCGCAAGCACTTGTCCTATCGTGCCATGATACATGCTTTTTTTAAAAAGTTTTGGGAGAATTTATGCCAGAAATGGTTGGAATTATATAAGCACGACTGAAAACACACAACTATTTTTAATGCCAGTGTATACTTTCAAATACAGATCTTATCAAGAACTAGGAGTAAAACTATTCCATTCAGTTCAATCAATTTCAGTGAATCAGTACAGACCAGAACAAGATTTAAAAAGGGAGCATTTATATTCAACAGAAGTTACCTGAGTGACTTCAGAATAATATTAGTGTAAATCATATAATTAGATATGCATTCCTAGCTGGAATTAACACATCGGCGGTGAAGTGGCTGGATTCTAGTATGTCTCTGGTCTCAGCATTTACAGTAACAGATCAGGCTGTGTCCCTACATAGCCCGCAGTCCTACACCTACTGAGTCAATACAGCACCTTGCTGCCTCCAAAAAGGTGCTGTCACACCTCCATAGTCTTCAGACCGCATAATTCAACCCTCTGAGCATTCACCAAATGCTTCCATTTGCCCATCTGACTCGCTAACTCAGTGGAAAAGATCCAGATTTTTTCTTCTTTTCCAGAGTAGTTCTGCCATTTTAGCACAGGAAATTAAGCTTGGAAAGAAATCTAACAAGTGCCAGGGCTGGTACAGGCGGTCAGAATGAGCTCTGGGCCAGGATCAAGGAGAGGCCACAGTGAAAATCCTTCCCTTTGTGGATGTAGCGAGTTGTTAAACTGGCCCATTACATCTCAGGGAAAGCACACACCCATAAACAAAATATTAAAAAAAAATTAATAATATCAGTCTGTCTTTTCATCATAAAGGAAAAAAAACCCAGACATTGGTTTTCAGATCTCAGGATGAGTTCTGCTGGGATGCTATATGGTGAAGTTATCGTTTTTAATCTCCAGATGAAAATGTCACAAGTGTATGTCACTAAATACAACTAAATATCCCTTGGTAGCTGGGATTTCTTCCTGGTAGCTTGCTTTCCCACAGAGCAGTCTCACTGGAAGGTCAGGTTTCTCCCTTCTCTGTTCCCCCAAATCTTCAGCATTATGCAAGCCAGATTTAAAAACCATTCTCCTCTAATTTTATGCTATGTTTCCAAATCATACTGGTTTTGATTTTTAAAAAGTGTAGGTACATTTTATAACTCTATGCCAAACACATGAATTCTATTCAAGAAAATCTATAAAGTGATGAATGAAAAAGCAAGCACAAAAAAACCTAGCAAAAAAATAAGCTACGGAGAGAAGCTTACAGCTGAGGAACTGAGTTCAGTCCTATTGTTTCTTTTCTTTCTCTCATTGTAATCCATTTGGATTTCAATTTATGGGGGAAAAAAGGTCAGTTTCTACTACTACAAATCCGACACCTTACACTATATCCCTATTAGCAGGCCAATAGTGCATATCCTCCAAGTTAGTAAAAGGAAAAAAAAAAAGCTTACCTGGAACCCATTTAATCTCCATTCCTATATCCTTTTCTTCCTGTTTTTTCTCTTTTTCTTGGATACTTTGCAAAAGTTCTCTGTACTTGGCGATTTGCTCTTCATCATCTTTTTGGCTTTTCCTGGGTTTGTCATCTTCCATTTCATGAGCTACATCACCACCTAGAAAGAGAGAGTAAAGCTATTGCAGACAGCCTCAAGAAAGCGATCAACTGAAGTTAACGATTAGGGAACACACCTAAGGCACACACATTGTTTCTAACAAAACAATCTAAAATATTTTCATCTATTATTCCCCCAAAGAGTAACCAGTTTTAGAATCCCCATACTTCGATGAAATAAGAATAATACCTGAAAAGACAAAAGAAAATTTCTCCAGCAAAGGAAATCACCAATCGGGCACGGCATCCTTTACTGCATTTTTAAATTAATTATTAGTTTCAGAGTCCCTTACAGCAGAGTAGTACCTAAATCCCAAAAAATAGTTGTGTAAAGCATTTTTAAACTAGAGTGCTGTATTTTAACAAATAAACCTTGCAAGATTCTGCAACAGGGACAATTATTCAATGCCTTAATCTTCAGTGACTTGCTGAATTAACAAATGAAACAAGATGGAAAGAGATGTGTGTCCCCTTTTCTTTCCCCCCAGAAAAACACAATTACAATGTGACTTACAATAAGCTTTTAAAAAAATGTTTCAGAGAACAGGCTTTTAAGATGCGGCAGCTCCCTGAACTGTAGAAAACTAGGTTTGGGGCAAGCTCCTTTTTTCTTTTTCTCTAGTTCAGCAGTAAAGCCATGTTTCCTATGGTACCAAGTAGCATGGACAGCATAACTGGTGTCTAAAAAGACAGACTGCAGCTGCAAGTTAACACAGAGTGACTCTGGTCTTTGGCTAAAACTTAGGTGTGACACTGTTGTTCTCTTCCGCATCCCATCACCGCGAGCAGATGGTTGTTGGCTAGAAGCAGAAATCTTTAGTGTTCAGTTAACTGCAGCTGCTTTTCCACTTTCCTCATCAGTAGCTGGGATCTCCCAAGAGGAAAGCATCTGCTCACGCACCAAGCAAAAGGCATTTGGTTTTGAAGACTGAGAAGAAAATAAGCCATTTTGTTGTTTCTTCTTCCTGGTGTCACGTGAAACGAGAAGTAAAGCTATACTGGATGGGAACTGGATAAGTAAGGGCTACTGGACTGTTTTTGCTAATTTTGCTAGGAGAAATTTAAGTGGCAATGCATATTGTCATACTTTCTAATTTAGAAAAAACATGCATTTCTTTTGTCAAATGTTCAAAAACCCTCAAGCTTTCATTCTGTAAGCAAATAAAGAACACTTGACAACAGCTGTAAGAAAGGAAAATGAGCTGAGTATGTTCTCAAAGTTTGTTCAGAGTTCAAATAACCTTGTCACTAGCTTTCAAGTATCACGCTGTATTGCACAACACGAGGAACCACTTTCTGATGGATATTAAGGCAGTAGTGCTTTCTGCCAATAGCTTGTTCAAAGACTCCTTGAACACAACACACAAACCAATAAGTTCTGGCGCATTAACAGCTGCACTGCAAGAGAAATATAATTAAGAGAAAAAAGCTTAACCTGTGAAGGAAAAAAAGGCAAAAGCTGATGAAGTGTACAGTATAAAATACAAGTATATTCTTAATGTTTTCAAAGGAGAGTAGTAACAGAAGTGCTAGAAGAATTAAGAAGAAAAAAGTTAAAATCCTGAGGCAGGTCAGAAACATTCCAATACAATAGTTTGTATCTTTACAAAAGTAAAGAGAGTAGAAAAATTATAGCAGACACAACATTTGACAAGAGGTCTGCTGCAAAGCTGAGTTTCTTTTAAAGATGGAAAGATAAAGTTCCCCCTCATGATGTAGTGGCACACCAGAAAATTCAGCTACTGCTCTGGATGCTGATGGCCATACCATAAAAATGCACTAAACGCCTCAATTCTATCCAGGGTAGTTACTCAAATTCAGACAGACACAAAACAACCCCCTACAATGCATGTAGACCTGCAGAATGAAAAATAAAAAGCTCTACATTCCAGCCAGCAAGAAGCAAGTCTGAGGTAGAGGTTATTGCATTGTACTACAGCATGATATGAAAAATTGAATGCATTGACCTTAGTCTTGAGCCAGAAAATAGTGACAAACACTTTGGGTTTTAACCCCACTTTCCCACATTCTCAGCACAGTCTGAACAAGAAGCTGTGCAAATCCCATTAGTTCATCCAAATGATAATAAAAAAAGGACAAATTTAGAATTCAAAGTAATCAAAATAAGCTTATGCAAAGAGTATCTCAGTGGACATCTTTTTGTAATATATTTTTCAGGGAGAAGACAGGTACTGGAAGAAGAGAATTCAAACAGACAGGTAACGATAAAGGAATAGTAAGCATTACATTCTGGCTTTTTTTGCAGCCTTTAAGCACCTGGCTGCGCATGAGAGGTGACTGGACATTCCTAGAGCCACGCTTCTGAGCCAGTCAGATGTAAGCCAAGATTAACATGCCTGCAGTCAGACCTGGCCTCTGTCTAGTCATTTCTGACTAGGGACACGCTGGCCTGCAAAAGCACACACAGATGTGTTCTTCAATTCTAAGTTACTGGACACCTCCAACAGCTTGTATGAACTTTCTGGAAGGAAAGCTGAGATGACCTTTGTTCCTGGCCTTCCAAGCACCTTTTGGTTTTTATTAAACAACAAACCAGCCCGACACAAAAGCTCCTGCAAACATGCTTTGGAAAAGTCTTCACCACGTGCATCAGTTGTATCAAGCTCCTGATGCTACATGGAAAGAAAATAACCAGGTTGTGGTATTTCTATTCTGTCCCATGAAATTCCACACAAGTCTGGCTAATTCCTTAGGAAATATTTTAGCAATATGCCGAAACTAACCCAATAGAAATATTCTAAAAATTCAAATCCTTGCTACTGTCGAAGCAGCAGTAATGCCTGAGAGTGTCCAAAGAAGCTACACAGGAACCAGGGACAGAAGCCAACCCAAATAATATTCTGTTCAATGCATTTTATAAATACCCATCGGATTCAGGGACAATATTAAATAATTGCATGTTCTACTTCTGTCACCTTCCATTCCTTAGCCTTCCATAATAGTTCTAGCAAATATAAACACATATGAATACTGTTCATTTTTAAGACAGCAAGGACTGTACTGTCATGTGATAAAATGTTAAAGATGCATCTAAGTTTATATATGTAGTCAGAGTTATTGTGCCAAATAGATTTCAAAATTGTAAAAAGATTTAATAAATAGTCTGATTTTATTTAAGCACTAAAAATAAGATCAGCAGCATTATTAAAAAAAAGTAAAACTCTACCCAGCAACTCCTCCTTCCCAACAACGACATTTTCTTTCTCTACGCTTGTGCACCTCCGGCATTGGCGCAGCAGCACAAAACAAAACATCTACTGTCTTTGCAGAGTCTTGTATTGGAAGCCCAGTACCACAAGAGACTGTGCTCCCTGCTCAAACTCCTATTGTGGAGAGCAGGGCTCTACACAGAGTTCCCTACAAGCCTGTCGGCGTTCAAGAAGTGTTTGGACAACTCTTAGATATATGGTTTAACTTTTAGGTTGCCCTGTGTGGAGTCAGGACTTGGACTCAATGATCCTTGTGGATCCCTTCCAACTCAGGATATTCTATGATTATACTATCAGGAACAGCTAATTAAAAATACACTGATAAAAGTATTTTGTCATATAGTCTATTCAGGTATTCTGTGTGGCTGTGCAAAGCAGAACAGATGTTGCTCTTGCAGAGATAAAAAAAACAAAACAAAAGCTTAGGCATAAACCCCATAATGCTTAATTTGAAGCATCATTTAAAATGCCATACGCTAAGCCACTGGTGCTCACGGTCAAAACAGCAATTATGGGCCGGATTTGATGCACACCACAAACGCTTCCTAACTGGAACAAACGCATCCAAGTAACAGAAAATTCAGAAGCAATGTAAAGGAGATATACATCATGCTATGAACCACAACATACCAGGTCACTGAAATACTTGATGTTACAAAACTGTTGTGTAATAGTAATACTAACATTCATGACACACACATTTTAAGTTGAAAAATTCCATAAAAACCAGATTAGAACAGGCCAGCAAAAAACTGTTCATAAATAAAACATTTTAATAAGGTAAAAGAATATGAATAAAGGTCCAGGACATTTTTTTCCTTCTTATCACACTTCTGCATTTCCATTCAAGCAGCTGACATTGATTTTTCCCATTTGTGCATAGCGCCACATAATTCTGCTAGATGGAATCCTGTCTTGTATCACATAACTGAATGGATAAGAGGTCAGGAACGTGTTAAAGACATGGCAACATAATTCCTCTATTAATAACTTACTTTTCAAAACATCATTAGAATCTAGACATTTCCAGGTTTAAAATTTGTTAGTGTGATAAGATTACTTAAGGTCAATTTCTCTTCCTTCCCAGCAACGGAAGTTTACTTTTGAAAATTTCTGAAGTGTTGCTCACTTCTAGATGTTTGCTTTCATCATCACCCTATTACAGATGCTGTTCTTTAACACAGAGGTAGTCTTGTACATAATGAGAGGATGGAAATGCTTTCCTCTGCATCTACTGCTCCCATTTAGATACTTTACTAAGCATTACTAGAGAAACTAAAGCTCACAGAGGTGCAGTTTATAAGTGCGTTTTTATGTAAGACGAGAAACCAATGGACATTAACCCTGCCAAGATATTGCCAAGCTGAGTTTGCTGCCAGAAGATTTCCCAACTCTATGACCAGAAAAATCCATAATGTTCTTTTGCAAGCTCCAAACTCATCTCTGATTGCAACAACCCGCTTTAATACAGTATAAAACAATTTTAACATCTGTTTGAAAGACCTGATTAAGGCTTCATGACATTTTCTTTGCCTTGTAATATAGGCTATATATATTATTAATTAAGAGCAGATGGAATTTTAGAGTGGAAACAAGCAAGGTAATTCAGGAATTTACATGTTGGTCCACCATACAGAGATTTATGTACCTTACGAAGTTAGATGACATTCTCTTTAGATTCTTAAGAAGTTACGTGAATCAAAAAGCATTTGAAAGACGTTACTACTACACTCTAAAGTTCCCTTAAATATGTTCTGCTGCTTACTTTTCCCCTCACTATATAAGACCTATAGCTTAGGAGTACCGAAAGGCCCATAGCACAGCTTTTCTCCACTGCCATTCGCACTCCCTCGGTTACCCAAGAAGAGCTACTGCTGGACTGAAGAAGCTCTGTACAATCTACATCTCCCTCAGGACCTTCTAAGGTCTGGAGTGCATTCAATGCCCTGTCTAGGCCATTCCAACAAGCACAGTCTTAGGGCAGCTTCTTCAGTATCTCCTTACCCTGCAGAGACTTTAGTATGCGTATAGAGCACCACGAAGAGGACAAAACACTGTATTAACCTATAAATAGATTTCCACAGTGAGTATTGTAACCTAATTCATTTAGTCATTAACCACTTCACATTTCAAACTAGGTTTTTTTCTCTGAAAAGGAAGCACCTCCAGTTCTATTGAAAATAATTTTATCTCAGAAATGAAGAGATTAAAGTAGGTATTGCCACACTTGACAAAGAAATGTTAAGGTACCCTGAAAAAAAGAAAGAGAGGGGTAGGAGTCAAAAAAAAAAAAAAAAAAAAAAAAGAAGGGGGGAGAAAATTATTTTACACTCAGAGGTGCAAGCTCCTATTCAGAAAGCAGCTATTCAGGGGCTCAAACATTAGGGTAACTCCTAATCACCTACCATTTGGTAATGTTTGATCAGTGTTACTCAGACTTCACAGAAAGGCAGCAGATCTTCATTCAGCACTGAATGAACAGAATAGCTACCACATTCTCTACATAAATCATTCAAATGTAGGATGAAAAGCAACTTTCCTTTAACAGATTTATCATATCGGCAATAAAGAAAATATGCCATGATTTAGATCACCTGTGATCTCGCTACTTGAAATCACTCGAATTATAATCATTATACTTGGCTTAATCAAACATTAATTACACCAGGTAAAGAGATTTTGCAGTACAGAAATGAAAACCAGAACGCTGTTTTAAAGCTAGGGTGATAATACTTAAGTCAAACTCTCACTAACGAATCTTCTAAGTAAGCTGTAACTCCAAATTCAGCTAACGTACTTAGTCTTCAAAAAGAATGTAGTAATTTTGGGATCGTACGAGTGATATTATTTATTTGGAGAAACAGAATCAGGTTTGCATAATGAATCTCAACTGTGGCTTTAGAGATACCATTTTAAAAACTTGCACGTGTTTTCTTATCATGTATAAACAACACTGGAAAAGTGTACTTACCTCAAAGAAACAAAAAAAAGAAATAAAGAAAAAAGTTTCAGTAAATTTAAAGAACTCCACAGCTTCCATGTTAACATGCCTAACATGAATCTTTTCAAAAAAATTTTTAGCATCTTCAGTCTGTCAATGTTCTGTCATCAGTGCATTTATTTCCTAATTGAAAAGAGTGAATAAAAAATACCAAAGTGCTCACCACCAATTTCCCTCCACCTTTAGGCCACACACACAAAAAGTAAGTATATGCCACTTTCGGAGATTTTTAGCTCTGGAGGAACTGTAGGTTATTTTCATAGTAGAACCTGACCACAGCTTTTATGTAACGAGTGTAATATTGTGCCTGTAAAAGATGACATTCAAAGCATTTTCTAAAGATATGGAATTTACATATTTAAATAACTTGTGTTCAAAATACTGCAGCCAATGACTTTGTGGACAACATTTATTAACGTAAGTACCTTGCTGCTGTTCTTCCTCTTCTTCACTAGACGAAGCCAAATAAGCTTGAAAATCCATGTCAAGAAGTTCCTCTTTTTTAAAAGTTCTGCTAAGTGACATTACTCGTTCATGATCTGTCTCATCCCATGTGATATCTACCTTAAAAATAAGAATGCCACTTACAGAAGCTGAAACACTAAAATTGGACATTGTAACTCTGTCTTTTGAGGGAAAATTATTTGATACCTTCCATTTAAGAAGCAATGTAAACCCGTTAGTAATGTTCTCTACAACAATTAGCTATAATAACCTTTTACTAAAATAAATTTAATTACAACTTTTTGGAATTTGTTCTACAATGAGTTTCAAGGAGTTTTAACTACATGAAAAAATGAAGAAGTCTCCTCAGCCACTGAAGGGTTCTGTAACAGCAGGTCACACAACACAAAATCTCTGCAAGCCAAATTTCCTTTGTGGCAGCTGATACTGGTGTTGAAGCAGCCACCAACTCCTCCCCTTTCCTCTTCCAGCAGCACTTCATTCCTGGAATCGCGCATGGATTGCAATGGGGACGAACAAACGCAATGTTGTCTATGGAAAAATATTCGGTCATTCGAATGCACCCTCAACCGGAAGGTGAAACAGATCTGACTGAAAAATAATCCAGCAGAAGTTACTTATTTCTCAAATAATCACTTGTCCAATCCGGTTCAGTTCATGGCCAAATGGAAATTTTGACTGTCACATAAGACAGTAGGAACGAATAGCTACAAGGAGGGGATGCAACTGTTTAAGCTTGGCACTACCACCAAAAAGGCTCTTGTTGAGCTACACACAAATACCCATTTTAGGCCAATTAGGAGATTTAACTGTGAATAACAAAGTAATTCCATCTGCAACTCATAATAGAGTTATAATGAGGTCAAAATGTAGTATTTAATTTGTAACAAAGAAGCCGAATCTCTCTTAAAATCCAGAACTCGAGCTTATTTATGGGGTTGCAACTTGTGGCTCCGTAACATGCTTATGTCTTTTAATGTGTTTGATGTCTTTATTTTGAAATGGTGAAGATAATCAGGAATCTTTTCCCCACTACTTACATAATTTATAAGCTGACAATAAAACTAAATAAGAAAAACGTTACAAAAACATTGTAAAGATACCTTTGATGTTCCCATAGCAGCAGATGTGAAGTACTTTGGCTTATATACAGCTACGTTCACTTCTGAGGCTGCATCTTTTGGCTTATCATCAAATGTAACGTTATCTGGAATAAATCTTAAAGGCAAATAAAACATGTTATTATTCAAATACACTAGGAAATTTCATAGTATAAACAGTCTAAGCTTTTAGTGAGTATGGTACATCAGCACAAAAGAATTTGCTAAAATAAAGAGTTGGTAGGTCTGAAAAGGAAACAAAAGAAATGGACAAGTACTCCACACATGCAAGATTAACTGTCTGGCTTCTGCACAACTATTCCACAGGTTTTCGATGTATAACACCACCATGTCGGGGAACTAAACTAAACAACTTTCAGTCTGGTATTAGCAGGGTCAGGGGTGGTTTTTTGGGTGTTTTTGTTTGTTTTAAGAATCATCTTTTCAGAAAGCTTTTAATATTAAAAATTCTAAAGAAAAAAGTGAATAAAATAGAATTTGGAAACAGATAAACAAAAAAATTCAAAACATTTTAGGAAAGCCTGGTGCATCTTTAACATTACAATTATTAGGAAAAAAAAAAGTTAAAAAGACCGTAGTCACGTGTAACGACGGAAGTTGTTAGATAAAAAACAACCCTTTGTACACTACATCAGAAATTACTTGGGCTTTTTTTTTTTTAAATCATTGCAAATGTAATCTGATGAATACTATTCAACATTGAAATTTAAGAAAGTAGAAGATTAGGAAAAGCATTGGAGAATTTTAAACAGCTGTGTCTGTTGTAAAACATTCTCTCTCTGTGTTTAAAAGCATGAAAAGTTACAAGTTCATTTGGCAGAGATCATCTTCTCCAAAATGGTTCAAAGCAAATTAACTAGGTTCCTCTAGAAAATGATTCAAAGCAAAAAAATTCTCTTTCACTGATTTCCAAGAGTGCCCGTAACACGGTCCCCAGCAGATGAAGCCAGCTTCTGTCAAAACTCATTATGATTTAGTAACTTCTGCTCAGACTAGAAGGCTTTTTTGTAACAAAAGGAAATACTAACAATAAAGCACAACTATAATTTAAAATTCTTTCTTTCCCAAACGTGACTTTTGAAATATCAGGGCTTCCAGCTCATTCATAGGGGCTAGCATAGTAATCTATTGCAGCTTCATGACAACAGCAGCAATAGGCTTGCCCTGTGGTAAGCAATCCAGAAAAACAGCCACTTCTGGACCCTCAGGAAAAGAAAAGAAAAAGGGAAAAAAAAAAAAAAGCAGCAGTATGTTGTTTTGTTTTCTAAATCCTACCACTTTACTTAATTGTACCAAAAGGTTGAAGATACAACCAGAACATTTTACCTGACTTCTCTGAGAATAATCTCTCTATGCAGAGATCCTCTCAAACTTTCCATATTCCAGTAAAAATGCTCAAAAAGAGGAAAAAAGCATCAAAGGGAAACCTAACAACTCACTGGATGCCTGACTTATTTACATATCTCATTTTGGTTACAGAATAAAGACAATATAGTTTACTCCAAATTATTTTCAATTAGCTTTAATCCTCCCTCCCCGGCCCAACATGTAAAAAAGTCACCACTGGAGTTACCTCAGGTCTATAAAAGAACAGCTACTTTCAAATTCCAGTCCATCGCATTCCTCATAAATTTTATTGGCTGTTTCAGGAGAATCACATTCTACAACTGCATAGAAGTATTTCAGTCGCTTAAATTGATACTCCCGCAGTTTTTCCCTATAAAGTCTGCAAAAGTGGGAAACACGACAATCAAGTGAGCTGGCTTTAATAACTTTTCCTTTGCAACATATTTTAATTCATTAAAAACATGCACCATTCAAACACTCTCCTAACCTTATTATAAGATAAGATGTTAAACAGCATGAAGTTCCATCAGTATCTATGCAGTTTTACTCAAGTAAAAAGACTAATTCACACAGTTTTATTAAGTGTACACTTTCTGTATCTGACTCTGCTTCCCACAGGCATTGTAAGGTTAGAGCCCCTGTGCAGGGCATACAGTAGCACCTCTGTATGTCTCTGTGCAGGCCACAGAAAGTAGCGTTTAAATGTTCCTATCAAGTTGCTTGCAGTTAATCTGGCTCTTAACAAGGCTGATGAAAAGGATGTTCATACATAAGTAAGGGTACGCATTAAGAACGTAAGAGAAGGTGGGAGACCGTAGGGACAGAATTGCAGATCCTCATGCTAGAGAGAGGCAGTGTAGGAGTGATAAGTAAGAAAGCGGCATGTGTGAGGAAAGGAATCAGGATACTAACTTGGGTAGCACAGGTGGTGGTAGGGTCACAGAAGATGACAGCAGGAGAAAAAGAAAAGCAGAAAAGAGATTGAGAAGTGGATGAATTGGTGGAAGGATGCAGGAGAGAGACCGCAGGGCTGAGGTCCCGTCCCGTGAATCTGAAGGGCACGTGCACAGGTATCACAAAGGTATCCCCGTGGTATCTGGATTTCCGTTTGTTGTATTCCAGATGCTCTAGAGCCCACTGAGCAGTGAATCTAACGCTTCAGGGTGCACCTTGATGCACACAGTGAAGCTGACTCCAGAATGCACTGTAAGTTCATCGTACACTTCCCTGATGCACTAGAGACTTTCTTCAAAGGGATCTGCACTTATTTTAGAAGCATCCAGATTTTCCAAATACAGGGCAGTCCAGCGGGATGTATTATACAAAAGCCGTCCCAGTCAGGCTGCCAAACATCTGGAAATTCTGGAAAAATATAAAAGCAAAACCTCTCAAGTTCCATACAGACAAGACTTTTCAAGCAGAACAAAAGGAAAAAAACCCAAAAGACATGCCTGAAGAAGCCTGGACAATGGTAGGCCTGATTAGCTCAGCCTAGTAAGCCAGGGCTGCTGCTGGTGGCATTCAAGAAATCTCAATCTGGGAATTCTCAGCCTAAGTTAAGGTCCCTGTTGATTACGCAGATAAAAATTTTGACGGTAAGCAACAAAGGGAGTTTACTGCGTGAATGGCAATTTGTAGAGAAGAAATGCTGTGTTAAGCTCTCCACACATTTGCTCCATTTATTATTCCAGTGAGCTACATAATAAAATTTTTGAATTCACTTATCAACAAGCAGATCTTCTCAAGTTTCACAGTAATGCATTCACTCAATGCACGGACAATGAACAGGGCCAGTTGTAAAACATCCCTTGAAAGAGCTATAAAATTAAGGCGTCCACAGGATACTTCCACACATGAACTTTTGGAAAGAGGAGTTGATCGGGATTTTCACTGAGAATTAGACATATTGTATCTCTCATTTGAAGACAAAGTTAATACCCGTCATTCTCTGTGGTATTCTCTGGAAGATCGAATAGTTCCACAGGTCCTTTTTGTTCTTCCTCTTTCAATCTCTCTTTTCCAAACTCCGAAGGATAAATCTACGTATACAACAATGCAAAAATAAATTTTTAACTGTAATGGCATAATGTACACCAACTAAGAAAAAATATCTCACCAAGCCTTTCAGACTTTATGTTTTTTATCAAAAATCAGTAAAGGGCTCAATTCCATAAACTTTAATACTCTCTTAATTTTAATTTACAGAAAAGACAGTAGAATAAACAAACTGCCTGTTAGGAATGAGAATATTTTGAGGCAGATGAAGAACAACAGGTACCCTGACTTCGTTCATTTCACTGCGGCCCTTTTCAGAAAGGGGTATTTGACTAACATTTCTCAGAAAGCTGGAGGCGGACACTAAAAATGGAAAAACACGACTTAACTCACCAGAATTCAACCAGTTTATTAATAACTCAAAAGTGGTGAAAAACAAGAAGCATTGTGCAATGGTAAAAAGGGGTTGGAAAGCATTTAGAAATAGCCAGATTTAAGGTTGTGTTATCTACCATAAAGACCACTGAAAATTAAACTAGCCAAGGAAATGTAGTCTCCCCCTACTAGACTTTGAGAACTTCACTATTAGTCTCAGAAAAACAGCACGTAGAGCCAACCTCATAAACATGAGAAGTTAACAGCTTCAGGATCTAACTCTACCAAATACATGCCCGTTGCTGAAAAGCAGCACGTTTATTTCTAACACAGAAAGTTAAATTGCAAGACAGTTTCTCATTTATCATGTTAATCTCTCTTTTGGTTCTTCACAGAACTGTCTTACTTTGTTCTCATTTTGTAGTCTTCCCCCCCACAGTAAAAGCCAGTAGTCCTGTTAGAAACCAGGTCTTACCTTAACAGAAAATACTGTTCCTCCTTTGGGCGTGAAAGAATTAAACAGAGCCAGCAAATCCTTAGCCTTCAACCTATCCCAATCCATATTACAAACTGCCAATCTGCTTGTAATCTGAACAGAGAGGAAAAAAAAAAAAGGACATAAAGTTCACAGGTTTCATTCTTGACTGCTATGGGGACTACACAATTCTCTAGCAACTACCCTTGGTAAAAATTGAAGTCAGCAACAACTCTGCTGAAAAAAAATAAAAGAAGCATTTTCCTCAAGAGTTTGTATCACTTAAGCTAGCGAAGGTCAGAAGCAGCCACCACTGGAGCAGATAAAAAGGACATATATAGTGAAGCACCACAGAATGGACTGCACCGACCACAGATTTAGGAGTGCAGTTACAACATCAGCACTTAGGATTTTGTTATCATCATATGGTTAGTCACAATAGCAACTAGTATCACAGTATTATAACAGCACTAGAGTACTGCGATTTCTTATACACTAATTGTGCTCAGTTTTAAGGTCCTACTTCATTGTCTAATGATTTCAAACCCAGTAGTGAACCAAAGCAGTACTATTTAAATTCTGGAATTTCTGAAAAGCTCAACTCTGTTCTTTCACTTACAGATAGCTTATCTATCTATAGGTAAGCCTCCGCTTAGAGGGAAGGGGAGACACCAGTGAAAATTGCGAGTCTCTCATTCTCAGCCAGTTTCATCATCACTTGCATTCCGTAACTAAAAGGCTGAAAAACCTTTATGAAAAATACTTTCACAAACTGTTTCATAGATGAAGGTCTATAATGAACTCGTAACTGTACATTTCCGAGTTTTTCATGTAGCAACTTTTCACATGCAAAGTAGTGTTACCTCATCTCCACGAGGGGCATCTTTATCCAGCTCACGCCACGAATGCTCTATCTCTGGCTCCTTTGGAAATAGTTCATTTAAATCCTCATCCTCTGAGCTCGTTTCAATGTTCCCTATGCCTCTAGCTAGATCAGGCCCACTATCGCTTTCTTCATCATCTTCTGAATCGCTATCTTCTTCGCCCGTTTCCCCGTCATCTTCTGGCTCCTCTTCCTCGCCCGTTTCCCCGTCATCTTCTGGCTCCTCTTCTTCCGATTCTGCATACTCAGAACCATCACTTGCAGAAATTTCTTCCTCTAATTGGCTTTTACTAATGTCACTTCGATCACAGGTGTCTGTGCATACAGTCACTGAAAGATAAGTATTAGACATCTATTTTTATGTTGGAATTACATACGATCCTTTACAAAGAGGAAAAAACCTCAGGTTTTCTTCATACAGATTTACAGAACCCCTGAAATGTGTAACGATGCAGGAACAAATTACATCAGGGAAGTGCAAACAACATAAATCATCAGTATCGCCTCTTCAGCTTGTCTAGTCTAATCTAATCGCTCTTTAAGCCCACAACCTCAAACTCCAATGAAATATTATTCTGTTAGTCTATTTATATGTATATAATCAACAGGTAGAAATTAGATTTCAATAATGTAGGCTATACACATGCACAAGCAATATAAGGAAAGTTTTTCAAGTAACCTGTTCTCTCTAATGCCCTCTAATATTAATGGCTTGATGCTGCCATCCTTAAGCTTTCAGCCAACAAGCGTTGATATGCTGAAGCCTTCATGGTCTCAGACCTTATATTTGCTATTCAGTTTGATAAATACAGTCGTGTATACGCTACTATACATTTTACTTTTCTAACTAACCAACAATTTCAGCTCCAGCAATTAAAAGGACATGGATGTTCACAATCTTACTGAAGAACCAGCACTGATTCTATAAAGAGCTGACCAACTCCTATTCTTCAGCAACACTGAATCCGAGTCAGTCAGCTATTTCACGACTGATCTTGCCAAAGATCTGCCGTGGATAAAACAAAAGCAACAACATCCAAGTAAACACAGCCGAGTTCTACTTGTTATTTGAACAACTAACCTGATTCTTTTATCTTTCCTGCTAGGGTATGGTCCCTCCCGGGAGTTTTAACCGATTTAGTACCGCTTCGTTGTGAAGACTTTTGCTTGTTTTCAGTTGAAACTGATCCTCCTCCTGACGCATCTCCTTGCTTATTTTCCCCTTCGTGTAAAAGGCCCTTGCTTCCCTGAGAGCAATCAGTTTCTGTTGCAGTTTTCTTACAGTCCTCTTTCAAGTTGAATTTAGATGAAATTTTTTGTCCCTCATTTTTAAGGTCATCTCGTTTTGTCACCGCTTCACATGTTTGGTCCGCCCCTTGTTTGTTTATTTTGCTCTCCTCCCTAGGGAGACCATCGGCAAGTAGTTTTGGAGAATCTGCTTCTCTTTTAGATTTCGCTTTTTTTTTCTTTATTTTCTTTTCTGTATGTTCTTTACTGTCATTTTCTGAAAGATCAGAGTCAGATTCTGACAGGGCATAAAATTTCCTGAGGTCCTCTGTAGAAGTATAGTTAACAGGGCGACCTCTTTTATCCACTGTATATTTCAGCTTAAACTTCTTGTCATGAAACATAGCTCGGAATCGTTTGTCAATCTTGATTTTACGTTGTTTTTCGGGCATCTCCCAAAATCTGGGATCCCTCGTAATGCAGCTAAACCGCCCATCGCTCAGTATTTCCTCCTGGGATGACATTTTTGATGCTGTTGAAGACTTGGACATCTACAATATGGAGAAAAAAAAAAAAACCACCACACTTCTGATTTAAAAAAAAAAACAACTGATTAACATAGACTTAGATACGTAATTGAAAAAAAAAAAAAATTAAGCAAAGTCAGATTTCTAACCTATACCTAGAAAGTTCTTTCCAAAAGCACATATGGCAATTTAAATGATTCACAAATAATCCTGTAGTTACCACAGTCTTGACCACACATCTTAGCTTCCTCTGATAGCGGATATATACAGCTATAAAGACCATACCGGCCGCAGATACAGCCTTAAATGATCCCCTATCAGTCCCGGACGCGACCTCGAACAGTTCCCCTGTCAGCCAGGCCTCAGACTCGTACTTCCCACAGGACTGAGGCATTCCGCATTTTAAAGCGCCAGCTGGGAACGAAGTCAACAAGAGCACGAGTGCTTCGGCGAGCTCAGGCCGGCGCCACCGGCAGCTCCGGCGCAGGCCGAGGCCCAGCAGCAGCCCGGCAGCACCAGAGCCTTCCCCGAGGCGCCCGCTGCCC